>NW_028145510.1:2785000-2840000 GCF_977016875.1 Pavona decussata | reverse complement strand
TAAATAAGCTGGGTGCGGCTTTGATTGTTTGAAGGGAAGAGCGGGGCTAATGAACAGCTTATTTAAATGCGAGGGAATTATGGGTTAATATGCAAGGGGATAAGTCACTTATCCCCCTTGCATATTAACATTTAATCCCCTCGAATTTAAATTAGCTTTTCATTAGCCCCGCTCTTCCCTTCAAACAATCAAAGCCGCACCCAGCTTTTCAGACAGTTGATTTGGGGGTTATGTAATATATTCCCTCCGAAAAGAACAAAGGAATCCGAGCACATGTAAAAATGAAGTATTGTTGTTGTTGAGTATTGTTGTTGTAGACCATTGTTTAGAGATTCGCTTGTGACGGCTTAGTGACGATTTGTCGTGTGACGATTAGTCGTAACATAACCTGTTATGTCGGTTTGCACAGACATCGAGTTGCAAGCTCGAGTTCCAACATTCGATCCACTTTTTATTAAAACGGTTCTTCCACTCAACAACAAAGAACTCAAACGGGCGTGAAACCGAGGGCGGGGAAAGGGGGTTATAGAAGTAAAGTTACAGAAGTAAAATTTGAACACGATACTATATAATACGATAACTCTATTTAGGCTCGGTATTTCCATCAGCTTATCAACTAATTATAACTAACTACAAATATAAAAGATAAAAATTTAAAACAACAAAGGCTGCTTTTCTTGGAAACCGTGTTTAAAATCTTATTTTAAATTAACTTAAAACTGTGGCGACTCAATTTAATTAGTCTTAAAATCGTTCAAGGAAGTCGGTTGCCGTAATTCCAAAGGAACACTGTTTCACAACTGAGCTCCACGGTATGAAAAACTTCTTCAATTATTCCTTTTGTGTCTCGAAGTGAAGTCAGTAATAATTGTGAACGTGCCTTAGTTTTAAATTCCAAAATTTATCCCGAAAAAACAAAAAAACAATAACAATGTCTTGGCACGCCCAGAAACTGACAACGTCCCTGATTATAGACCCTGTAGGGTAACACAAACTGCAAGGCTGATACTACGTGAAAGAGTTGACTTTGCGAGACAACAACCCGACAGAAACCGACAAAACAGGGCTGCAACCGTGGACAGCTGTTTCGTTTTTATTGGAACTCGTCAGCACGGTGTAGCAGTTCTATATGAAACCAGCGACAGAGCCAGCTCAAATAAAATGCAACAAAACCCATGTCCTATCAAGTTTCGTACTTTGAACCTGCCCGCTCCCCGAATCACGCGTTGCCACACCACGTGCCTCAGGGAGAAAGCAGACAAAGCATCGAATTCCTGTCTCGCAAAGTCAACTGAATGTAGATGGCCAAAACCATCTTAACATTGAAACGCATGGACAAAACCATGCTAAAAAGGCACAGCATATCGGATCTGTAAAGACCTACGGCCCCAAAAAATAAAGTAGACGTGAAAACTGCAAAGGACCGCGAACGATAATGCTGTAAGTTGACGTAGGATCTACAAGAGACCTGTAGGGTACTCCAAATTTTTGGAACGCCCAGGGCACGTATTGAAGCAAATAATAAAAGCAATAAGCATATTAGTTTATTAATCCACTCATCAAAAAACAGCTCATTTGCCTCTTTGGTCTAACTCAGTTACAAAACGAGATCCGTTTATTTCTAGTAATAGAAAAACTTTAATTTGATGAGCGTTTCGCTGAACGGAGGTCCCAACCGACTTGGCTTGGACTTTTGTCAAATACATGTGCTGTTCACGGGAAAACAGAAATCTAAGCTGTTTTAAAATTCCGAGCCAACAATTCACCGTGATAAGTTCAAACATCCATTATTGATGTGTGCGGATTGGCGATGGCTTACGACTTAAAGAGCGTAACAAGAACAACACGGTCTGTTAAAAATTACTTTGTCATCGACTAAAATACGCACTTCCTTCACCGAGACTACGATTTAAAGCGATGATCAGAGCTCTTCTTAGTCAAAATACCCTCATGATATCTATGAAAACATTGGCAGCAGGCAACCATAACATGAAACCAGGAAAAAAACTCTCACTTCAACTCGAGCACCTGTTTTAAAATAAACGCCTAGTCGGTAAGGAGGTCTTAAGGACCGCTTCCATACACTGTAATTCTGGTTTAACATTTGTTTCTTGAACAGCTTGGTTATAAAGCAACTTCTTCATCGAGGGCAAGCAGGGTGCGGATGCACTAAACAGTCTCGGTGATGATACTCGTGCCCCTTGAGAGCTAACTTGGACCCAACTAAGGAATATTCTAGCAAAGCATCATTGATTAATATTCCACTAACTTGCCGCATCGCACGTTTAATTGCAAATCAAACGTTTGCGTTTGATTTGCTCTACATCACAAGACAAACGTCACTCGGCTGTTGTCTGACAAATGGGCTCGCTCCACCAAGGGAGGGCATCAGCACAAGGTCCTAAGATAAAACAACAGGTCATCATTAGCTGTGGCTGATCAAGAGGAAGACCCCTCCCTTCAATATTTTTACCCCACCCGTCCCCTCTTCATACACTTGAGAAGTTCGTCTGCAGCCACCACCGATACAATCATGCAATTCAACCGGCTAGATATGGCGTAGTCATTCGGAGAGGTATAATGATATTATGTTTTAAGAGGAAAGCTAAGAAAAGTTCTCACCGCAGGATGAACCAGTAAGTCAACAGCTCCTTCTGCGCCATTGCGATAGGTATTGGTGTGTCCATTGGGCCAGCGGACCTAATAAAAAAAAACAGCTGTTAGGAAACTTAAGCAACGACGACGGCGACGGCAACGACAACGCCGCAAAACAATAGGTTTAATGAGAAAAAAAATCGCCCTGCAGGTACGGTTTAAAATTGGTACATTTCCTTACCGTCCTCTTCAAAACGACAGCGTCAAATGACCAAATTCAAAGTTTTGTGAAGAACGTGAACACATGGCGCTGAATTTTTCTTTCTTTTTCTTAATTTGAACGTCACGACTATCAATTTGTTTCCTAGGTTGTCTGCCGTTTTTGTACAAATCGAAGAGTTATAATAATCGCGAAGTACCACAAACAGAACGAATTCAGTTCTATTTTCAAGTGACGTTTTCGTTCAATTTGAAATGCACTGCCAGTGTTTTAAGTACGTGAGTTCAGATGGAAGGCTGTAAATACTAAGTACAAACAATAAGTCGTTAAAAAAAAAAAAGAACGTCAAACATTATATGATAAAAATGTTATGTCAAACAGAGAGTTCCGTCTATGTATTCAAATTAGGGAGCATGCACTGAGTGAATTCCAATTTAGCATAATTTTTAGCTTTCTATGTGAATTTTTACTTTGACTTGATTAATATGTTCCTTCAGCGCGCTGATATTTAAAGTAATATGTCAAAAACGAGGGCGAGTGCTTTATCACGGGTTCCAAATACTGAGAAACAGATGAAAGCACGAGGCCGCAGGCCGAGTGCTTTCACCTGTTTCGAGGTATTTGGAACCCGTGATAAAGCACGAAGCCCGAGTTTTTGACATGTCTTCTCAAATGAAACAATAAGAAATTAATCTCATTAAAATGCAAATGTTTGATCTCAGATGAAAAACATGTTTCATCTCAGATGAAAACCTGGTGGTGTTTCATCTGGTGTTTCATTGGGGTATCAAGATTCATCCACCTGACCGAAATGGAGGTCATTTATTGGCTTTTGACTGCATGAATTATTAATGAGTTTGAGAAGTTGTGTTTAAAAAGTCACTTCTTGTTCGTATTTAGCCAATGAAGAGTATTTGAGTATGTACCAATCCGTCAGGACAAGAAATGAAATAAAGCATCGATCGCCATAGAAAAAAATATGGCCGTTTAACTAGGGCTTGCATTGTTATTCGATTTAATTAAATCATTCTTCGGACAAAAATGAGGGCTTCGGTATACAACCCTGCACGGGCCGTGCCAGAAATGAAACCTTAGTATGAGGACATTCTCATGATGTTGTCAGTCTGTCCTTCACAATCCTTTCCCCAAGAAAAAATGAGCCAAAATTAAAGGAGCTCGTGTAGTTAGGCAAAGAATAGGGACCTTTTAGATTAGAGTACGTGTGCGAGATTGATAACGACTTTCAAAATTTCAAACCATGCAGTCATGTTCCCAGGACTTTTGTTCTTTCGTGTTGTTTAACAGTAAATAGGGGAGGCTGTCGAGACTTGATTGATCTGTCAAGTGATTACCTACTTCACGCAAACTATAATAGATTTGAAAAGTCGTACTCTTACTCAAATATAAAGGTCTTTAATCACCTCTACAAGCCCTCTGCTAACACCAAAGACACGCCCAATGTTTCCGGTTCCACCATCCTGATTTCCCCATTTCCAGTCTGGACCTAAAATGCATAACACAACGATTTTTGTCACCAGCTATATCTGCACTCACACAACAGTTTTGCGACGACATTCATCACGATTCGTCTTTTTATGATTATGATCTGAGAAAACGGAAATGCAGTCAAGATTTTCAATTAACGTGCTAAATCGAGCCGTACTTATTTTCAACTTATTTATTAAATTATTTGGGTATTTGAAATGGATGATATGTACACGATGGAAATTCTCGGGAAAAAATTGCCGAGCCCCCTAGATTTCCATCGTGTACGTGTCATCTATTTCATAGCATTGGTAGTTGGCTGGTTCGCTAAATTTGTGTATATATTTTTTGTTTATTGATTTACTTGTTTATTTATTTATTTTTTTATTTTTTTATTTATCTATTTATTTATTTATTCATTTATTTATTTATTTTGTATATCACTATATTCAGAACTTTAATTAAAGGCGGATTTAAGTTAGGGCGGATTTCGATCGGCTATCGCGGAGTGATGGTTGGCCCAAAATAGCATTTGAGAGTTTTTTTTTTTTTCTCAGCTGAACAACTAGTAGGTTACGATCCGACTAACGCGAATGCACATTTGAACAGTTAAAAAGCATGCATGCGACAACAGCAAAAAATATAAAAACAAAAACAACAAATGAAAAAGAAAAGAAAAACAAAACAAAAATCAGAACTTAATTGCGCGCGTTTACTCGCCCTTGGCTTTAGTCGTGTTTTTTAGTATGTGCCTTAAGTGCCTCATAAATTGCCATAGTTTGATAAGACTTCCTGACAGCATCAGGAAACCGCCCTACAGTCTAACCTCTGATCACACGACAACCAACTTGGATTCCTTCGAGTTCTAGGATCACACGTCTGTTTTCATCAACAACCTACAATGTTTGACAATGTGAATTCCCGGCAAAGGGCTGATTTCCATAGTCCTTTATACTGATTAAAGCAGAATTTCTTGGAAGTATTTCAATTCTTGTTTTGGCCATTAATGCTTACTAGAAAGTGAAGTCTTCTGAATACCTATTGTAACATTTAACATCTGACTCTCTGACTCGTTCCCAGTCGTCTCTTTTTCCTTTGAAGGGGGGGGGGGGGGGTTGTGGAGGGGAAACGCACGCTCAGGAGGGTGGGGGGGGGGGGGAGAAGCACGGTGTGTGATGGGAAGGGAAAAAGTGAGAGTCTTTCCTACCCATCAGCTCTCACGCGAAAAGAGAAGAGAGACGACTGGGGACAAGTAAGATTTAGCATAGGTTTTTCAACATGGGGAATAGAAATTGAAATGGTTGTACCACTCTTCGTTTTTTTACCGGATAGGAAACAATTGGTTTCTGTAACAAAGATGCCCTTCTCAACGACAAGTGTTTTTGTTTGTCTGTTTGTTTTCTCTGGGTATTTTTCTAAGCAAGCGCATGTATTTCTCAGTTGTTCATCAGTTGCCAAGCATATAACTTTTGTTTTGTGCTTGTTGTCATAATTTTTGTTTCTTTAACAACCTTGATGTCGATTATTGTTCTTTTTTTGGGCGATGACGTATAAATCCTTCCAAAATTTGCCACGGAAATGCATCCATAAAGAAATTAAGAAAATCACTTTTATGAAGTTAAGTCATATAAATACGAAATATAATCATGAGTGAGTATAAGAGTAATCTGTTTAACCTTGACGTCGAATGCTGAATCTTTTCCATAACGGTAGGAATTTTTCCTTCCTTGATCCCACTGAACGTCAACCCACCCTGAAATAAAACCACAGCAAAAGCTAATTAACGGAAAGAATCAAGGAAGGAAGGAAGGAAGGAAGGAGGGAGGGAGGGAGGGAGGGAGGGAGGGAGGGAGGGAGGGAGGGAGGAAAGGAAGGAAGGAAGGAAGGAAGGAAGGAAGGGAGGGAGGAAGGAAGGAAGGGAGCCAAGCAGGCAGGCAGACAGGCAGACAGGAACGAATGAACAGATGGATGGATAGACAGGCCAACGGACCGGTATGGGGTAAGGAAGGACCTTCATGTACTCCATATGAAAATCCTATATAATAATGGTGTATTTTATTTGAATAGGTGAATAGAGTTGAGATGTTGGGCGGAGTAAGTCATTAAGTCACTGTAAGCAACGCATAGAATCTTCTACTAATACAATACTAAATCTCACGACACAGAGTACTAAAGATCTGGGATTATAGTACGCAAACACTTATGAGACGTAAACAACAACATCAATACTGCACTGCAAAACTCAACTGACGATAGCAATACTGACCAGGTGTGCTGCCAGTTTTGATAATAGTGCCAGGTTTATTCCCGTCTTGATCTCCCCATTTCCAGTGGGATCCCCTGCGCACGCGTGTACCCACCGGAGGCGGTTTTGGGTAATTCTAGAGTAAGGAAATTAGTTTCATTGGACAAATAAACAAAACATTGTGGCAGCACTAAAGGTATTAAAGACATACGCCAACATTTTTGATAACCCAGTGAAACTATTTACTGAATTATGGTGGCTTTCGATTAATTACATCTGCTCAAAGAAACTCTACATAAAATTTATAATTGGAAGATTAAACGAGACTTACCTGTAAGTTGAAGTTTGATTGAGATTCTATCACATGATGGACAGAGCAGGGAGATCACATGAGATAGCACAGCGCACGCGCAAGATCATTCTTAAAAGGTGTGGGTGTGAGAAGGGAAGAAACCCCAACTCGCCCCACAGAGGAACAGCAAATATGTTCCAATAAGTGAAATATTTGCATATAACTCCTATAGGGAGGGAGAATAAAAAGGGTGGGCATGTGATCTCCCTGCTCTGTCCATCATGTGATAGAATCTCAATCAAACTTCAACTTACAGGTAAGTCTCGTTTAATCTTCCAATTCTATCACATGACTACCAGAGCGGGAGATCCCATGAGACTTTAAAGCCTTCGAGCACCTACATGCAAATAAAGAAACTGGAGGTGTCTAGTAAGATGTAAACATTTACTACACCAAGTTATCTGTTATGTGCTTCTACATGTAGCATAACAATGGAACAGTAACTAAAGAAACATTTTTCCATGAATTGTAACAAGAAACTACAGGGAACAATACATGGGATAACAAGAGACTTAACAAGTCTAATGTGTCAATATAGCAGATGCCATACTGTCATTACTTGACATGATGGGTTTGTCATAGAATTTCCGGAATGTATCAGCAGTACTCCAGCCAGCCTGGGATAAAATTTCATCCAAAGGCACATCCTTCTGCTTAGCTTTGGAAACACTGGCTGCTCTTGTGCTGTGGCTTGTAAACAGCTCAGTGTCGATACCAGATCTTTGCAGCACTATTTAAGCCCATCTGGAGATTGTATCTCTCGATACTGATTTATGCGGTTTAACAAAACTTATAAACAACTGGTGCTCATCACCTCTGATAGTGTGTGTACGTTTCAAGTATTCTTTCAGTGTTTTAATGGGACATATGCGGCAGTCCTGTTGGAAAGCCTGGATAGTGATAACCAATGCTGGTTTCCCTGGTTTGCTTGTTTTGGTATGGCTAGTCAGGTTGAAGACACAAGATGTATCACTAAGATGCATAGTGGTAATATTAAGCAAATGTATCGATTGTCCTCTTTGTCCTGTGATCAGTAGGAGTAACATAAGCAGCTTGAGTGTCAGATCTTTCAATGTCAACTTCTCTACTGGGTCCAAGGTGGTCAAGTGATTTAGGACCAGTGAAACATCCCATATTTTGTTGTACTTAGGATGAGGTGTTCGTTTTTCAAAAACCCCTTTCATAAATCGTACTGTAAGTGGGTGTGAACCAAAGTTGCTGCAGGTGTTCATGTGTAAAATTGACGAGAGAGCTGATCGGGCAGTGTTCAGTGTGGAGCAGCTAAGGTGTTTGTCATATAAGCCCGCCAGGAAATCTAAAGCTTCACCCATTTGTGGGGAATAGCAATTAATTTTCCTTTCACCACAAAACTTGAGCCACTGTTCAATGTAGGTCTTGTACTGTTTTTGGGTGCCGGGGCGCCAGGATGCCATGAGGATGTCGGCAACGTGTCCAGAAATATTGTAGTTTGTGAAGGAATTCCTGAGACAGGACACACCATCAATTTCAGTTTTCTCCACAGAGGGTGAGGTTGCTGATGTCCTGGGTGTTGAAGGAGGTTCTTGGCTGGGTTCAGGATCCATGGGGTTTTGTAAAGATGCTGAAGAAGAAATGGGAACCATGGTTGGCTTGGCCATAACGGGACGATGAGAATGCCTGTTGCCTTGTCCTTGTTGATTTTCTGGAGGCATCGCGGGATCAGGCTGAAAGGTGGAAATGCATAAAAGTGAAAAGGATGCCAATTTTGTGAGAAGGCATCTACAAAAGAGCACCCAGGGTCTGGTTTCCAGGAACAGTAGGTGTCAAACTTATGATTGAGCCTTGTGGCAAACAAGTCTATAGTTAGGTCAGGGTATTCTGCAGTGATTTCCTGGAAAGCTCCAGTGTTCAAAGCCCACTCGTGCTTATCATTGAAATTACGGGACTGTTCATCTGCATCGATATTTGATATTCCAGGAATATGGGCAGCTAGCGCGGCTACTCGTTCGTCGATTGACTCCGTGACATTGTCTTCCCTCTCAGGGGAGCCGTCGCTAAATTCAGCGGGCTCACTTATAGCCAAGATGTTCTCATTCATCTTTTTCATCTCCTGGAGAAGAGCGGCGAACATTGAGCCTGTAGATGTAGGGCCCGGTGTGCTTTCTTCCCTCAAAAGTTCGTCTTCACTTGGGCCGTCTACGTCCGCCATGCGCAAGGCGGGAAATCGTCTGACTTCAACTACGTTGAAGTGCGAGTAGTTACAACATGTTAACAGTTAGATTAAGATGGGGTCAACTACGTTGACTCGCTGTATGCTTATGTGAGCCTTACTGCGTAAGACTAAGCAATATTTTCAAGCGAAATTCCAACGAAAATCGTCCAGAAGTGATCTTGCTGGCGATGCAAGCTATGCAATGATCTTGCGCGTGCGCTGTGCTATCTCATGGGATCTCCCGCTCTGGTAGTCATGTGATAGAATGGTAATTGTTTCGCAAATTTCTACGGTAATCATTAGGATGACGCTATCACATACAACACTAGGGTTCCCTTTAGAAATGAGCGGGTTACAGTTGACAGCAGAAGGACGGCCGTGGAAGCTATTCCCACCAGCTCGTGTAACGTACGCTTGTGGGATCAGATGAGATATCCCTTAGGAATCGAATATTCCATTATACAAAGATTTTCTCAGAAAATGTTTCCAAAGAACATTTCATTATTAAGTATGCCATTTAACATCCATTTTTTTTTTTAAGTATTTCGCTTCAAGTTGTTGTCATTGTGTTGTTGTTGTTGTTGTTGTTGTTGTTGTCTTGTAATCATCTGGGAAGGCCATTATCTAAATGTTTACCGTTTCATCGAAATACTCATCCTCAAAGTCTGGAAGGTAGATATCTAGTAACCGGCGGTACGGGCACTGATTAGACACCCAAAGGTCGATCGCAATAGAGTAACATTTGTGACGCTGTTAGGGAGGTTGTTATAGTGTAGGAACCAGCCTTAAATATCGCATCAGTACTTGACCAAATTCATTCACTGGAACCCCACCTAACGCAAAGTGGTTGTTGTTGTTGTTGTTGCGCAATGAAGTGGTTCATGAGTGACGTATTTCTATCTCCGCACTTGTAAACAATGAAGCTTATATGAATGCATAACGGTCAAACGGTGTCTTTGATTTTAGCGAAGTTTATATAAAAAAATGGTGTAAGTTAACGTCGGGATTGACGCTTTTTACCGTAAGTGCCATTAACAGCTTTCTCCATTAACCTGCATTTATTAAAAGCCATCAATAACTCATCATATTGTAGGTATTATGCGCAGTAAACGCATAATTACTTACTCCAGCATCGTCGTCATCATCGTCGCCTTCTGCAACGATCATAGCCAGGAGCAATGCCATAAGAGGACGCTGGAAGAAACGTTTAAAAGTCACAGATTGTAGAGCATTGACATACAGTCGTTTCTTACTCAAAAGATTTTCGGTTTTTATTTTCTTTTCCTGTTTACGAAATCAACAAAATACTACGGTGTTTTGATTGGCTGATAAAGTTAGTATCTGGCTACTCGCTGCACTTTAAATTAAATATCAGGCACTTAAGTTAAACTACCACATTTCTAAGTATTGAGACCATGTTTTTGATACACCGTATCTATCGTCAGTTCAAGGACTTTATATAAATCTGAATGTATACACTCCGTGATTAACAGAAGCGGAATTATGGGTGATCAAATTAGCATGCGCCTATTTCGTGGTTTTTGTTGTTGTTGTTTTTTTTTTTTTCTTGTCCGCGAAAAGTATGAAAATATTATGCCATAAAAACCGTAAGGGCTTTTATTTTCTGACCGGAAGAATAGAAATAAGCTCATAGATCAAACGTTTTCCAGAAGACTGCGTTTATTCAATCGAGAGTATACAGCTGTTTCGACAAAGAGTCTAGGAAATACCCAATAAATTTCAATTAAGGCCAGAATCCATAATGCCTCGACCGCAGATGGCGGGCAATCTGGAGGGCAATATGGATTCTGAGCTTTTATTTAAATTTATTGGGTATTTCCAAGACTACCTTTCAGCATTGTCGCGTACGCTTTTACGATGTTTTGGAAAAACCTTTGTCGAAACAGCTGTATATAAATTAGAGAAAGGAGAGAAGACCCGTTGGCACTGCTTTTTATCGGCCCTGTAAGATTCCTAACTGGGATTAAAATCTATTTTGTTCCTCACCAGTTCCGCTTCATCCATATCTTCACCTAATCCTCGCATAAACTGTTGCAGTGCTATCAAGGAATGAAGCTGTGCCATGTCTGGTATGGTAAAAAAGCAATAATTAATAACTTTTCCCAATTCTGGAACACCATTTTCTTGTAAATTTTCCTGTTTCTGTTTCTGTTCCTGAAGGATTATTTGAAAATGGCTTAGGTGCCTTACATCAACAATGAGACAATTTTTCATTCTTTCTGATATGTAATACAATTCGGAGACCGCCATTTTAAAATGTAATAAAAAGGCCCAGAATTTCCAATAGGGAATAGGGACGCGTACTAGACGTTAGTTGGAAATCAGAGCCCAGATTTTTCTTGGCGACAGGTCCAAGAAAAAACCAAGTCCAGAACGAACAAAAAAAAACACAAATCCCCTCCCTCACTTCCCAAATGTCATGCTAAACTTTATTTTAGTATAAAATGGTTTTCTTACTAAACAGGAGCCAGGAACACGCTATAACTCAAACTGCCAAGAGCTTACCATGAGCAAATTTGGCGATGAAACGTGACAACAGAACTTGTCTCTTGAAGAACGTGCTTAGTTCGTCCATGTTTTGAACCATCACGTACATTCCCCCGGTAGTTTGAGCAATGCTTGCCAGAAGTTTCTTTAAGAAAGAAAGAAAAAAATGAAACCAGAGCAGTGTACACCATTCGACATTAAAAGATTGAATCTCTTTATCGCAGCTGAATTTCATGCAACATGGAGCGGGGACAAAATTTTGTTCCTGCGACAGAACTTTGTCATAAAAAACGGGATGTCTCACGAGGAAAACCGCCCCTGCAACATGTCTACGCTTCATGCCCTCGCTTCATATCCCTGTGACATGTACCATAGTATGTGCCCACTTTTAGAGAATGCGAGTGAGATGAGTGTATAAGCTATTGGGTGAATCCTGCGGGTAAATGGAGATGTTACCTTATCTGCGTTTCCGCACCCAACACAAGCAATGGGGATTTTATGCGGGAGGCCCACTTCTTGCCATCGAGGTCCAAACAAGACAGCAGCGACTAGCACTTCTTTCAAAGCCTGAAAGACGAGTCAGAATCAGATTAACTGAAGTATCAAACTAGGCATACTACTGAAAAAGTGTCAGAAAGCAAAATGGCTGTCACACACATTCTTCAATCGAGAGGGTGGATATATCGAGACTGAGGTATGTATTGTTCTGTCTATTCTGCCAGATTCACAAAGTCCACGAAGGTTTACTGATTTTTATGTTTTCTTACTTGGTCGTTTTCACGTCCGTTTTCATCGGTGGGTTTGCCGTCAGTCATAAGAATGATACGTGGGCAAAGTTTTCTTCCATTCACATTCACCACGCCTCCTGTAGATGTAAGAAAGGAGATCGGTCTGAAATGTAGTGTCGTTAATTAGCAGACACAAAATGTATAGGTATCCCCTCTATACCTCGAATGCTGCTATCACTCCATTATTTATCTCACTGCCACTCTCCCAATCCATGACATGTGAAGTGAACTAAATGAACCGAAAGCCGGACCACAACTCAGGGAATGCATCACTTACACTTTTCGAACAGTGATGTGGATTCTTTACTCCAGTGATTGACACGAGAAGGTGAAGGAGAAAAAAAAAACAAACGCTTTTATGTCACTGCCCAATGACGCGATCATATGAACTAAGACGAGGTGTTGAGCACAGCCAGCAAGATCTTAGCAATTATTGAATACACATGTATAGGAGTTTTATCCGCGGTATCGCACAGTGCATTAGTCTACATTTATTTCCTAATTTTTGTTACATTTTGCATGGTTCTAGTTTTATAGCAAGTTGAGAATCAAGTCGATTAAGTGAAACACCCATATGAACTTCGATTCGCTCACCGTCCAGCATTGGTTTATGCCGCGTAGGGGACAGAAACGAAAATAGCGTTTACAGTGTACATTTGTGTTCTGGAAATCAATACCCAGTCGCCACAAGCTTGGTGGTGCTGTCATTGCGATTTTTTGGCAGCTCTGCACCCCTCCCCACCCCAAGAAAAGTTGATAGCCACTGGCATCATTTGGACTGTACATAAACACAGCAACAAGACAACATTGCATGGGGGCGGTGGTAGGGTGTATTTCGTATTGAGTATTGGAAATCATCGCAAGATGTTTGGCCAGGATTGTAGTTATAACAAAATTACCATTGGTCACAATTTCCTTAAGTGCCATCAACAGACCATCCTTCATTGGTGTCGTACCATTTGCCTGAAGTCCAGCTGAAAAACATATCCAGTGATCGCTTTCAGTAAGGTAAATCGTGATTATCACTTCTAGTAGCGTAGGAATGCAAAATCAGGCAATCCTATTTTTGGCTCTACTTCAAAACTGACATTTTATCAATGCAGTTGCAATCGACGTGCGCGTTGAAGTTCTCATCTAAGTCATTACATCGATCAGCTCAATTATATATAGATATCTAGATGACGAAAAGGCCATTTCTGAGTTGCTATGAACCTCGTTATGAAAGCGAGGCTAAAAGCAAAGTTTTTGTTATGCCGAAAATTAGTTGCCATTCAAATGCAACCAAAACTGATTTTCATATGCTTTTGCATCAAGCCTCGCTTTCATAATGTGGTTCACAGCACTCGGAAGTGGCCTATTAGGAGAAACTCTTCCTTATTTTGTATACTTTGCACTTATTTTACCTTTACACGTTGGCACCGGCAGGATTAAAAACAACAAAGAGATTATTTCAGTTATTTAACACTCAGTAAGTAACCTACACTCGCGTGTGCCTGATGTAGTGTTGAAACAAGAAAAAAATTAAAACAGTTTTTCTTTTAAATTTGATTTGTCAATAGTACAGAAAATGAGGCCGGCTCTTCGCACTGCACTTCATCACAGTAAGTTAGTGCCAGATCTAGCCGTAGGTTTTATGTGTTTCAATATTTCACCCAGCGGCGTAAACTGACTTCCTGGGATCCTGTATTACCCATGAAAAAACCTTTAAAAGTAATTCATGTCTAATTAAGAGACATTATAACCGCACGTAGTTCAGAAAAGCCTGAAGACTGTACTGTAAGGCCGCGTCTAAGGGTAAGAGTCTACCGGCTGCACACATAACTTACCTATTTTTCTTCGAATGCTCAGGTAATCCGTTGACAAACTGTGCAAAACTTGCGTCTTGGCCCCAAATTCAACGATGGCAATATTTTCCTACAAAGCAATTTTTTTCCTTAAGAATGACACTGAATTTTAAACAGGGAAGAGTTGGTCGATTTCAATGCAATCCGAAAAACGCTCGAGTGCGGGGAATGTTCCAATCGGCACAACAGTTTCAGCCGATTCCCAAACCCAAAAATTGTCACGGCATATTTCTTTGCCCTGAAGGTTTCAATCCCAGAGATCCGAAGTTTGACTGTGTAGGCCTTCCCAAAAACCCCACATCCAAAACTTGCGATTCCCTTTACGATTTACAAACCAGTAGCCAGCCGCTTTCACATATACAGCTAACGTAACATGTTCAACGCTTTAACGCTTAACTATCCGCAGAGGTTGTATATGAGCATATTTCGAAACGGTGATTATATTCGTTGACGTTGACTTAATTCTGTTCCTTGTTAATACGCTTTTGTTTCTTTTTCAAGATAAAGGCTTTAACTTGAACTTTAGGCTTTTTAATTTGCCAGTTTATCTTGTCAAATAGTTACAACACATTTAATAAAGCGAAGATCCCAAAATCAAGTGCCACCTAAATGTTGACGATTCAGTCTTTTACTGAAGTGGGAATATGCCTGTTATCTGCCATAACGAATATTTTTTCAAGGCATAAAGGAAACAAAGTAGCGTGACTCTCACACTTTAAGTGATGCCGTGCTCTAAGGGCGTAAGATCAAATTTCGATACTTGGGAAAAAAACATGAAAGCAGTACTCCGTGATTTTTCTAAGAATTGGAACAATGATGTTTTGATGCCCGTAAGCAATTTGCATAAGCGGCTGATTGAGTCTGGGATATTGATGAAAAAGTTACAATGCATAAATTATTCCAGGAAAACAAGAAAAACGGATCAAGACAGATTCAGCATCAAAAGGAATGTCTCACATGTATTTCTCCCTTATTTAGATTTTTCAGCATGTGATGACTTCCAGGTGTCAGTTTTGGCACCTTTGCAGCTATTTAGGGACTAGTCCCTTTGCACAAGCAGATCAAAAGGAAGGACAAGTACAATTTAAGGGGATAAATCTTAGTCCTCGTTTCAAAATCATTAAATTCGTGAGGCAAATCATACGGTACGGACCAAACTAGATGTTTGCCGAAAAAAATACGGGCATGATGGGAATTGTCCCCTCGCGTGTGAAGACCTTTACTCTCTGACGCAAATCAATAGCGTAAACAAACCATTTCATGGAAAAAGCGGAAGGAACGCTTTTCTGAGAAATTAGCTGCATTGTTGCACGGACACTGATGTAATTAAAATCCTCCATAAACAAGCAACACAACTGTGGTGTACTTTTAATAAAAGCTCCATAAAATTCGCACCAAACGCTATTCCATGTATTCACAATTGCAAGTACTGGCGGCCAAGTAACACTCCATTGAAGAGAAAGATTTGAAAACAACGTCGCCTACCTTTTGATAGCTAAATCTTGCGTTGGGTTTATTTTTGGGAAATTTCGTCGCGAAGCTCGTGAAGCATGTTTTGAGGCATCTTCCATCGTTTCCACAAAGCGATGAACTATTTAACGTTGTTTACCCAACAGTTGTGGCGTTCAATTCCACGATTGGAAGTTCAGTTTTGCACGATTTTTAAGCGGTTAGCTACTAAACAAAGTCATCACAAGAAATTAAAGAAAGTACCGTAACCAAACGAAGATGAATCAGTAGCCAAGGATGGGTTGATATTTTTAGTAGAAGCAAAGAATTAACAACCCAAATTTTGTTAAGAACTAGGTTACTCGGGTCCGTATCGTCACAGAATGACTTCCGGGCTAAACATATACCTTTAAATTCGCTTGGCGTGCAGTTTCTTCCACTCCTTCCAAAAATTTCCGTGCTGCAGCTTTGAGTTGGTTAATACCCTCGTTATTATTCCAGCCCATGGAACCTGAGGTGTCGAGACACAGCACTGTATCCAAAGGCATTTTGTCTGGGTTTTACTGGAGACAAGAATAGAAAAAGTACAAGAATATATAGAACAGAAACCATCATGCAATAACTTTACGTGGGATGAACTGAATGCACAGCCATGCTCAACACTTTCAAGACTGATTAATTATCGACTTCGTAAACCCTGATCGCTTCCCAGGCAGCTGCTTTGGAGTAAGTTAAGATTAAATGGAGTTAGACTGAGTTACACGGCCGGAAATTTGATCACTCAGTTTTAAGGCGTTTTAAGGCGTGTGAAGTTTGTTCTCTTTAAAACTGCGTCATAAAATTCATGCCCGTGCAAAACAACAGAATTCAATGCGAAATTAGCGTAAACTGTTAATCGACGACAATTCCCTAGAGTTGTTGAACTCAACATGCTTATGATGATAATTGTGGCCAATTTTGAAGATCCTCGCGACTGCTAAACGACTAATCACTCCCTACGAATAAAAACATGCCCTTCCAAGAAGACCACTTCTGCCATCAAATCGCTTTGCATCACAACATCAGTCATTACCCACAGAAGTTCAAACTGAATGAACTGACATGAATAGTAACTTCCTCATACCTCAAATTTGGGAAATTGGAGATTTCACCTCTTTAACCAGTTACACAATCGCAGCCAGTTGTTTCTTCCTTCCAGTGGGAGTTTCAGTGAGACACTGCAACCAAAACCAATTTCAGAAACAATCAGTTTCAGGTTTAACCGGTTATTTTAATAACTTTTTTTTACGCATGCCTCGTTTTCGTTTAAGGTTGCGGAAGGGATTGGTAAGGGGCCTGTGTCTAGTTATTAGTCTCCAACAGTCACATGTAATAGTCAACTCCTAATAAACGCATGAATAAAATACCAGTCCTTCTCTCTCGTTGACCTCGTTGTGTTATCAATTCCGATCCTTTGCGTTTCCGTGTCGTGACGCCAGTATAATCATATGATGATACTTCCTACTTTATGGATTGGAATCAGCAAAACGAGGTTGCGTAGTGCGCAGGAAAACATTAGGAAGATACTCGTAAACATTAAGAAGATACTCGAACGTATGTCCTACAACTAGCAGTATTTCAGTCATAGAAGTGCCAACGAGGAAACAGGGAAATTAGAGGCTTGTGCCTTTGTAAGGTGTGTTACGTTGAAAAAGGGGGTAATTTTCTTGCAGTGCTAAACATGGCCATCCTTTTTGTGATTATGTCTATAAGTAAACAAAAGAGATGTTTCAATACAACCTTGAAGGAGTGTTGTATTATTATCGGTGATGAGATTTAGCTCAAAACTACATGCAGGATGCAGCATGAAGGTTGGTTTTAGGCTATGTGAAGATAAGGTGTCGAAAAGCTGAACGAAAACTCAACATAACAACTGTTTTAGTTCTCAAGCAGGATCCATAATGTATGGACGTGTTGTTCCAGAAAATATCCATTCCCCCATCAGGAGGGGAATTGGAAATTCTAGAACGGTGGGGGGTCAAGGTATGGTTAGATTAGTTTCCAGAGGATCACCTTCACATTCATGCCGGACAGAGTTCTTCCAAATTGGAATTTACCAACTTCACAAATCTTATTTGAAGATGTTACTGTGTTTAACTATTTTACAGAAACTCTTACATTAAAGCAATTTTCCTCTTCTCCAAAAAGCCTTTGGAAGCAAAGTATTTCGAACACTGAGACAAGAAATCTATTCAATTTATCGAAGAGACGAATTTATCAACTGAAGCATCGCGTTGTGTGACTAATCATTATTCTAATTTGCGACTGCGGATCACGATCGAGAATTGAATTTGTGACTGCGGATCACGATCAGGAAAGCGATCGCTACCATCGATCAAGGCCACCTATAAGACACATGATCCCATCTGGCTAAGTCCACAGCTGTAAACTGGCTAACCGGTTGAGTACCCACCGATTTTTGTAAAATTGACGCTTCAGAAGTTAATCTTTGAATTTCTTTCTGTTCGAATTTTCCTCACTGAATGTGACTCGGCCAGGAGTCAATGTTCTGAGGAAGTTCACACGGACCAACGGCTCTCTTCTCCGCAGAGGCCTCTTTCGCGCTCGAGCGGAGACAAATAAGGAGAGTGAAATAAAGAGGAGCACGGGAATCGAGCGGAGATAGATAAGGGACTGGAGAGATTGGCTTCATCAGAACAATCCTCTCTTTTTTTCTGTAAAGGAGCCTCTGTGCAGGAGAGAGCGGACCAGGCATAATTATATCATTCCAACGACATTAGACTCAGGACCCATCCACAATAATAGTCTCCATTTTCATCTCGGCGAAAACGAAGCAAAGCATTTTCATCCACACTAGTGTTTTTGCATCGTTTCCACCTATCCACACTAAAACGCTCGACAACGATCAATGAATTGACTGGAACCTGGGATTGCGCATGTGTTAACCGGCATCACAAGATCATCCGCCATCTTGGATAGATGCTCGGATTTGGACTGGAACCGATTGCATTTGACGTGTTTTACGTCAACGTTTTCAACTGCCCACCCTAGAAAGGAAGCGTTTTCAAAACAATGCGTTTTCAAAAGTCTCCACTTTTCAAAATGTTTTCGAAAGTCTCCGTTTACATCGGCGTTTTCGGGCGTTTTATTGCGGACGATGGGCAAAAAATACATCGAAAGGTATGGGTTTTCAAACGAAAATGCATTAGTGTGGATGGGGTCCCAACCCTCACTGGGACAAGCGCTGGTCAGAACCTCAAAGCTATGAGAGGACGACTGTGAACAGAGCTTTCTGACTCCAACTAGTACACTGACTTCATCTCACTTGGACTTACCAACAAAGCCATAACCTGCGAATGTAGACGTATACGTATTTGCGGCTGTCGCTTCTCTCCGCCGAAGAACAAAGAAGCGACAACCGGAAATACGTCTGCGTTCGCAGGCTAACAAAGCCAGCGTTTGAACATCTCGTCCATTCACTTTCGCCCCGATGTAGCTAGGACGCCAATAGGCCGTAAAAGTCTTGGCGCAGGGCGCAGGATGATGGCTACTCCTCTTGCAAGGACGTGCGGCTATTTAGATGCAGCGCATTTGTCTCTTCCATCCAAGCTAATGATGTTTGGTCCTTCGTGAGGCTGTGCCGCCCGGTTCTCCAAATCTTGGTACTATGCCATACCAGAAGTCAGGTATAAATCTGTCTTCAGTTTAGACCTCAGTCAAGTTTATATCTTTATCTTTCAATCGCCGGCCCCTCATTCCTTTTCTTTTTGTTGAAAACGAAAATAGATGGATACATTGTATATGCCCACCACCCACTCACACTCACTCACAATCTGCAACCACTTATTAGCCCATTGAAACATGGGGGTTAGGGTTAGGGCTGGAGTTAGGTTATCTACATCTACATCAATAACTTGCAAGAACTTTGTCAGGACAGTTCGCAAGTTTTATGAAATAAAATAAAATAAAATAAAATAAATGAATAAGTAAATAAATAAATAAATTAGCTTCCAATTCAAAATTTTAAAATTTACTCGGTTCCTGTTCAACTGTTATGTACTGACTAAAAGAGAAGAAACACCTGGTGGTTGATCGTTAATACGTTTCGAGTGTGGCTAACATAACATCAGTTCATCCAATCACAACACTGAAATACTAACGAAGTTGTATTCTGTTTTTGAAATGAATTCGTAAGGTCAGAGCACACTGTCTAGGCCCCGTTGGTGGGACAAAAATCGACAAATTGAAATATTCGTCACACGGCTAACTTCCAAATATAGACGTCAGTCATGCACCGTCTCATCTTACGAGCATGTTACGACGAACTGGCAACAATCGCCTTACCCAGCGAGTTTCCAGAGGGCAGCGTGGGACTGGAACTGAACCTCAAAATGGGGGTGAGTCATTGTTTAAGTCTTTACCTGTTATAAATTTGAGAGAAACTGGGATATAAGCGAAAGGAAATGGGAAATTAAAGATGCAAGAAAACAGATCAGACCGTGACATGAAAGTCAGCTTTAGTTGCCCGAGACAGCACTGCTTGAGTAGTGTCGATCCCCACGTTTTCTGCTCAAAACCCAACGGAAATGAGTAAAATTAAACTCTAGTCAATTTTAAACCAGTAACGGCATTCATGATCAGCCCAATTTTAGAGCACAACAGCAAAAAAGCCATAACCTTTGGAGGCTACGCTTACCTCTGCAGATTAAAAAGAGAAGTGTAGGTAAAAGCAAAAAGGTTAAGAGACCCACCAACACTTAATGAACCTGAAGCTGATTTCTTCACTTGCCCTTATCTTAGCTGCTGCAGTGAATTAGTGATTGGCCATTTAAACCCGGATTGCTTTAGATCCATCAGTCCACCTTAGAGAAGTGTCTCTTTTAGAGACCGGTGAACTCCTTCTTACACGGTCACGTCAGAGTATCAATTTCCCTGAATTTTGCCTCCACTGCTCAACCGGGCACACAAAGTGACGATATATGGGCGCGTTGGCCAGCCAAGCCACCGTGCCATTTATTTAGCTTTAATATACTCATAAAAATTGATTACAATAAAGGAAAACTAAGTGCACCAAAGCTGAACACGAACTTGAACCCCTAAAAACCAGCAGGTGCAAAAAAACGGGTAACATGCACCCCCCGACCAAGGCAGTGGTGCCATCCTCGGGGTTTCAAGGTATCCTATATAAAACATGGTATGCACACTGATAAGTAACAGTTACTTAAGAAAGGATATGGCTACATACAAAAGGAAAAGCTGGCTTCCACGTGACAATATTAAAAGGCTGACCGTAGAATGTCCCACTCTACTAACGGCCGCAAATAGCCTGCGTGGCAGGCGCTAGAAAGGGGAAGGGAGAAGAGAAATCGGCGCGCGCGACGTGAGGGGAAAAGGAAAATTACGCGCGCCTGATTTCCCTTTTCCCTTCCCCTTTCTAGCGCCTGCCACGCAGGCTAGGTCGCAAATTACAAACTACAATCTTATAACTCTCTCCGCGCCTAGCACCCGTCCCAGCCCTCTGATACGTTCCGCAAAAATAGTAATTTATGCTAATATAGGATTATCACAAATTACATTTTTTTGACTTGGGAATTGATTCGAGTCTATTATCAGTGAATTAAACTCTAGGACACTTTAATTTCGAACCCATTCCATCAACATTTGCCCCAGCGTCAGTGAAGGTATCACCGCGTGAAAGCAGCCAACCCACTGACGAAAAATAGTCAATGCAACGCAATCGTGTGATTGACTTAGAAATGGTCTCAACGTGAGATATTTTGCCATAATTATTAAAAGGTGTATGAACATCGAAGATTGTTCATTTTTTATGTTAATAGGGTCATTTATGGGGCTCAGCGGCATCTCCCTTCCCACTTGTAACAGAAGATATGTATTTTCATCTTTTGAAGAATAAAAGACCCATTATTATTATTATTATTATTATTATTATTATTATTATTATTATTATTATTATTATTATTATTATTATTATTATTATTATTAATTATTTGAGATTTTAAGGTCGGTACACACATGCGTAAGAGGCTCCAGGACACCTTTCCACAGAATTCCACAAGGGGATTTAAGGTATTCCTGGAGGCTAATTTGCTCAATTTTGACACTAATTAAAAGCATTGTTTCTGAGCCAGTATTTAAGATACAGACATCATTTTAATACCACTAATTCATCAATTCATATAGATTCCAAAAAAATATTTTTTAAAAAGAAATATTTAATGGAATGTCTGGAATTTTAAGAAATTAATGGTGCTGTCATTCACAAGAAATTTTCTGAAATCAATCAAATGCAAACGGGAATTTATTATTTTCATTTAAAATTTGGGACACGATTAAAATGCACAAAAACACATCTTTTCACCGCAGTGCGCATTGTAGTTTTGTTTTGAACTGTTTTAAGAGCGAAATTTCACAAAGTTTACCTTCGTGGAAAGTAAGGTCCACTCACTCGCGTTCTAAGGCACTCTCTGTTGCGCACTGCGGTGTAAAGTTTCCTTTTCTCATGCAGTTTAAAACTGCCAAGTTTCAAACATCTACGCCATATCGTCTTGAAGAAAACATAATAAATATTCTCTAATCTCACACATCGTAAGCCTTTTCTGTGCGTAAATCGGCCATAAATTGCCCAAAATTGCTCACGTTCGATGGATTTCGGTTTATTTCAATGGCGGCCATGATTTCAGTATCCACAATTGTTATTTCCGTCGCCTAAGCGCTGGCCAAGCATGTGTCCGTTGATTTTCTGTGAATTGTTTTTTTCGGAATTGGAACTTTTAACTTGTAAATAGTTTGGAATATGTTGATTAAGATGTTGTTTTTTATTATTTTTATTATTATTATGACATTTGTATTTTCTTTAAAAAAAGTTTGTGCTTGAAAATTAGTCTCGAAATCGGAATGAATTGTAAATAGGTTTTAATAGTTCTTTTCTCAACTTTTAACTTGTAAATAACAACTTCAGAGATTTAAAAAGATTTTATAATTTAGTTTTTTTTTTAAATTATTATTATTATTATTATTATTATTATTATTATTATTATTATTATTATTATTATTATTTATATCAGAACTTTGGTCGAGAATTGAGTTGATCTCGGTAAATGATTCTCTCGAAAACGTTTGCTACAACTGGAACAATCGAGATTAGCCGATAATTGTTTAAATTTGACCGTTCTCCCTGTTTGAACAAAGAGCCACTTTCGATAGTTCCCATTCATCAGGAATTATGCCAGAAGTAACGGATTGATTAAAAATAGCACAAAAAGGAGTAATAATTAAATCAGCGCACGTATTCACGTAAAAGCTCTAGCCCATATTTTGTCCAAACCTGTTGCCTTAGTTGGATTTGCATAGTTTAGATAAAAGCGAAAAAACTGTGGAGACAATTGTTGTTTTCACAGATGAATCTACAGTTACACTATAGTCCCACAGAATTTGCATGCGAAGGGCTGTTCATGTTTTCGTTCGCATGTATTTCATTTGCTAGCCTGGGTCCAATACTAGCAAAGTGATCATCACAGGCATCGGAGATGACAACTCGAGCGGGTCGTCTATCGAATTGACATCATAAAGTATAATTTTCTTTACCGTGAGTGTGAAGAACGAATCACTGACAAACTTGATTGATTTAAAAATTCTGACCCGTGTCCATAGTCTAAGGAGTTCGAACTAACAGACAAACAACTAAAACAACTCTACCTTTGTTTTGATCACGTACTCATCGCACTTTCTTTACAAAGTGCGGAAGAAAGGATCACAAACATGATTGATTTAAAAATTTCTATAACTCAAGTCCACGCCTTGCGGTTGTAAACACCCGTGTCCATAGCCTAAGGAATTCGAACTGAACAGACAAACAATTAAAATGACTCTACCTTTGTTTTGATCACGTACTGATCGCACTTTCTTTAGAGAGTGCGGAAGAACGGATCACAAACATGATTGATTTAAAAATTCTGTATCTCAAGTCCACACCTTGCGGTTGTGGACACCCGTATCCATAGCCTAAGGAATTCGAGCTAACAGACAAACAACTAAAATAATTCTACTTTTGTTTTGATCACGTATATCGCAGCTGAAGTTCCTTGAATTCGATTAATTCTGCACCAGAATAACAATGCCACACCACCAGGATTAGGGTTGAGCAAGTTGTTTCCGGGTGATAACATTAAAGTACCCCATATAGTCGGGCTGTACGGGGAGGAGGCACCCGATAGGGGTACGCATTTTTATTGCCTTAGTACCACGAGGATGACAAACTGAAGGCGCTAAATCCAGCTACCAGAAGAGATAATAACAGAGGATAAAACTGAACAATTCCTCGCAGTTAACAATTGTATGGCACGGAAAGGGTGCCATTTTGGTAAAAGATGGCTGGTGGGAAAAAATAAAAATAATAAAAAAAGGAAAGAAAGAAAGATTATGGGATTTAAACTCCGGGCAGAGCCTGCCCCGTATGAAAGTTAGCTAGTATTCCCACCCCCTCCCCACGGAAGTCATTTGCGGCAAAAATAGATTATTTTGTCTTCTATGTGAATGTTTTTTGTTTTGATCACGTACTCAATGTTTGCGGTTTATGAGTGTAGCTGAAGATCAAAGGCTTCATTCAATTAATTACAATCTGTACTTGCCACTCCACAGGGGGTCGAAGAGGTTGTTTGTGATGTTTGATCTGTTTTTAGATGTTTTTAGATTACCGAACCCTTTCAAATCAAAATTATTACCAAAAATAAACAAGTTTGCCTTGTTCGGGGATTTTAGTTTAGTTTTTGGTTTTTTTTTAGCTTTTTTGGCTTTTGATATGTTAATCCTATTTCTTGTTTGGCTTGGGTTATACGGCGGTCTTGACTACTGAAATTTTAAATATTAATGTTATTCAATAAAATGGTGCATTGCATTGAGGTTTGCTCATAATACTCATGCCTCCAAAGTGTAAGATAGGCGGTGATGGTTAATTTCACAGACTAAAGTGCCCCTCAAAATCCAGGCTTTACATCTCATGGTTAATTGCAAAACATATCCGCAACCCATCTTGAGACAACAACACGACCAGTGACGATAAGAACCAGGTTAAAAAAAAAAAGCGACCGCAAAATGTTTTACAAAAATTTACTACTTTGCCACTATTGAGAACTTCCCTGGAAGACCGTGATCCCCTTTGCGAAGGCCACGTTTCTAAAAACCAATCATGCCTACTAAAATTGGTCTGAATATAAACATTTCCCTCCCGATGAGTACCATTATTAGGCAAGGTACTTATTTGAGTAGATACAATATCTTTATTTCCTTCTGTTGCTTCTCTCGTTTCTGTAGTATGCGTTGTTTTGATTTCTTATTTTCTTTGGAATTTGTAGTGTTCATACATAAGGCACTTTCTCGATATCAATTGTTCTCCGCTGACCGCGGGAGCGAGAACTCAAACATGAGTGCCTGTGATGATACCCCCTTTTTTTTTTTGGCTGTACGTTTGCAAACTTAAACATACTAATATATGACGACATCCAATGCTAAGTCTGAACTGTCGTAAATTCAAAACCGAAGTAATTAGTCTAGCCAATCACAACAGTCAATGCTTGCAAACAAAAGAATGGGGTAAAATCATTAAACTCTTGTCAAGCGCAGGAAAGCGCGCGAAAATAAATCACGGTTGATTTTGGTATACCTTTAACTGGTTGAAAAAGTGATGCGATTTTGTTGTCGTTGTTGTTCCTGGGGCGGGGGGGGGGGGGGAAGGAGAGGGGAGAGGGGAGAGGGGAGGGGCAATCTCAAAGCGCACTAAAGCAGCAGCTCAGGCTCTTTAAAAGAGTCAAGTCCAAGCAACAACCGTGGACGATAATCCTGCTGGTATACGTTGGATCAATTGTAGATCTAATCGGCTTTAAAAATTACAAATGATAAAAGAAGCAGAGACCGATACAACGTAGAATTACGGTTTAAAGGTTACTATATTTCGGCTGGCCAGCCGAAATATAGTAACCTTTAAACCGTAATTCTACGTTGTATCGGTCTCTGCTTCTTTTATCATCTTTAAAAGAAGCGGGTTGTCAAGAACCGTTGAATGGGACCGAGCGGTCAAGAACAGAGTTCTTTAATCTTTAATCTTCAATCTTTATTTAAAAAAAATTAGGCACAGCATACGTGTGGCTTTGCAATCAACTCGATTGATACAATTCACTCGGCCGCGCGTCACTGACGCGCGATCAGCTCACGCGGGCTTATAGCCAAGAGTTCTCGCGAGCGAGCGTCTGAGTGCTCTATTTTGGGAAATTCATTTTCCTAAGTGTGATTTTCATTCCCACTTGTTCATTGTTTTAAAGGTCAAAGGTCTTAGAATTACTGTTTTGCTATCTTTATTATCATTGTATCAACACCAGCTAACTAATCGGAAGTGTGGGACACATTCTGTGACCCAATCGTAAAGACTTAACAAGCTGGCGCTTTTCCCAACCAAACAAAAACAACGTTGCGTGTCGCGGCGAGGAAAGAGTTTAAATGCATACTTGGAGTCGTTGCCAATTATCTTTGTCTGATCAAAACGAATTCGAAATTGCGGAAAGAATAAGTCACGAAACTACGCATTAGTTCAAAGTTTAACCTTTGCTGATTTAAATCAGTCTTAAACAAGAAATGTTTAATAGTAACAAAATTAAAGTGTAATAGTTAACATCAGATTCAGCAACGTAAACAATAATTTTTCAAGAAGGCTACCTTATGCCATGGAAAAGGAAATTTATAAAATTAAATACGATTTTCACAAAATTGGGCGCCGCGGTGTCTAAAATTACCTTAGTAAAGAAGATTACAATATCGTACGTTCGATTTGTTGGTTATAGCAAGGATACACGCATGTTTTCTCATTTTATTTTTCGACTCTAGCCGAATGAATGCATATCATGTGACCACTGCCATTTAAATTACCGCTAATAATGTTTTCCTATCAGACAAAGGGTTTTTTTTAAAAACTAAATTAATTCCTCAAGTGAAAAAAAAAAAAACCGATGCTATCCACTGAATTTAATTCTTGAAATCATATTGTCCTACTGATTGTCTTGGAGATCACTGCAGGCAGCTGTAGCGAAAGAGTGTCAACAGAAGCTGTTCAAGTAGGAACAGCAGTTTGCTCCTTGCAACTATATAGTCCAGCATCTCTCGCCTTGCGGACACCTCGCTATTACGAACACCCCGATAATACGGACAGCAGCTAAATTTCAGGCAAAAAACTGAAATAAATTTTCGCTATTAAGGACACTAACTCGCGGTCCCGAGGGTTTCCGCAATAAAGGAAGTTGATTGTACTGGCTGAAATCCAGGGGAAGCAATTGGAGGACAATATGGTAAAACTCGTGCTCTTTATATTATACTTTAACGGTTACATGTAAAACTCGCAATTTTTTTTTTGCGTGCAACCTTTTCCACAAAAACGCAATACAACTGGTACCATTTTTTTCTGACATTGTCGTAATCGTTGCGAGACGTAAAACCACATTATTGACTTTTTTTTTTTTGTAACTACTCTGCGGGTAGGAGAAAAAAAAAAACAGATTTCTGACTCGCTATGGCCTGTCTCGTTCTTCGAGCAGATTAATTGCGCGTCGCGAGACAAGTTGCATGCGTGGAGGGTTTAGTTTATTTAAGTCTCGAAACTTTGACATTTTCTTTCCTTGTCAATATTAACCAACCTGTCGTATTGATTCCACTGAAGATCGAGTCTGTCATGGAGATGTAAATATACTATTTCGAAAAATTGGTTTCTAAAAGTTGTTTTTCGAGACAAATTTTTTTTCTTGAAGCAAAACAGAGAGAATTGAAATAAGGTTTCGGCAGCAGTGCAGGGCAATATCATAAGGCCTGCATGCGCTGTTCTTTAATCAACGCAGGAAGAAGAAAACATGACGAACCTCATTTTTTTTTTTTTTTTTTTTTTTTTTGTATTTTGACAATCTCCTCTCGATAATCTTTTAAGGGCATTATTTTCCGGGAATTTTACGCTGCAATTTGCATTCAATCGTTTCCTGAATAACAACATTTGAATTGAAAGCGACAACTTTTTATCTTTGATTGGCAACTTATTATATTTTTCACAAAAAGTCTGTCACATTAATGTCATATGATAATTTTCATAGCCCGTTGTCTCAGCCATATTTTATTTCTTCGGCAACGCGAAAACTGGCAGATGTTACGCATTTTGCAATCGTTTACGGGTTTAAATAGCATTCAATTCCTTCAATTCATTTCATTCATTGTTTTGCTACAATTTCCAGCCATAACTTACAGATTTCAGAGGCATATTTTTCTTTCACCTCCACCTTTTGCCCTCTTATGCAAACAAGCCAACGTCTCCATGAAATAAATTTCTTTTTCGCGTTTGGATCGAAAGTCTGAAAACCTGCCACTGCTTGCCGCCAAAGCTACATGATGTGTTTTACTGTCACGCCTCATCAATTGCACTTTATTAGTATTCATAAATACGATTGTTTTTTCTTCCTACCTTATTCAAAATAAAATGAAAATCATTTCTTAGAAGAACCAATAAAAATTCGGTACGATAGTCCCTGTGCATTAAGATCGGGCCTTTTCGCTCGCAGATGAGAACTTTTAAGCCAATCTTGCTCGGTTGCTAGGTTTGTCATTCAACTGTTATCGCCCGCCACTTCAGTTTCGGCCTGCCTATTTAATATTAATAGCACGTGAAATGCAAGACGATGTAAACAAGATAGTGCTTTCTTGTTGATCGACCAGGGGCTGAACGGTTTCCTACGTGACTGCTGCCAAATAGGAGACACTTCGCTTAATTTTGCGGGGAAATCTTAACTTCGCGTCAGCGGAAAATGCTCTTCATTACGGACAAACCTGTGTCCATGAATGAATGGAAGGAAACGCATCGCGCCGATGTGGAGAAGGAGTATGCACACAAATGTTCGAACGAGGATGTCGAGATTTTGAGCCAGAGTATGGAAGCAAATCAAACAAATTTGGAGCATGCAAAACAGCAAAGCGTCCCGCCGCAGGTTAAAGGCCCGAGAATCCGTCGGCACTCTTCGTACGAGCCAAACCTGGACGACATTTTAGAAGACGAAGAAGACGACGCGAAAGGACAGGAACGGAATCGCGACCTTGCAGAGATCCATCGCGAGCGAGCGCGCAATTCTGGACTCTTGAAGCGCGACCGCGAAGGACGTACTTGGCGAAGGAGACATTTCGTGAACAACAACTACCCGAGGCCGAGGTCCTACACGGCTTAGCGGGAAGCGATTATGGCCTTTTGCCACGATCTGACTCGGAGGTGAGAAGGAAAGATCGATATACTAAACATTTTCGTCCCAAGTCACGTGGAATGAAAAGCGCCATGTGCAAAACAACAATAGCACCAAAACAACTTTGTCCGCAAGACATATGTAATTTGAATCCCACGGGCATTTAAACACAGCATCCCAGGACAACAAGGACCAAGCTCTCGAGGGTACATTCAAGCAGAGACAAAAGTGAAACGAACCTTTATTCATGTTTCGCATAAACACACTCGCCTCATCGCAAATTCATGTTTTGAAATAAACAATTCGTTCATGTCACGTTTCAAACGCGAAGAGCGCGGCGTCAATCTCCGGGAGAGCAACTTTTTTACTGTGCTTATCTGTTTTATGTAATCTGTTCAGTGGGATGCATTGTATGTACAGCCAATTCGATGAGTCGTCTATCCGAGGCCAATGCGCCAGCCTGAGTGAGTTTTAATCAGGTTATTTTGCAGTATGCGATCCTTTATGTCACCGAGACGTGACGGGATTACGCACCAAGCACGAAACGCAATTTAATGTCTCTTATGAACTGCTGCTGTCTCCCTCTCTTACCTAAAACTTGCAACATCTATGCAAATGAATTTCAGTTGTAAATAAGAGTGTACATTTGTACAGTGGAATAGATTCAAGGTCTTGTTTTCTCAGTGTTCGCCAGTGCGTAAACTGCGTTTGCAAAAATTGCCTCTTCTCGCTTTAAATTTACACATTTACATCCTGCGTCAGTTATCAGAGGTGACGCAATTTTTCCAATGTTAGACGGAACAAGAATGCAGAAATAGGTTTTGAACGTTTTAAACATTGGTGTTATTTCAGCATCTTTGTATTTCTATTGTAATTCAAATGACGGGAAGTTAATGGAGTGAAAAAAATTATCGCAGATATATCAGACTCGATGAAGCTCATTTGTACAGAGGTGCTGGCTGCAGCGAGGAAGAAGACCTTGTTACTACATAAACAGATATGTAAAATATATATTATATTCAGAAAACATCGACAAATGACAACAAAAACAACAGCAAAATTGTTGGATAATACAATGAATAATAAAATATCTCAGAGTAAGACGCACTTGTGCTGTAAATCCGTTACTTTATTGCAGCTTATTATGGCGAAAGCCACAGTTTTATTTAATTCTGCCGCTAGCAGCGGACTGTAAATCGTGACAAAATACATATATTTCCGTCTCTCTGGTTTGGTTAAGACCAGGTAAACATTCGGATCATGTTAAGGGCTTGTAACGAGGTCTCGCGAATTGCCCGCGAGGATATTTTATTGCCTTATTTTATTTTATTTTAGTTTGACTTGGCTTCGGCTGCTTGCCCTTAATGATCGGTGAAACACATTAGTTTGCCGTCTGAAAATGGATTTGAAAATCGAAAAAGGAAAATTTGCATTTCAAAAGCGACCACTTTCTAATGTGTCTTTTGTTGCAATGCAAACCAGTTTTCCATTCACTTAAAAATTTGGTGAAAAAAAAAGAGATCAACAAGCGCCAGGAAATTATTTGTCTTGTTTCTAACCGCTTAAATTGGCCACAATGAATGTTTTTAAAATGGAATATAGAAATTACGATTCAGCCGCTTTGCTCGTGTTAATTCAAAACACACCATTCAAACCGACCAGGTATTAAAGACGATTTCTGCTTTTGAGACTTAAAAATCAACAATTCTGAAAAGAAAAGCGGTACATTTGCCTTTCAAAAATGAAAATCCAGTGTTAGCTGGCTTTTGTTATTTAGGCATTATTGTCTTCCTTTCGCACTAAACCCGGCTTTTAGTGCCAAACAACATAAAAAAAAAAACATGCGGCCGGAAAATAACTGGTTTCTGCCATGTTTGCGAGTTTCTCTTAGCAGTGGTCATTGTCTGATCTGATTAAATAATCAGTTTTGCCACAAATTCTAAATTCACTCCTTAATGTTTTGAATGCCTACGAAAAACTAAAAACCAATGAGGTGCGTTTTACAGCTGTTTGTATCTTCGCCTTTTTTGCCAGAGAATAGAAATGGAAAGAATTAAGGGTGCACTTTGGTGAAACACTTTTTCATGGCCTATATACTGCTTATTATTATTATGATTATTATTTTTTTTACTCCATACATATTTTACAGTCAACGTTTTCCAATTGGCCAGACGGTGCATCAGACTTATTACAGTTTTATCAGAGCCCCAGAACAGAATATATTAGAGTGGGATTTTCCCACTAAACCAAAGCTTTGATAGCGAATTCAGTTCTTCAAGCGGTATTCCTACAGTCACTGAAAAACAAAAAAGCATCTGCAAGTGTTAAGACAAGTTTCAAACACAATTGCCAATTTCATATATTTTTCAAGTTTTCCGTTTGACCCGTCACAGGTACCTGGGAGGACAAAAACAATAACTACACCCACTAAAAACATAATATTTTGTTGAAAAATACCTCGCTTTCAACACTGATTTTTTTTCCAATGGGTTTGATTTGAATTATTGGCTTATTCATCTCACTGATGGGCATAAATATTAATCAAAGTCTGGCCATGTGGCGGCGATGTTTTGTTATATTGTTACGGTGGATATCACTTACTTCTTATCTGTTAGAATTGTGAAGGACCCTCGGGGATAAAAAAAAATGTTTTGTTTTGTTTTTGTCTTTGCAGTACATGTTAAAGAACAAGCCGAAAGTCTCAAATTTATACCATATAACATCAACACGTGTAAATGGTGTTGCATTGAACTCCATATTTTCTGGGGAAAGGATCCCGCGGGAAGAGGGAAGGGGGGGGGGGGGGGGGTATGTAAACTTTCCACTACTTTTGAATTGGATCAAATTATGGGCTGTTTTCGAGTGAAATTTACGTTACTGCATTAGCTATTCCGCCACTGGCGACTTGACAAAAGAAGTACGATTTATCCTTTTAACAAGCTCGTCCGCATTACCTCCACCCCCCTCCCCATTCAAGGATTCTTGTCAGCGTGCAGCTGTTGTTTGGAACCGCACGGTTCTTTTGTCGTTTAAATATCATTCAATATGTGTATCCAAAAAGGGGTGGGGGTAGGGGGTAAGGGGGCGCTACCGGAAACCCTCACAATGTTCGAGATGAATATTTTAATTTTCTTAACTATTATAACATAAAACGACACGCGGTCCAGAAAACGCTTGACAGTTATTAGATGGCTTTGCAAATTTCGACTTCGTCATTGATAAGAGGTAACAAGAGAGGATGAGCTAATCCGCTCTTGGTGGTAACGTTTGGTCCTGTGCCGATGTCAGGGCCAATGCTAGAATTAATATTTTAAACCAATTAATGAAGGTTTGGCTGAAGATAGACTTGCCACTAAATTTTATGATAAGTGAAATGGCGACTTGTGTTAAGTGGAATAAACATAGCACTGTCTTTAAGTCTAAATAATAAATTCAGAAAAAAAATTGAGTGGGCGAACCCATGACTATCCAGGTGCCGGTCGGGTCATGACATACCACTGAGCTGTGAGGGACTCGTGATGAGCGAAGCCATATCATTTGGTTCAAATGTGAGACACTTCCTGCCAGAACTGCAAGGCTCAATGAGGTGCTTTTTAAATTCCGTTTTCTGACAATTTTTGAAAATCGCCTTCGCTCATAGTAAGTACCTGCTTCCAAACAAGACGTCAATTTTCTTCAATTTGGTAGTTAATGATCCATGCGGGCGGAACAAAAACTCGGACTTACCACACATCATTTTACTTGTTTCTAAGCAGATATTTCGCTATTTATTGCAACAAGGCTATGTTTAAATGGGCTTTAATGTGTCCTGTTATATGACCATAACGGAAGAAAGAAAAAACACTGAGCCATTAACGGTAAAAGCCACCACCCCATTGAAATCCTGTTGTTATAGTAATATTATGTCTTTTTGAACAAATTGAATGGCCCGCACAGAAAAAACTTCGATGAATGAAGATCAAAGAAAAGCCGGCGAATCTAAAATTGTTCCAAATTGCGATGAGACTCCAAAGCAACGAGGAATGCCACAAAGGTAAACAAAATAGCATTCATGAAAGATTTTAACATTGGAACACAAAGGTCATTTCGATGGACATCTAACCGCCACAGAAATTCGGATTTAGGCGTAACGAAAACCTAATGTTTTTCTTCAGCAAAATGTCAGCTCAATTAACATTCGAAAACTAATTTCTTTCGTTTGGGAAGGGGCAAATGTGCCATTAAAAAAGCGAAGAAAGCTCAGCTAGCAAATTGGTAAAACCAACAACAGCTAGTATCTTCAGGGAACAAAAGTCCTTTTCCTAACACTTTCCTTGACTTAAACATGTGAACATGAACATGTGAATCTGTGTTAGCTTACACAAATATAATATCCTGTATTTAAAAACTGACAACAGAAGTGATCCTGATTTAACGCGGGCAACACACAGAATAAATGTTCATAGTGAACGTTCAACTGAACTGATTGGTCTGTTTGCAAAGCCAGTCTATAGACGACTGCCCGTCCGGTGAAATTCGCCAACAGGCACGCGTTTTCGGGGGTTGTCAAATTTGATCACGGTCTGCTATGGGCGTATGAATATGTTAATTTTTGCAGCAGAGTGTTATGCCGATCGTCCGAGTGGAGGGACTTTTCATTTTACGGTTAGCCCCCTGAATTCCGTTTATCTCTTACTTAGATGCGTCAAACTAAATACTCTTTAATAAATTTGCTCTGATTTAAACTAGCAAAGAGTTTAAAAAAAAAAAACAGTAATTTTCCCGTACAAAGTACTTATTTAAATGCTACATTTTCGGATTTCATCCATAAAAGGAAATATAGAACCACCATCTGCGTGCAGCATAATAGACAGGACAACATGAAATTATCGCTCAGCAGCCTTCATTTGAATGGGCACATTTTAATTTTTTTTTTTTTTTCAAATTCAAACGTAACAACCAAACATATTGTGTGCTGCTATAAACAGTACCACTGCAGACCAGCTCAATTGTTCATCATTTAGTGTACGATAAATGGCAACGCCACCCGATAAACGGTTTCGATGGAATACCCTACAGCCTCGGTTGCTTAATTCAGCAGTTCAATTGCGTGAACTGCGACGTAGAAACCTGGAACCTACATGCGCAGGACATAATTCCAACAGAACGCCATCTATGCAGGATCACACACACAAAGTTCATTCTACGTAATGCTTCAATTTTCTTGATAAATGCCATTGCGCCTTGGATTAAAAAATAAATAAATAAAATCCTTTATAATTATTCATGGTTTGACTTTCTCGAAAAAAAGAATCAAGCAAATCAGCCTTTGACCTAACGATACATAGCTGTTTGATCAGCCGAAAAGTTACCAGCCCTTATTCTTTAGACCATTTGTTGCACGCGTTATAGTTATCTCTGAAAGAAGCATCAAACAGGTTTTTCCAGCTCAACGGGCTTACGCAAGCTTGAGAGCAAGAGTCATTTATTCTAAAAAAAAAAAAATACAGAAAAATATTTATTCAACTGTCGCTCGAAGTAAACATACAAAATCCCCGTGCATTAGATTAATAACAAAACATTTGCAAAAATATACCGATGAGTTCTATCAATGTCTTTCCATGTAGGCGACTGAGTTATTTTTCTTTGCACAAGGTCAAAAGAAAATATAGAATACAAGTAACGTCAACAAAATATACGTGTGAAGTCTATAGCTGCTGCAGGCATTCATTCCGCCTTCATTGTGTATATGTCTTTCATGAACTGACGCACAATAGAGGTGTTTACCATTTTATGATTTACCATTTACTCCCAAATTCCTGATATTTCCAGACATTTCCTGATATTTCAGTTGGAAGTTTCCGTTCGGATACAACTTGTTTCATTTATCCCAAGAAACCTATTTCGATCGAGATCATGGCGAAGCTGGTGTGAAAGATGCGAAACGTGTAAATAGAACACATTCGCGATGTCCCAATCGGGAATTTGGACTGCCTTCTCAAAATAACCGTTTCAGCCAAAAGTCGTGTCCCATTTAAATTCCAACTGGAATTTCGGGTAATTTTCTGGAAATCTCGCTATCTTACGCTATTTTGTCGAATTACAGCAATTTCATCGGGCATTGTGGTGTATTTTCCGGGATAAAATCGGGAGACGATAATGTAATGGGCTGCATTGAGCTAATCAGAAATAAGAAAACAACGTAGCCAACTAATCAAAGTTGAAAACATTCAACTGTTCACACAGTTCTAGTGCTGGTTGACAGTACTTCCAGCGCCGTACTCCAACGTTTATACTCATTTTGTTAGGTAAGAAATTTCCTATTAAAGTTTCCTTTCATATTTTTCGAAAGAATAAATTTAAAGTCAATTTTCATACATTACAGTCTTTGTCCAATCACCAGAAATGCGCTTGTCCCAACGGACAAGTTGTGTGAAAGACCTACTTGTCAAAATCAAATATCCCCTGTCCCAACGGACAAGTTGTGTGAAAGACCTACTTGTCAAAATCAAATATCCCCTTGTCGCAGACAACTGAACACAGGCTTTGATGCACCCTGCTGTATTCGGAATGGTTCTCGAAGCTCATTTATGTCCGAGCCGGTCAAAAACATCAAACTGGAACTGAAACATTTTTCGAGAACGAAAAGAAAAGACAGTAGTAAATTACTTTACATGTGCAACCGAATACGAATATACTTTTTTTGTAGACTGAAGAAGCTCGCCGTTATTTCGAAAAAATACTGGGGAACGGGGTGCTTGAGAAAGCTATATTATTCAACGGAAGCGGTTTGACCTGTCGTAAATAAACGCACTACAGTAACGAGTAAAATCGAGTTCTCCTCGAAAAATATACAGCGAGAGCTTTAAATATTTTTGTATTGGCAGGACTCCACTGCATTTTTGCGTAAAGAACGTGAGAATGAATCCAAAAGGTTACTCCGATCCAGTAATCGTAACTGAACAGGGATCACTGAACAATCCACACTGATAGTTTTCTGTGATCGCACGAACAGTAAAAAAATAAGAGGCTCCCGGTTGAAACTGATTCATGGTGCACGCCATGGGAAGAGCAAGAGCATCTACAACACCAAGAAGGTCCCAGTCGTTTGACGAAGTCGTTTCGGTGGGAGCCGACATTACAAATAGTTCATACTTTATCACCTTAGGCTCGTCTCCTCTACTGGGTAAATCCCATTTCAACACAATCCCCACTTCGCCCTCTTCAACAGTGAGAACAGGCTTGAGCGATGAAGATGTATCGCTCGTTTTAAGTTGAGAGGTCCCCTCGTCTTGATCTGGTGAGTGTCCGGGTGTTCCAGACTCTGCCTGAGGAACATCGTCCGCCGACGAACTTGGACTTAAGTCGCCGTTAAGTGCATTTGAACTCAATCCAGAACATTCGTCTTCTACCTCTGTTGCACTATCAGTTGCTGAACTACCAGTGATATTGGGCTTTTCGGTCGACTCGTTTTCTTCTTCCGGTTGCGAAGGTGACGACTGACAAACAGTTCCACCCAAGCTGTCTTTTTGAAAGTAGGTTTCACTGTCGTTTTCCAAACTAGATTCTTGCCTACTTCCTAACTGTGCCGGTTTGGCTGATGGTTCAAGATGAGACGTTTTGTCCTCACTCTCCGAACACGGTGCCGATCCCTCTGTTAAGCATGTCGAAGTCGGCGGAGTGTCATTTTGTTGTTGGTTATATTGCGTAACAGTGTTAGCATTTGATACTGCAGTTTTACTTCCAACAGGTTGCTTATTTCCTGCATCAAATGAAGACGGAAATGGTACCAACGTTTCGTTCGCAGACCTTCTCTGAGTGTCAATCGAAGTCGACACTATGGAAGAATTGCACGAGATGTCTAAATGGGATGTCACCTTGCTACTTGTGTTAGGGGTCCCGTTGGGCGGGAGATCGCCGTTTACCCCTCCTGTTTGATGAGCAGCCACCTGGAAAGATTGAAACCCATTTGGCAAATTTGGCAGTACTTGAGTTGGAGCTGTTTCAAGTAGGCTAATCTGTTGCTGCATTGCAAGCATTGGAGGCTTTGGTAAGATGTTTTGATCTGGGTGATTCTGTGATCGGTTCTCGCTGTGGACATAGACTCCATTGTTTGCACTTTTAGGGGGAGTTTCCGATGACGCATTAGCCTGAAGTGTTTGAGTAACTGGTGCTTGGGCATCATTTTGGACAACAAGTGGAGCGTTAGCACTGGAAGCAGTTGGTAAACGGAATGACTGCCCAGCAATAGACGTTCCTTGAGGACATGCATTTGGCGTTGCAAACTGAGGACTATGTTGCCAGTACGGCATCGTTTGCTGTTGTGCTGGAGGATACATTCTGACTGGCATGGCGTGATGTGGTGCGGTTGGTTGCTGCAGGTAATCTGCTCTTTGATGGTAGTGCATTAACCAGGGAGGTAGTTGGTGCTGTTTTTGCTGTTGTTGTTGTTGGTGGTGGTGGTGCTGCTGCAGTTCTTGTCTCTGTTGATGTTGCTGCTGCTGTTGTATTAGAAACTGTTGTTGCTGCTGTTGCTGTTGCTGTTGAAGTTGCCGATGCTGTTGAAGCTGCCGTTGTTGCTGTAGTTGCTGCTGTTGTTTCTGTTGTAGAGAGAGACGTGGCTGTTGTTGTTGTTGTTGTTGTTGTTGCTGGTGTTGCTGGTGCTGCTGCCGCTGATGTTGTCGTTGTTGAAGTACTGATTGTTGTTGTGGTTGCTGCCTCTTCTGTCGTTGCTGCTGCTGTTGCAATAACGTACGTTCCTGTTGCTGTCTATGATTGTATTGGTAATGCCCATAAGAAACCATCTGCTTGTTAGGACCGTAATACGGGTGCCTGTGGTTGGCTCTGGCCCTTATTTGCCAAAATAACTCCGATCGTGGGCCTGCAATTTGGCCCGACAGCCTTCTGTATTCCTGATGAAGTACGGACAATTGTCGAGGAGCGGATGTTTCTCCAAGATTCGAGGGTATACGCATTTCTGCTTGATTTGGTTGTCGCAGAGACGACTCGTTAGGTATAGACACTTGAGAAGGTTGCCTGCTTTGTACATTTTGGGTATTTACTGAAATGCCGTTCCCAAATTGTCGTGAAGAAATTTGATCAGATCGGGATAAGTTCATGTGGGCTTGGGAGCCATTCAAATAATTCTGATAGTTTGGATCCAATGCTCCTGATAACTGATATGACTGTGAATTGTCTGAAGAATTTGGAGTGGTTGGTAGGCATTGCTGCTGTGAAAAAGGATGCAGACTTGGCTGTGTATGTGGTGTTAATCCCTGAGTACTATTTCTTGTATTATTAGCAGAAGCCTCGGCGTGAACATTGCCATTGTTTTGGCACCAACTTTGCGGTTGACCAGCCGATGGAGTTTTATCGCCTGTACTTTGGTTACAACTCGAATTCGAAGTTGCATGATTGGATTCTGGGGTACCAGATAGGCAACCTGCTGACGGTCTTTTACTTCTAGTTATTGGCGCTTCTTGACTTGTCTGCTGGGTGATTGATTGGGCAGAACTTTCCCCTAGTCTGGAAGCTGCTTCTCCCCAGGAAGAAATGTAATTGAACCGCTTTATATTAGGGTAATAATCGGGTAGCAGTTCATGGAAGCCTCGTATCCGATAGCGGGAAGGTTGACTGCCCATAGACGAGTTGTTCGTAACCAGAGAGACGCTATCTTTGGGTAAACTCTGGACATCTTGTGTAGGGACCACAGGGCATTCCCTTTGAGATGGAGCTTCCCCATGTTGTCTCTCGTTTGATGAGTCAGACTGATTAGCATGAACTTCCTTAACAGTTTCTAGTGGATGATTGTCAGGAGTTGGTTGATTTTCAGGACCCTGTGTTTGTTGAGCCGTCTGCTGAACAGTATTTGGCATTGTAGTCCCTGCGGAAGGAATATTTTGCTGTGGAAGGACAGTGGCGATACGATGACACGAATCACCTCCATTTTGCTGCGAATACGGGGGCACGTGGCTTGGAAATGTTTGCTGGTTTTCCACCTGAGAAACTTGAAATTTCGATGCTAAAGTGCCTGTTTCCGATCTTCGTATGATTGCATTTGTAGCTTGCAAAGGCCTAGTTATCTTCTCATACGATGTGGGCCTTTTTTGTGAGCTGTTACCAAGACGATGTTCAGGAAGTACGTATGACTCAAAACCAAGTACCGAAGGCTCTTGATAAAACAATCCTGGTTTGGAGTTATTAACAGAAGAAACATGCTGGATTTTTGGGTACAAGATGTTACCATGGGGAGCCTGTGAGAAGTGAGATGCTGATGTTTCTCGAGACGTATCGCCGGTCTCTGCAGCAGAGATTTGAGGGTGCTGAACACCAGAAGATACATTATTTACCTGATTTCCAAAGACATTGACTATCACTGGACCATCAGTGGAACTGTGTAATGATGCTTGTTGGTCAGTAGAGACTGAAGCAGTTTTCTCTTTGCAGCCAGATACAGAAGCTCGACTCAGAATCTAAATGAATCATCAAGCAATAAAAATTAAAAGACAAATCTGCGTTCTCCGAACAAAATAATCAGATCAATAGAAAAAAAAAAAAACAACGACAACAACAACAGAACATCTTCGAATGGAATACGTTGAACGTCAATTTTGTATTCCGTCGTATAGCAACTGCGCCGGAAAAAGAACTCCCCCTCCCCTTATTAGCAGTTCAAAAGCCTGAGACTAAAATGTCCTCTTATGCCATTAATAATTGGTTGGCGTTCAGTTTTCTTGAGAACAAAAAGTGGACCATTCTTTCTCTCCTATGAGCACCAGAGTTCGCTTATTGAAATCCACATTTGATTGTTTTTGTTTTTGAATTATTGATGACCTGTAACCTTCTTCGTACGTCGCCTTTGAAATGGCGAGATCATCAACTCTTATCGGTCGCTCTTAAAGACAATGACTTGACCAAGTTAAACACATAGCATATGTATCGTGTTCCGGGGCTGAGAATTTGAGGACTTTACTTTTGACAACCGTGCTTCTTCGTGTTTGTTTCGTGTTTTGTTTTGTTTTTGTTTGTTTGTTTGTTTGTTTGTTTTTTATCTCCAAAACCTACCATTCCCATTGAGACTTGCGTGCCACGTGATACAGTCTCAGTCCTTCTGTTCTCTCTCTACAGATAAACATGACAAAAACCTTTAGCCTCTTTTTCAAACCGAGGCCGGTTGCACAGCATTTCATAGAGTCACAACTAAATAAATGTTAAAATATATTCCCATTATATATTGGAAAACTTCACATATGGGGCTGGAGAAGAAATCAAAATTCCAAATTTGCGTGAATGGTAGGCAAAGATTGTAAGGAAATACAAAAGAGAATTCCCTATTAGTCTCGGTAGCAAAAAAAATATAGATTTCTTTAAATTAAAATAGATTATATCTCCTCTAAAGATTAACATAGGCCATCTTGGATCCTCCATCTTAGATTTCTGGATTTTCCCAAAACTTCAGGAAAGCGCCGAAATTGAACGAAAAGTAAGTAAAACCAGAAACCTATTATGGGCTAGAAACCTGAAAATTGTGATTTTTCTTCATTTTAAAAAGGGATATTCTATTTTCTGGAAAAAAATGCCTGACCACCTGTCAAGATAGGAATAATGTAATTCAGCGAATTTTTATGCGTCAACACCTGTGTGTGCGCGTATTTAAAACAAATTGGCGTTTGTTCGTTTGTTGTATGTGCATTAGTACTGCAGCGCAAGACAGGAATCGCTGGAAAGCCCATGTGGAGGCCCTATGCGCCACCTTGGCACCAGGGAACAAGTAGTAGTAGTAGTAGTAGTATGTGCATTAGTGACCTCTATAAATACTTCTCCTCTTTACCCTGAAACGTGTCATATTGTTGAACTTTCGCTGAACAATTAATAAATAATGAAATAAAATGTCTGGTTTTGCACTAGCAGTTGCTTGGACTTTAAACATTCGGCATATACCTGAAAAAGATGTTTTTTTTTTTTTTCAGAAGAAGACAAAGGTGACTCTTTAGACGAGCAACATCACATATTAAATGTAGCTGCCATCTAAAAGAACTTGCACCAACCTCGCTGAAGAGACTCATCATGTTTGTCTCTAATCTGTCAGCTTTATCTTCCAACTCCACGTTCCTTCGCTCAAGTATCGCTATTTTCCTCTGTAAGGCTGTCACGGTTTCACTGTACACGGCTGAATGTTGTAGTTTTAACATCCGTTTTGCTACTAATTCTTTTAACATCTAAATAACAAACATTAATAAAAAAATATCTGTTGTCAGCTTCAAAACTTATGTTTAATGTGCATTACATTATAATCATTATCACCATTAGAGAACCGCAACAGGAACTTTGATCATCATCGTCATCATCATTATCATCATCATCATCATCATCATCGTCGTCGTCATCATCAGGAGAAAGTGCTTTACCGACCTCAGGAGTATAATGTAAGCTGATACGGGGTACGATTAATATTCGTTAATAAAGTCCTAACTCCCCTCCCCCCCCCCCCCCCCTCCACACTCACACACGCATACACGCCATCACCACCGCTAATTTCTTCCGGCATAACGGAGTAGTTAATTCTTCAGACATATTACCTTCCGAAATCGTCGTTTGAACACCTCATTTGAGTTGTTAATCACCAGACTTGTTCCTATCCCACTGCAAACGTCCTGCTCCTGTGAGACGTTGGGCAAGGTCTGTTGACTGGAGTTGCTAGCTCCTCTTCTGCGAACGAAACTCAGTGACTTTCTGGGACTTTTACTTGGGTGCATGCGTGCGGTAACCGTTCGCTTTTGATAACTGTAAGATTTTGTCTCTTTGTGTTCTGACGATAGTCGCCTTACTGAAACGCGTTGACGCTTACTCCTGCGGATTCCTGTTTTGGACCACCCAACAGGATTTTCCTGGTTGATACCTACTTCACCTACGTTTCCATGGTTATCTTCACCAAGGGAATCTTCGTTAAAGGTTGCGCCAGTATCGTTCTCTTTGGTTGCGCTCCAGTTGTCATCGTCTGTGGTTGCATTTTTTTCTAACAATTTGTCAAAAGGATTTTCATTCATTTGACGTTGAAAAGCGACGCAAGCAGGCTGTTGTGTTTCAGTGTAATCCGATGGCTCTTGTTTGATTCTGTGCAAAATGCTTTCATCTAGATGGACCAAAGCATGACCTTCTATGCTCATCTCTGCGCCTTCCACATCTACAACAAAAAGTAACATAACAAGCGGCATGTTTTGAAACAGGGAACATTCTGGGACAAGAGTCAACATAAATATATGCTGACGGGTAACAGTTAGATATAAGATCCCTCTTTGCTATCAATCGTGGAAAAAAACTTAAACAAACATGGCTTGTTTGTCCCTCTCCTCGCCGCTAAAGTGTGATCACTCATCTCCAATAGCAAGCGAAGAAATTTCTTGTAATCAAATCGTACGAAAAAATTATGGGCGAATCCGATTAAAGAGCTTCGGATTGACGCTCGAAAATATCCGGATTTAACAAGTTACTTTTGAGTATGCTTGCTCATGTCTCGTTTCTTCGAGGAAAAAATTGAGGGATCGACTGCAAGATAGTTAATTATTTACGGCAGTCTCTCCGACGTGAAAACACGCTAGCAATTGCACAATTATGTAATTTTAACACTTCTGTTCAAAGTGACTATTTCCTCGCTGTTTACAAAGTTCTGTTATTTTCCTTTTGAAAACTTAGAAACAAAGATTCTTTTGACCAATTTTGCGGTGTTCTGCCAACGTTTGAAGGTTATGCGACAATAAAAGCTTCTGCACAATAAAATAAACGCCGACGCAACGCCGGCAGCGTTCAAGATATTGCTCACTGTACTGAATTTGATTCCTTTTCTGAATGCCCTCTGAAATTATTGTAATAGTAATAGAGTTGATGTTTTTGGGCCTGAATATGCTTTTGCCCTTCTCAGAACTCATTTTAGTAAAGTTAGCCTGAGTCGGGCCAAAACCATATTTACGCCCACGAACATCAACTCTATTGTCAGGGACCGCGGTGGGAGAGGGGCTGGAGGGGGGAGGGGGGGGGGGGGTTAGCACCCCCACTTTTTGGATGGTTAAAAACATATTTCATTTTATTTCACTTAACCATATCCATTACTCACAGAAACAACTTACCTTACATATTATTTAGTATATGAAGATTTTCTCCGACAAACCCGACAATTTCTGACAGTTTGTCGTTAGTTTTGCTGCTGAACGGGCGACTAGATTTCAACGAAATAATGGATTCCCAGCTGTTGTTTCTATTTTCGCCTGCGGGTCGGGCTAAAGTGAGCCTGAGTCGGGCCAAAACATATTTATGCCGCGAACATCATTTCTATTGTTACAGTAGAAATAGATCATCTGTTGAAAGCCCTTGCACTCCCTAAGATCACTTGTGCACTTCCGGTGTACGGTGCTAGGTAAAATCTCTATCTGTTAAGACCAAACGGCTCAAAAACCATAGGAGGCACCTAGCTGTACAGCGGCTGTGCAAATCTACACAATACTCCGTGTATTATTTTAGGAGTTCGCAGCGTTTATTTTAATAAAAACACTCCGTCAGCGCATGATATGTTGTTAAGAAGAAGATGTTGCGTTGCGTGCGGTACAGTTTCAAGTTGCGTCGCACGAAAACATGGATCAAATACCCTTTAAGTTGTCATTTACTTTATTGTTACTGTACTCTAAACACCACCTGCAATAGTTTGCTTAAGTCCTATTTTCCGCTTTACTAAAATTTTCACCGCGTCATACGTAAAAGTCGGTCGTCGCGTCTTTTGAAATGTTGCCTTTCTTTCCTTTTTTTTTTTTTTCACCGTACACCTAAAAACGTTGTTAGCCAATACCATAACTCCAAGATTCTGGAAACGCCACTATTATATTATTTTATTTTTTAATTATTTATTTATTGTTTTTTTTTTTTTTTTCGTTTTGCTTTTGCTAATAGTTACTCGTTTAATTTTCAGTTCATTTTTTAAAGATAGTCTGCACTCTCTTTGCCTTGCAGACGGTCACAACCAGACCACATCTCCCATATTACCTTATTACCTCACATCTGCCCCTTCCTTCCAACAGTGCAGCATTCTGCACTAAAAGGGGACTTTTTGTAGACTAAAACGTTGTCGACAAATAGTAACTCACCAGCTTGTTTCGATGAATGTGTTGGCAATTTCCTAGAACATAAGCAATGGTAAATAAGAGAATTATAAAAGGGACTCGCGGAACTGCACTGGGCAGGGTGGGTATGAAGAAGGTATAAACGTGGAGACTATGAAGGGGCAGAGGGTTAATTACGAGATAGAGAACAGAAAAGGGGGAGGGCTGCAAATGGGATGGGACTTTTCTCAAGATAATCCAGGGATTAGGTTTAGTAAAGTTTCACGAAAACTTAACAGAAGCAAGTCATTGTCACTACCTTGTTTGAGATAATGCAGTTTGCATTGAACACATAAAGCATTGTCTTTAATCTACCTTATTCGTACCTTCGAAAGCTCAGTGACAGCTAGCGCTACTGCCTTGGATTTCAAGTGGTACTTAAATCATACTGATTTTTTCACCTTTGGTAGGATGTAGAGGAGCCCTGTTACCTTTTTTGGTAGCCGCTCCCACTCCCCTCTCCCAAATCAAGTCGTGATGAGGGAGTCAAAGAATGGGTCGCGCTCAGACAATAATGATCACCTGGTGTTGCTGAGGAGCTGGGATCCTGAGTCAAATTATTATGAGGCAATATTTAACAATTATTCCACTCGTGCATGTTGGATATGAGATGATAGATAGCCAATGGGGCGCGTAGCGCTGAGTTGGCTATAATCATCTCATACCCAACAAGCACGAGTGGAATAATTGTTTTATCCAAGACACTCTGAAATATTGCTCTTGCTGCTTTCGCTTTGCAAGAGAAATCAAAAGACAATTCAAAGGTCGCTATTTCTCGGGCATGGTATAATAGCTTTTATACCATGACCGCTAAGCCAATCAAATCCCTGGAAATGGATTATACAATGATAAGCTTTTTAATAATAATTAATATATATTTTTATTATCACCACAAAATCGACCTTAGATTCATTTTTCAAACGGTCTTTTCATGGACATGAAGAGCGCACATGCAAGAAAACTAAGTCACTTTTCTTCGTTTTGTTTAAGTGACTTACCTTTTCTTCCGGGGGACTGTGTTTGTTTCCATTTCGAAACCTGCGCTTTATGCTTTTATATCATCCTAAAGACAAAAGACAAGACACAACAACAACCAACATAAGTAGGAAGCTACAATATCCATTCACATCAATCTAGATCATCCAGAATAACAGCTTATCAGTTGACTGCAAAGGAGCCTCTACATTTGCGCAAGACCGACTGGTTATAGGTTTCTGAAAAAATTGCAAGCATCACTCGACGACTGTCGAAGGCCACCTAACAATTCTTCAAGTTATCACGAAGACTTTGTGATCCAGGCAAGTATCTTCATAATCAAACCCGTAGAGCCTAAGCCTTCTCGAAGAAAAATAGGGGAATGCTTATAGTCCAGTAGCGAGGGGAACAAATACCCCAAGATGGGCAAAACAGTCGGTCAAATGCCCAAGGGTGAGAACCAAATTTTGAACTCCCTACCAACATTGTACCTAGACTGCGAGCAGTCGTACTTTTTCCCCCAGATTACGCGCGCAAAGCGACGGTAAAATTATGCAAATTAGAAAAGTGAACGAGGAGGGATTGGGCGCGCGTTTCTCGCTGCTCGCGGCTTCGTGACAGAACTCAGGAGAAGAAAGAGAATGCTCGCAGTCTACATAGTACCCGTCATTATTACTCGGGCCGTAAGGTGGACCGAGTTAAGGTTTCGGTAGCATTATCAAATTCTTTTTTCTTTTTGGGGTCGCGATGGGCCAAGAGATAAGTCTTCGGGCCACGAGTTATTGTCCTCGGTCTCGCTTTTTGTACTCGGCTGGTACGAGTTACGTTTTCTGTCGTGTTATCAAATTCTTTAAGGACGGTGCCTACTAATACCGAAGTATTTTTGTGCGGTTTATGACTATGCGGGAAAAGCAGATCTTAGCAAGGCCTATTGGAATCCAAAAAGAAAATTGGGGGTAACCACGCATTTTTTAGAGATAATTAAGCAACAATATCTCTAAAAAGCGCCAAAATATAAAGCAATGTATGGGATTTTTTCCTAAATTAAAGCTTAATTTTCTCTGAGAAATGCATGGTTACCCCCAATTTTCTTTTGAGATACCAAAGGCATTTGGTAAGTTCTGCTTTCTCCGTATAGTTTTAAACCGCGCAAAAATATTCCTGTATTAGTAGGCACCACCCATAGGAAACCCGAGTATCTCGCGATGCGCAGAACGTATGCGCAGTAACAATAGTAGGCACCGTCCTTAAATTCTCGGTCGCGTTCTTTGTTTTCGGGACGTGAGAAGTGTTAACAATATACGAGCCAGATGTGTGAGGCATGAACAAAATATGCGAGGCATGCGAGGCATGAACAACCCCAACATAAACTGCTAACCGTTATACTAACCGGGGAGCTATTTAAGCTAACCTAAGTGCTATTAAGGCTAACTGGAGTGCTCTTTAGGCTCACCGGAGTGTTTTTTAGGCTAACCTGAGTGCCTCAAGGTAAGTTTTGTTTAACCGAAAATTTGGCAACTAAAAGACCTCGCGGGCTAAGATAGACAAAGATGTCTCACGTTTACTATAGAAAAACAACCAATGTAGAAACGGTTTCTGTTTTCAAATGAAAGGTGAATAACAAATTCTTTCCCCTGAATTTCATTTAAAAATATAAACAGCGAAACATTGAAAAACGTACAAGGATATAAACGTACGCGTGATGCGTCAGGTTACTCTAGACCCGGGGGGGGGGGGGGGGGTACTCAGCAGATGCTTGGTTAGGGAGGTGCAGCCCGGGCGTTCAAACCCTGACCCTGTTTAAGACACAATTCTCCGATTTCCCTATCCCGTTCAAGACAGAATTAAAAATTTTCAGGCCCTTTCTAAGACATTTAACCCAAAATCACACCCTGTTTAAGACTAGAATGAAATAAGAGTACACTAGTTTCTTACTGTATTTTAATGCATTGGCAATCACAATCTGTTTAAGCCATCAGGTCATGTAGGGATACCCTGTTTAAGACAGAAAGTGATGAAATAGATACCCCGTTCAAGACAAAACACCCTGAAAACCATACCCTATCGGGCCGCACGTCCCCGTTAAGGTCACATAAGGGAGTACCCCCCCCCCCCCCCCTCCCCGCCGGGTCTAGATCATACCGAAAATTACGATCCGTCATTGACCCGGCGTCATATACATATCAGGGACCGTACAAATGGTTTCTGTCTCTGAACGAAAGGTGAAAAACGTAAGGATTAAAGCCCGGGGATTATAAAAAGCATTCGTATGACAAATGTCGTTTTCCCCTGTATTTCATTCTGACTGCAAGAAATGCAATTCTATCTGGCGGTTACTTATTGCCTCGCTATATCTCTCTATCTATCTTTTTGATAGCCTGCGAGCAAGCTCTCTTGGGGGGTGGGGGGTGGGAGGAGGAAAGAGGATCCACCCCCAAGAGAGCTTGCTCGCAGGCTATCTATTTGGGGGAATTGGCGATGCTGGAGGTTATCATTGTTAAAAGATTGTATGTAGGCTTTACGCACCACACAGTCAAATATGGCCCGAGTATAAGCTGGAACCCAGCTTCTTGTTTAACAATTATCCTAGAAGTCGCGCGGAATATCGCCTGATAATTAGGCCTGATACTAAAATCAGGAGATATTCCGCAAGATTGAGTAGGATGATTGTTTCGTCATTCAACATATTGAATTTGATAGCAGAGCACAGTCTTATTGTACAAAAGCTAGAGAACATCTTTATTTTGCCATTTTTCTCCCGGACACACGAAATTACGTATATCGCAAGATATCTGTAGACTAACGTGACGGACAACGAATATTTAGTGCACCATGAAGATATTTGTAAACTGCCCAAATATGGTCATGGTGCACTGAAAATTCATCGTCCGTACTATTATTATTATTATTATTATTATTATTATTATTATTATTATTATTATTATTACTATTATTATTATTATTATTATTATTATTATTATTATTATTATTATTATTATTATTAACTATAGAAATGAGCGAAAAAACGGAACGACGTTTCGGTGTCATCCTGGCACCATTATCAAGTAAAGAATGCAACAGAAAAGGTAATTTATATAAAAGTAAACTCCCATTTTATGACACCTTCTGAATGAACACCGGACAGTTACTTTTAGTTTTAATTTAATTTATTCTATTTCACACTTTTATTATGAAATGTCCTACTAATGATTGAGAAGGGAGGGGTGTGTAGAATTGACTGATTCATTAAGCGGGTACTTCTTTAAATGATCAGTAATGAAAGTCGGCGAAAATTTCGATTTCATACTTACTGCTTTTTAGAATAATTGTAGCTTAATTTTCTCTAAAAAATGCCCCGCTACCCCCAATTTTCTTTCTGGATTTCAGTAACCCATACTAAGATCTGCTTTTCCCGCATAGTTATAAACTGTGCAAAAATGCTTCTGTATTAGGAGGCACCGTCCTTAAAGTGGAAAAAGTGGTATTCCATGACTCCGATCTCTCGACTACTCTAAGCTATAAGGATCTGAGGGCCGGGCAACTTTGCTAACATGGAAAAAAAGCACACACACACAAAGATTGAAAAAAGGACGAAGAGCATGATTCAGGACAAATGGGCCGATGATGCTGACATTATCAAGATAAGGAGGAACTTTCGTTCAATAAATTGAAATATCGTAATTCAAAAAGTAAAACCTAATTAATCACAAGTATAGTATGAACTACAGTTATTATTTAAAACTGCAGGACACTATCTTAACAACGTTAGCTTTTTTTGTTTGTTTCTGTGAGCTTGGCCTCTTATATTAATTTTAAAATTTGCTACAAATTCGTCATCGCCGACATTACTAATATGTTCAAATACAAGCTCAAAAGCGGGTGAAAATCTCCACCCTCCCCCCCCCCCCCCAATCCCCGCACCTTCTGCCGGAAAAGGCCCGTTATAGGTAGTATGAGACGGTGTTCTGCTCAAAAAGAATATTTATTTTACCTTGAGAGAAATATTCAATGTGTACGTACAGCAAAAATGACGAAATGTCCTGAATACTTTGGCAAATTCACCATTTGTTGGTTTTCAGACTAGAATGAAAGGCATAGCATCACTGCTTACGTGTATCTAATGTTGATTTAATCACCTTTTTGGTTTCCACGGCCGTAAAGATTAACAAATTCAATAAAGCACAAGCTCTTGCAAGTTCTAAAAAAGTGACCATTTAAGCTATTTCTTGCCAATGTTGTAGTAGTAAGCAAATGCTCGAACTGTAACTGTTCGGTCCGCCATTTTGTGAGGAAACGAACCCACCGGGTCGAAACCCAACCTAGGGGCCTAAAATAACGTTCAGTGCAGTGGCATTTGACTTAAAACATCACTTTCTTATGGCCGGGAACCGTTGTTTAAGCGGACAATCGAGCTTTCCTAGAAAGCGCTTCTTATGTAGGGTTTCTTCATTTTCTCCGATGAGTCAACCGTTGAACAAAATCCACAGCGTTCTAAGTAAATGAGCGATCAAGGGATTCTGTTTCATAAGCCCAGATTATGACACAAATGCATACAAATAATAAGAACGCGAAACAAACAGTTTTAAGATTACATTTGCAAAATTTATTTCCCAGCATAGATTAATCAAGCTTGAATAATTGCAACATCTTCTTGTTCCGAAAATTATCCACTGTGTGCCGCGCTTGCCGAAATTCAAAATGGCGGCCAGGTCGCCCTACGCCTGTGTTCTATCAACTTCATGACGGTAAAAAAGCGTTGTTTAGAATATTTTTTCAATATTCAGAGAAGGTGCGATTGAGTCCATGCAAACAATGTTTGGTTTAATGTGTTAATAGAAAGGAATCGGGGTTCATGACATAGCTAGGGAAAAGGAAGACTAAAATTTAGTCTTCGTGAAATCTTCTTGCCGTATTGGAATAACCGTGTTGACCCCGTTATTTGAAACCTCGTAAAAGCTCTCCAAGCCCGATAATATGATACCCAAACGTATTCATCATCTCTAGTATGTCACAATAAGACGCCCCTCGGTGATTTGTCGGCCTCGCACACTTGAAAATCAAAGATAACCATAGCTCTCATCCTAAATTTCGTAACAATGATGTCTTGAAATACAATAAAAACTAAATTGCTTGAGTAAATTTGATAGCACAATAGCTCCAATGTCAAAACAAGCGGGAAATTGACTTTAAAAGAGATAATTTCGAGGGCATGACTGATGAAGTTAATTTCCGTCTCAACTTTCAGTGCAATGTTCGGTCATTTAGCATCCCGAAAATATTTACGTCCTCAAATTATCAAGAAAATGCACTTTTTTGTTTTGTGTTGGAAAACGCTCCATAACTTTGCCTCGATTCGTAACGTATTTCACCGAATATTCGACAGCTTAACATCAATGCTGTGGTTTTCAAGCGAGGAATGAATTGCGATTTACAAACACCGCGATTAGCATGACTAACCTTGTGAGTGATGAACCGATGACGTGGCTTAAATTGTACCTTATTCCCTTCTCAGAAGGAGCAGTCTTCCGCCGCATAAGCTCCAACTTGCTGTCCACGTTCTGCTAGCGACACATGGATCTGACAGCACGGGTTGTAACACGCCGTTGCTGTAATTCGAGACTGACCAAAAATATTTACGAGCTCACCCGCTCTCTATTGCAAATCACCCAAATCGACATGCGTCTGTCAATAACGGAACGTGTCTGGTGTACAATTACAAATTTTGATCGTCGTATCAATCACTATTTACAGCGCCGAATAAACATCAAAGAGACTCTATCAGCAAAGCTTTTTAAATAGTATAATTTCTTCAAGAAATGACCTGTAAATCGACAGCTGTAACATGAAGATGTACGGAGGCGTGCTTGTGTTTATTTCGACGCGATCACCGATTTTCGAAAAATACACGCAGACAACACTCTTTTTCGTCTTGTTTATATTTTATGAATAAATCTCCAGAACTCTTATTCAAACCCTATTAAAGTGCAACCAGTTGTTATACATCACAACGCTTAGTGTCATCTGTTTTAGTTTGACTCTTTGTTTTCCTTCATTAGTAACTGAATGCTTTTGGCGCAAATAAAGACTGACAGCTGCCGACGACTTCAATGACAAGCGCTTGAGGCTACACAAATGTCACGCATGACAGGGTTAACGCTGCCGAAGCCCCCTCTCCGTTTCGAGAGTTACAAATAGCATACCGGAGTTGTTGCGAGTGGAAATGGAATCTGTAATCTCGTCTTTCTAACCCTTTAAACCTAAGGCGGATGGCAATTTTCCAAATCACTCTTTATCTGTGTATAATATTCCATTTCTAAGCTACTGATCAGCCTGTTTCAAAACTTGTATTTTCGGTATTTGTGAAGCCGGAAGTTGTGGCTTGAGGAAAATGAGTCTCAAACGCAAAAATTAAAAACTTCAGAACGATACAAATCTTCTAACGTGCCGAAAAACTATACCTCATTTTGCAGCTTAAGAGATTAATGTGAGATATGTCTTGCATCCCGTATGTATCAGAGTGGGGAAAAAAACCTAAAAATTGTAGGGGTGCTTGCCATATCACAGATAGGTGGGGTCACAGTGTTATGAATTTAATGATATAGTTACTAGACAATTTAGGTAGCAAAAATCCATAGAAATTTACCACTTATTCACAAAGTTATGACATTGTGTGTCAATTGTCACTCTTAGGGGTCCTAAGGCTTTAAAGGGTTAGTCAGTTACTTCGGTGTTTTAACACTGAACATATTTGAAGCTGGAAAAAGGTCTGTGCACTATGACTGTAGTAGTATAATCTTATTAATTGTTGCCCTATAGTTTTCAAATTAAGTTTTTCACTGGGCTCGCTCCGTAGCGGACCAACAGACCGTCAGCTGGCCGAGCATCATGCTTACTCTTTGATGCTTAAACCTGTTTTTTATATAGGTAGGAAGATGTTTGTAAATTATTTGTTTTTTGGTTACTTTATTTGTACTTTATATGTCGTCGCCTGTACGACTACAGCTTGTACCCGCTGTGTAGAGGGTGTTCGGTCTTCCAAAGTTGAAAGCGAAATCGTGGTTCGGCTCGGTGATAGCACAGTTAGCAATGAGATATAAACAAACTTTTCAGCATATGTCATCCAGTGCAAAAAGACGATGAACTCTGGTACCGGTATCTTCGGAAAAAGACCAAGGAAAAGAATTCGTGTTGTTTTGAAACGGGGGTTCTATTCAAACGTTTCAAATGACTTGCATTTGCCGTTTTACGGTCTTTTACCGCAACGCCAATGAAGTTCCTCGTTGTCAACCACCATTGTTAGAAGGCAAGCCATTTGATCTCATCTTAATTCTTTTGAAATTAAACTGGACATGTTTTCACATTTGACTGCTCATGCTTATCTCGACTTAGACGCTTAGACGCCCGGGCACGACTTAGGCTGAGAATTATCGCAAGAGGAAAAACAGTTCTCAAGGAGTTATTCTCGGAACGTCTGGCAGAATAAGAAGGCCAAGTGCTAATGGCTGTGCTCGCAAATGATTGGTTAGCCTGTAACAAGCTTTAGATAAAGCTGTGAATGGAACCGATCGATTGAGATCTGCAAGTCTGCCGCTTTTGGTGTCAATTACATCGCCGTCGGCCGAGTTACAAATTTCGGAGGTTGCACACAAAATTTATCTAAGCGTGATTTAGCATGCCTCAGTCGCGCTTAACTCTGTATTGCGGTTACAACCTGTTTACATGTGAGTTAATACAAATACATATTCGGTCACTTCCACGATGGGGGGATATTTCAACATCGTGCCCACGCTCTTCGCGACATTCAAAATGGCGCCATTTTGAATATGAACGAGGCTGGGGATATTTCTGAAGAAAACAGACCCATTTATAGTTGCAGTTTATAATATTAATGGAAATAAATGATGGGAACGAAGGCAATTTCTGGGCATTCCCCGAGCAGTGAAAGTTCACCTCCGTTCGACTTTTCCACCTCATCAGTGTTCAACACCATGAAAATGTCCTTCTGTCAAAGTGCAATTTCCACGTTGCTGATGTTTAGATTCCTAAGCTTATAGCCATCGTGCAGGATTCATGCATTCATGTTGTACACTGACAGTCAGTATACAAAGTTGTATTCGGAAAACATAAGATGTAATATATCAAACACGAGACACAGTGTTTCAAACACCGAGAAGAGAGTTGAAAATACGACGCGTAGCGGAGTATTTTTGACGAACTTCGAGGTTTTTGATATTGTGATGAAACACTGTGACGAGTGTTTGATATAACTTCACAAACAAACTGATTTTGAAGAAGAAATTAAGGATGCAAAACAAGGAGTTTTTCATCAGATTTCCAAACACGTCAAGGTGCATGATTTCCTTTGTCTTTTGCTTTTGAGTTATTAATGAGTTTGAGAATGTGTCATGGTGTATCAGGCCTGTTTGAGGATCCGAACGGTATACGTAAGAGTATGCCAGGAAAGTACACGGGATGTTATGCACTTGCACCAGGATCCCGTATACGTAAAAGGAATCAAACGTACACTAGTCAATATACAGTCCTGCGAGAGTGTGCGTGAACTGGCCATGGACGGCCATGGTTTTTGACGGTCCTGGAGTCAATTCCTCGACTAAGCCCAAACGTTGTGAAATACATATTGTATCTATGGAACTAAACTGTCGGTCATGGCCGAGCCGTTTAGGTGGGAAGAAAAAACACTGAAGAGAGGAGAGGTTCGATCGAAGAACAAGGAGATACAACAGTGGCCAAACGCCCCAATATGGCGGACGAAGCCAATTCCGCACCACGAAGTGATGAATGAAATCAACCATAAAGTTAAAACAGTCCTTTATAAGCAACGTATGAAGCTACAGAATATCAGTCTTTCTCACCTATTACCAGAAACGTCAGCTGCTACTGGCGTTAAGCCGCATTTTTAATAATGAGAAGCTCACTATCCGAAGAAGGAATTTAGTCAGACTGGTCAATATCAAGAAGGACAATGATTTGTTACAAAGTGTTTGAACAATCGACGGAAAGGTTTTCGTCAAGACATCGTCAGACAAAAGAAATTTCGTCCGAGGATGACTCATGATCAAACAATTTGTAATGCTGTTGACTGTGTACGGTAAATCTTAGAATATTCTCTTTCTTATAATTCCATTGAGCTCTTCAAGGGAAGACACCACTCGGGAAGAGGTATACAAACGCTTAATTTTTCTTCAACAAAGCTTTATAGTTTTGTAGTATTGCCTTTTGGTTACTTTCTATTGCTTTACAATGTTTATTATCATAAACTGCAAGGCAAATCGAAATATGTATTTCTGTCCTTAATGTCAGAGGTATGAGAGACCATATTAAGAGGAAGAGTATCTTTTCGTATTTCAAAAATCACAAAGGAAATTTTTACCTTCTTTAGAAGCAAAATCGGATCCAGAAGATGAAATGACATTGCAGCATCATATGGGGAAGCAGAATCCTTTTCTCTCGTTGAACCCGACACAACAAAAGTGTTTGCATAAATTATTAGATTCTACTGTCAATTGTAAAGTTGAATGTGGCTTCAGTAACAGGACGGGAAAGATTATTTTGATTACCACACGTTTGACCAACCTGAAAATTTCTCACTGCAATGTTTACACTCCAAAGAATCAATCGTAACAAGTACAATCCATTCAAGAACTGAATAGTTGCATGCATCATTGAGAAGTCGGAATTAACCAGCCTGCATGATTGCCCAAGGTGAATGGAATTACCGATTAACAACAACAACAACAAAAAGACAAATTAGGGTGGCATAATCTGGAAACCAACACCCTTCAGGAATTTGCTTTTAAATATAATGGAAACATTCAATCTTATCGATGTCTGTAGAGTTAACTCACGTGGCTTTTCATACCAATCTACAACTCTCCAGGTTTAATCAAGAATCGATTTCTTTCTGGAAATCTAATCTATTTTTAGTAAAACT
>NW_028145510.1:2710000-2782500 GCF_977016875.1 Pavona decussata | reverse complement strand
GGGGAAGATATAATGTGATGTTACTTACAGAGATATAAAGATCAGGCTTTCGTTCTCCTTCAAGGAATGTAATGCACTGATGTTTGTTGCCTTTTGCGCTCCAAGGAAGCGAAAGCTATAGCTTAAGTTGCTCAGTGTCTGTTGTAGTTATTACCTTGTTGTTGTTGTTGTTGGCAGTTACTGTTTCGTTTTTGTTAAGCTGATTGTATAACAGTTACATCCAAAGAGACCCCTTGGGTATCTCATGGAAGCCATGGAAGCCATAGTTGATACGCATTTGCCCCTGGCGTTAGAAAAAGAAGACAACTTCTGTCACATGGATATGCATGACGAAGAATTAATTGCTGCTGCCTAACATTCGTTTAGCTGTTGTACATTTCAAGTGAGGTTCTCCCAATGCATTTAGTTAAAAACAGCTCACACTGAAGATGAGTTTCAAATACAGCGGTACACAGGCCTTATCCACCGATCGAGCTCTGTGTTGCAAGCGAAGCAGAAAATGTTGGAAAACTCCGCCCGCCTTGATATTGTTGCTTTCTTGATTTGGTACTGAGCATTTTGGGAATCGTTTTTCGTTATCCTTCAAGACTGAAATTTTGGAAGCCTGATGGACAGTGTCTTTATGTCTAAATTGAATCATAAAATTATTTTATCACCAATTTAAAGGGTTGAAGGATTTTCCAGCTACTTGGTTGATCATTTGCAATTGTTTTGTAACAAAGTTCGATCGTAGAGTCCGTATACACCGCCGGTGTACAAAGACATGGACCGGCACGTCGTATAAGACCTGTGTAATACTTAATGACCAGCAGTATACGTTTGATTCCGTACACAATCCTGTTACAAGTGTATAACATCCATCAGGTATATTTTCTTATTATTTCTTATAATCCTCGTGGTTTCGGTTGGGTATCCTCGCCATTTTTAACTCGTGAATGTGCGCATGCGCAATGAGCGAGTTATAGCGATGGTGGGGTTGGTTGGTGGGTTGTTAACTTTCTGGCATCCGCAGTGAATGAGTGATCGAAATGCAGCGGAATTTCACTCTGGCCCTGGTCGAAATTAGCGAATTTTGCGTTTTCGGATAGGAAACACACCTCTTGGAAACGGTGAATCGAAAGAGGAACTTCTAAGGGATCCTCAACAGTTTCAACAGCGGAAATCAAGCATTGACGGCGCAAGAAAGTTTTGTTCGATTTGAGATTTTATTAGCCCGATGAGCGGGCGGATCTCAAAGCAACTTTTAATCCGCGGAGTTCCTTGCAGTAATAATTACAGGTTTGATTGTGAATTTTACTAAAATACTATTTTAAATAAGTAAACCGATTTTTCGTATTCCCAACAGTTTATGCAAAATGTTGGGTAGCACTAATCTGCGGAACTGCAGACCGTGGAACCGCGGAACTTGCGGAACCCGCGGAACCTCCGAAACCTAGAGAAATGACTACTTTTTTTTTTTTTTGCAGCTTACATACCAGGTATAAGGTTACAGTACAGCTGATTTCATTGCTGTGTATGGACTCGGATTTTTTTTTTTTTTACATGATTCGACAAATATTAAGACTTAAGCATTAATAGAGAGAAGTATCTCGGAAATTCTTAATGACTACTTTAAATCATTTCTGTCCAAACCTGTAAATATCCGGACTTGAACAATGATGACGGAAAACGCTTGCAAAAGTTTGCGTTTTAATACAATGCCAGTGATCACCCCAAGATTTGGTAAAAAGCGTAGAACACTTTTAATTGAATGTGGCCTGCGCACGCACACAGCGATCATACCGGAAATTGCTGTTAGCGTCATCAATGCTCGGGGTCATACAGATATTTATATGACTCTCGGTTCGTATTGAAACATAATCAATTTACAAATGGTTCCTGTCTCCAAATCAAAGGTGAAAACTTAACGATGAAAGCTCGGGAATTAAAGCATCCCGGCATGAAGCACGAGGCATTCTATTTAACAAACGTTTTCCCCTGTATTTTACTCGCACTGCAAATAATGCAATTTTATCTGGTGGTTACTTATTGCTTCACTATATCTCTGTATCTATCGATTAACGCATGAGACATCGTGTCATGAGCTACGTTGCCGGTCGCGTTCTTTGTAGTCCGGCCGTGATGTGCCGAGTTATAATTACGTGGGATGCCCCAAGGGGCATACCGTGTCTAAAAATGGGTTCCGGACAATCACGACTCCCAAAAAAATTAAAAGAATTTGATAACGCGACCAAAAACTTAACTCGTGCCGCCCGAGTACAAAAAAAGAGACCGAGAACTTAACTTGTGGCCCGAAGACTTATCTCTCGGCCCATCGCGACCAAAAAAATAAAAAAGAATTTGATAACGCGACCGAAAACTTACCTCGTGCCGCCTTACAGCCCGAGTAAAAAATCGGATCTATACACAGCAATGAAATCAGCTGTAACTTTATACCTGGTATGTAAGTTGGAAAAAAAATGTTATTTCTCTAGGTTCCGCAGGTTCTACGGTTCCGCGGTCTACAGTTTTTCGGATTAGTGCTACCCCAAAATGTTTGAAAAAACGTGCTTGGATAAGTTCGCTTCAAAATTGACTTCAAATCGCTTGCAAGTCGCCTCGCATTGGAAATTTTACGCTTTTTCTTCTTAGGCCTATAAAAAGACCTATCTGAATATTTTTTTTTTTATTTAGGAAAGCTTTGTGTGTGTTTTTTCTTTTTTAATTGACGAAACGTGACAACTGGGCGTAATGTAAACAAACACATGTCCTCGCAACTTCGCCCGTGAGCGATAAGATCGATTCAACAGAACAAATGTAAACGCTGAAAATTTGCTAATGCATAGCGACAAATTAAACCAAAATAGCAACTTAACAAAGATTTAAAGCTTCTTCTGATATAAAAGGTGACAGAAGTTGTCGTTTGAACGTAGAAAGAATATTACCATGTCGAAAAAGAGAAAGATTTAGGTCACGTGCTAGGCAACCAAAGTAGTTCACATGTATCAAGTCTCATTCGGCAACAACATGACACGAGAAAAAAATTACGGAGGTTCTTGGAAGAAAAACCAGACGCTTTTTGTCGATTGGCAACCACGCAAAACCACCAAAAGAACGCACACGTCCACCTTGCGTTGCTTTGCGTATCGGAAGGAATCAGAGTGCGTATGTAATTTAATTGTTTAATGGCATCAGCGAATCCTTGTAGCGTAGTTTGATGCGAGTACCGCTTTACGGTTACCACTGTTCACTTCTGCATTCACGAGTTGGCTCACAGGAGCCTTTGATTTGCCTTCAACTTCGTATTGTAATTAGTAATGCGTGTAACATGGTAAAATACAAAAAAATTAAACATGTAAATTTAAAATGTACATACTTTGCTGACAAAAAGCAATCTGTCGTCGTCGAATCACTTCACGGCCTTTGTGACATTAAGGACACTCTCCGCTTTTTGATTACCGTTCATGCGTCGTCGACTCTGTTTCTCGGAGACGTCAACACCATTTTGAAAATAGAAAGTAAAGCTTTCCTTCCTTCCTTCCTTCCTTCCTTCCTTCCTTCCTTCCTTCCTTCCTTCCTTCCTTACTTCCTCTCTTTCTTTCTTTCTTTCTTTCTGGCTTTGCGTCCTTGCGGCTTCCTGTCATTTTTTTTTTCAAAACTTTTAAAATTGCTGAAATTTTTAACCAGCTTATGATGTTATACCTGTTGTAAGGTAATTGACCGTCACGTACTTTTACTAGTCCAACACAGTTGCCGTCTATTTATATTTATATAACCCCGGTACATCAATATTTGAAGCTAGAAAGGAAACTTGTTGAAATTGCTGAAATTTAAAGGTACAAGCTCCTCAATGGACAAGTTGTAATGTGTTGAAATATTGTAAGAATTATATTTTTGGCTGGCCACATAAACTTCAGAATTTGAAGATTCGATTCAACAAAGTTAATTTTTATTGATTCTAAATCCAACGACATTTGTTTGCAGTAATGTTTCTATACAACGACATAAATGTACATGTTTCTGTCAGGAATTATCATACATTTGTTATATACCTAGACATTCCCGCAATTAATTATGCATGAAGCATAAATAAGTCAGGTCTGTAGTTATTCCCATCCTACGCTGGTCAGTTAATGGCGTACATGTTTCGGAAAGGAAGAAGAAAAGATCCAAGGATAAAGAGAAAACGAAAACGATGTTTGAATGCGCATGTTGAAAAAGAGTTTTCTTCGAGATAAGGGAGTGTTCATTATTCATGGTGGTGGGGAGGGGTGGGGGGAGGCTTGGGGGTGAGGGAACTTTTTGAATCTTTCTTCTTTTTTTTTCTTTTTCTTCAATTTTCTAGATATGCACGTGTCCCAAGTCCGACATACCAAAATGCATAAATCCTCACACCTGTAAGCAGCTCATAGTCATATTGCGAAGCTCGTGGTGTAGGGTCGGCTTTAGAATATCAGAAGGGGCTTTGTTTCTACTCCTCTAAACTATCTGGCAACGTCAAGGCGCTGGGCTGAACGCCAATACTGAAAACGTCACATGAAAATGAGAGTTTACATTATTTGAACTTCTTTGCGGTTATTCCAGTTCGTTGAACTTGTACTACATGCCCGAACTATTCAAGAACACAATTAGTGCAACGCTGTATATAGTGATTCCCACATATCCTGCAAAATTGGTTTTCAGTCACCCTTCAAAAGTTCTATTTTCACTGGACCCTGACAAGCTGCGGGTACATTGTTTTTTAGGGTTGGGATCATTGTTCTGTTGTTCGTTCTTTTGTCTTTTGTCAACCATGTAAGACATTGCAAATAATGCAGGTCGCCCCTAGGTTTTTGGAGTTACCTGAATACAAAATGAGTCTTGGACAACTTGAATATTAGCTTCCTCGTCTGGAATAACATGCATACGAACATACGTGTCCCCGTATTTCCCTAAAACGGGAAATCTAGACATCTATTCTTGCAATTCGTCACTGATTCACTGATGGGCATTTGTTATGACTACACCCTGAGCCAATACATTTAATGAACTTTCGCTGCTAAGCCGAGCGGAATACGGTTACTTCAGCAGATGTTTAGATGCTGCCATTTGCGAGCTTTGCATGGCGGCAACCACTGTGTTCAAACGAGCGTATTTTTCTTTATATTCATTCCTCTCACTCGTAACTTTTCTCAAATCTTCTTTCGCTCGGGATATCTCCAACTGGAGAGCCATATTTTGTTTGGCAATGATGATTCTCTTGTCGGAGACCCGTCGTCGACTTTTAAGAGCGTATTTACGATTCTTGAGAATTCGTCGTCTTTTCTTATAACTTTGCACAAGAGCTAACGGAAGTTGCCGAAGCAGCTTGTTTAGATCTTGAATCGACATCTTTTCCAGTCGCTCGTCGCTTAATTTTGCGACAGTCCCACTAGAAAGAAGATTGCGATCCTTTCGATTGCGCTTCTTAGCCACTCTTTCAAGTTTAGGCGTGTTTTCGGGTACTAAACCAAACGAGTCGCATGTGTTATTGAAATGATCCTCTTCACTGGATTCATCTCCGTTTGTTGTTTCCTTTCCATCGTTAAACAAATAACTTCCTTCTTCAGAAGAAGATTTCATGCAAAAAGTGGCCAACTCTAGAGGAGAGTCTTCGTCGCCCGACGCCATGTTGAACACGTAATATTTTGTTTACATTTTTTTGCAGACAAAAAAAACATTCTGCTCCTTTGTGACGTAAAGGGGACTCCCCGCTTTTTGATTGACAAAACATTTTAGAAAAAGCAACTAAAACCTTTGTTTCTTTCTGGCTTTTCGTCTTATGCATCATACCCCTCACGGATAAACCTTACTCGTAAAATAAAGAAAACGTATTTTTTTTTTCCAGTTCTAGAGAATTGTCTCGCGTGTTCTCGTACAATTTCAAAGATACGCACCCGGTTTTTCTTTTTCTCAAAGGACTTTAGACCGTACATATATCTCCAATTTTCCATCCCAACCGGTCACGCAACCTCAAAGCATTGCTAAAATTTGCCTTTGCCTTCGCTTTGTTCCTCGAAGTTTTATATTTTTTCTAAAGTCCATGTGGACGCCAAAGCTGCTGTATAAATTTCTTCGAAGTCCAATATTAAATTGGTATCTCGGGATTGTTATGCAGAGCGCCCCATTCCCCGAAACATCGAGCATTAAGCTCCTTGCAGATACAGCTGCCATCATATTAATATTTTCCGGTTTGAAAGTGAAAGGAAAGGCCATCTGAAAAATAAGAGCTGGAGGAACTAAAGAAGGCAAACGACAGAGAAACGAAATCAATATTTTCCCAGTTTTATTTAAAACTCCGCTGGTCACATTGTGAGTGGACCGCTTCTCAAGTTGTGAGAACATCGCTTCTCGGCACTGTCCCGGGCCCTGCTTCTACTGTCCCCCTGGGAATCAGGAACATACGACGGGAAACTTCAACCTGAAATTCAACACTATTAATAATAATAATAATAATAATAATAATAATAATAATAATAATAATAATAATAATAATAATAATAATAATAATAATAATAATAATAATTCCAGTAGTCATTGGTGCATTGGGTACCGTCTTGGGAGGATTTGGTACATGATGGTTGAAACTACTGGGGATGCCCTACAACATGATTGGGTGGTGAACAGTCATTTTTCGGAGAGGCTTTTATTCGGAATTTGGCAGTACTCCGTTGCATGGGCTATTTCACGTGGCATTCAGAAGCGTATTCGCTGAATGTTCTGAAAACGGAAGTTGTCCAGGTTGATGTTTTGACCGAGCGAAACCTGGAGGGGTGACAAACACGAAATTACAGGGGGAAAAAAAAGAAGAAAAGAACGAAGAAAAAAGAAAAGAAAAGAAAGGGTATTACTAGAGGCGGCGCGTCACACACGTGACGGCCGCTTAAAAAATGCCTTTCAATCGGCCGGTTCTAGGTTCTATGTAAGACTCATTCAAATGTCTTTTCAATATTTTCAATCCGTTTATCGGTCATTTTAGCGATCACGGTTAGTAGTATCGTCACCAGTCCTTCGGCAGTTATGTGAGGCACTTACCGGCGGTAAGTGCGTTCTCAAAGAAATGAAACTCCGTGCATGGTATGTCACCCCACCCCGTCCCCTTTCTGCCCTTCTCCCCTCCAGCTCACTTTTCAAATTATGATTATTCATAATTTACCACTTTCAGTTTCGAGTCATTCTTGTTCTAAGTAGTTTCGATTTCGAGTTCCGGTTTCGGTCTCCATCTTTATTCCAGAAAGCTCAAAGTGGAACACAGTTACGAAGCCAGGTTACGTTCATTTGGTCGCTAATAGCATCCGTTTTTTTTTTTCTTTACCACAAAATATCGACGAAGAGTGAAATTTTTAAATGTAAGCTTTGTGCACAATTTTTTTTATACCCGAATGGCGTTTGTCCAATGGTGCCGATCCAGCAAGATTCTTTGCTGATGTTGTAAGATTTAATTATGAAGAGACTTATACAATCAGCTAAGAGCTAGCCTTTTGTTCTCTCGTACAGTTTGAAACTGACGGAAAAAATCATACTTTGAGAGGAGATCGGAACATGCACTTCCAATAGTACACTTTCCCAAACTTTTTCAAAACGTTAGTAATGTGTGGGACATCTGGAGAGCTGAATCAGCTGTACAACTGTACAGCTGTAAATTAGTTGTTCTCCTGACACCTAGGCTTTCAGTATATAACAGCTAAAGAAGAAACTCGCTTAGGACTGAATATCGTTAGGTTTAATTCTCAATACTGACTTCAGTTGCACCAGAAACACAACGTTACAGTGGTATTGGTCCGACGCTCTCGAGATATTTCGCGATAACAGCCATCTTCTGCCAATCATATGGTATGGAACTGTTTGTCGCCTCAACTGAGTTAAGACACTCGTGGTAGTCACTCTTCACGGATTAAATCTCGTTTATTTTGCCTCAGTTGTTTCTTAAATATTCACATGAATTCTGGTTTAACTGAGATATTAAAAATCGCCGATATTATATACAATAATAACTACAATATTTCTAGGCAGGCAGACTCACAATTCAGTCGGCTAGACAATAGCTTCTGAGTTTCTGTCTACTTCAGCCAACGTTCATTCTAAATAATCGTGGCTGAGTTATTTTGCAGTCATTACATATAAAGCTTCTTTTATTTTACAGATAGTTGTGGCTGTTAAAAAGTCAACTTTAAATTGAAATTAACCGAACAGCTTATCCAGCGCTGCTTACCGCCATGATGGATTTCGAAGCAAAGTTTAGCGACATGGTATTAGCAGTGAACCTTCCAGCTCTTGCTTGTAGGCGGCAAAAGCTCGCTGCGTCTGGACATACTTCTTCTTATACGACTCTTTCTCGTTCCAAACTTTCAATAACTTCCACTTTCCATCTTCCAGTTGTTTCTTTAACAGGGTGTTCTCATTCATGAGATCCTCGTGCTCCCGCTGTTTCCTGAGGCGGCAGTTTAAGGCATAGCCGCGATTTTTTAAATTCCGTCGTCGCTTTCGAATTTTCGCCGCCTCCTCCCATGGAATATTTCGCAGACGCTTGTTCAACTCTTTCAGCCGAAGGTTTTTTATTTCTTCGTCGCTGATTTTTTTGGCTTGTTGCGGATTAAGGCTCTCGTCCTCAGACTCCGAGGATGTGTCGTCATCGTTGTTCTCTTCTTCCGGGTTTATGCCATCGAACAGATCTTGGATGTCGCGCTCGTCGTTGTCGTTCTCAGATGGAACAGATTCTTCCTTCCATGGAGAACCAAGAAGAATGTTTTGCGCCTCGTTGGTGAAAAACAAATCACATATCTCGGGGCAATTATCTTCCATGTTATCAGCTGCGTTAACGTACCAGTGGATCTGCAAGTAAGGATGACTCTGCAACGATTAAATACATTTCATCATTCGAAAGCATTTATTTTTCTTGTTTTAGCGCCAAACCAATCATGTGTCCCAAATAATTCAACATCGATTTTATATAGACTGGGGAATTCCCTCCTAGGTTCCTAGAAACTGGATTAATTCCGAGAATTAAGAGCCGGCTACTAGAAACGACAAACAAAGAACAGTGTAGAATTTTTGAGAAGCAATATGCTGTCTGACCACGTACTTAGTTCCTTCATTAATATATTGGTCATATTGGATGATTGGTTGGTTTGCCACGGTCTAATTCCGAAATTTTGAGAAAACATTCGCCTGATAGGGCACGGAAACGGCGGGGGGGGGGGGGGGAGGGGTTAATGGGGAGGGAAAGAGGGGCATTTTCTTTTTTGTAGGGGAGGGAATGGGCGATTAATACCAGGTTTCAGGGTACCCCCCTACCCCCCCTCCCCCAATGTATTAATTCCCTACAGTCTCCCAGTGAGTGGTTTACGGCTACGCAGACCGAAAATTGCTGCTTCGGTGCTTGCCGGACTTAGCACTGTTCAAAAAGAAATGCATTCCAATAGCTTTTTTTCATTTTCATTTTCCCTGTGCTTTAACTAGTACTCATAAGACTGACTGGCGGTTCGAAAAAAAAACAACAACAACAACAGAAACGTACGGTAATTTTCCCTTTTGAAAAGGGAAAAAACCATTGGAGCCGTCAGCGTTGGTAAGCATTTTTTCTTTTCACTGAAACTCACTGACTGAAACTGCAAACGAAATGGGAGTGCCATTTTCTCATCGCATCGTCATTCTTGTAAAATGATTTCTTCCATTATTTCAAGCAAACTAGAAATCAACTTTTATTTTGAAATATCGAATAAATTCCGTAGAATAAACGTAACAGCCCATAATCACCTGATTGTGACACGATCACGTGACCAGCAAACCTGTACGATCTCATAGTTTTGAATACCAATTTCGCTTTGAGTTTTTTCTTCTTCTGACATCAAAAAGTTCATCAGAACAATAATTCTGACCATTTTGGACCTTGAACTTATTCCTCGCTTTGCATTCACCGAAGTCGCTGTTAACGTGATCTGACGACTGGTGACCCGCAAAAATGGTTTTGAAGAAAAAAATCAGATCATTACTTCCGGCTGAACGGAGATTAGGAGCCCCTTCGGCTACAAGGGGCCCACTCCCCCTAGGTTTTTCTTGCTCACTCCACCCCTCCCCCCCAACCCTTCTTTTCCCTTCTCAGTTCCACCTCCTTCTTCATCTGACGGTGCCAGTTTATAAATATGAGCTTCAGAATCTTTTTTAATAATATCTACATTTACATTCACGTTTCTCTGTCCTGTCTTCTTCGTTATCAGTTTTACATTGTTTCAGGAAGACAGATGTCGTTTTACGTCAACAAACATTCCATAAATTTTCGACAGAACAGTTGGCACTAATGACCACCGGAAAATTCCTGATAAACACGTGATTCTGTTGGCCATCGTCAGAAAAATCAGGTGCTTCTTTTATAATCACTGACATTTAAAGAGCGCCTGAGCAAATTTTGCTTTGAAGCGGCCAAGGATCTGCATGACCACCTCATGAATAAATAGAATATTCAATCACGCATGTCTGCCGCTCGAGGGCATCGAATTTTTATAGATTCTACTTCCTAAGCTACACGAAATTAAAAACAGTGTACATTTCTACATCTTGACTCTAAAAGATAAGCTTAAAGTCCAGGACTCTCCCTGACTCTGGCTCACCGAGGCCTTAGGTCTATTTTTGCACCGGAGTTGATTTATGCAAAATACTTTGTAATGTTTTCACACTTGCGTGACGTCGAGATCGATAAACAAAATGAGCTCAAACTTGCCCGAATAATTCCGTGATAAAAACTGATTTGAATGCACTTGATTGCAACGACACTAAACAACCTGCTTTTAGTCATTAAATTTCGTTTTTTGAACGTTGGGTTTTTGAAGTAAGTTTATAAGTGGTACTTAGGTCGCAATGCGTGACTTCCACGAAATTGGAGCGAGTTCCGTGAAAACCTCGTGTGTGTATGCATCGGGGTGGCGCCGCGCCGCGCCCAGTATTAACTGTATTGATAAACTTCATCATTTTACTCAAGCTCAAACTAAAGATAATCTCAATTTAAGTTTCCTGCCTCGACAACCTGAGAAACAAATCGCGGTAGAAAATGAAAGTACTGCTCAGTAACTTTTATTTGCATGTCGAACAATCGTATTTTACGATGCTAGAAATACGTGACTCGCAAAACCTCGCAAAGCTAGCTATAGGGCTGGGTGTACAAATGATTCGAAGTGATGTTGTCTTTTGTCTTTGCTCCGTGGTTTCCTGATGTCTCCTTCTTCTTCGCTGCTCGACCTGAGAAACGAATCGCGCTAGGAAATGAAACGGTACTGCTCAGAAAATTTTATTTCTACGTCGAACAATCGCATTATAGGATATGTAATCTACAGACTCAATACTCAGTACACTGTTTACCGACTTGAACAGTCACTGCATGCACTGACCTACATGTATTTAAAATATAATTTTTCATCGACAAACCAAATCGTACGACACAACAAAAAGTAACCGCATAGAAGCTTTCTTGTGGACGGCTAGCGTGTAACATCGAGCTTTTGGAATTTCGTCCCGCCACCGATTCGACGTTTGGGAAAGCCGAGAAAGGGTCATTTAAAAATGAAAGTATCTTGAGCTGAAATCAATTTAATGATCTAGATTATGCCCCCTTAAAGTAATCCTGCATTAAATAATTGACTTCTCCACAATTGTTTGTTAAAGGTGATTGTCTTAGCGGTGACACCGGCCAGATGCAACGACAATTTAAACCAGTGTTGATATATTTTTACCTGAATCACTAGCCCCCAAGGTAACTGTGTCAGCTTTATATCTAGAAATCCATTATAAAACAGCAGTCTACATTCTGTGTAATAACTATATGTACAATGTGAATCATTTTGAACGTTAAATACACCTTAACAGTAAAGTTTGTAACTTAATTTATACCGCGTGCAGTTTTACACCTAATTTCTCTACCGCCAACATAAGAGCACAAAACAACACACACTCGTTTCCAAACAATAATACCTGATGGTTTTAATATCAAAACATTTCTATTCGGTCTCAAAACTACAATTTCAATATCAATATTTCTTTGGTCCATATATTATGTACAATTTCGCCGTAAGATTACCAGTACTTTCAATATACATTAAATTATTATTTTAAATAAATCTTCTCAGCTGCAAAGCAGAATTGAAAGAACTTAGAATAATTTACGGAGCGGCAATATGAATTATAGAGTTTAGAACGGCAAAATTATTTGCCCAATATGATATCCATAGGTATAACAACACTTCGAAAATATTTTAAACTACCGTATTTGTGTTTAAATGTTCTGTCGAGCTGTAAACGAGTCTGAAAATTACAATTCTACTTGAAGTACGACAGTTCAAATTCTAACTGGCCGATTGCCGAAAGCTCAAAGACAACTTCAAATGCACAGCAAAAATGAAGTACACAGTTAAATAATTTAATTAAGGTACCTTTGGATCGATAAAGCGAGGAGACTGATTTTCCTATTGTCACGAAAAAAACAAAGTCACATGCATGTAGCATCAACAGGAAAATGTCACGAAAAAAACAACGTATGTCTTGCTGATTGTACTCAGAAAGAACAGAGTTTGGTTGCGTACGTTCTAAGCTGAGATATACCACAAGTCTATATCTGCAAACTCAACAAATTCTCCACCGCGTCCGAAGTCATCGCAGTGTTTCATGCACGCGTCACTTGCCTCAGCTAGCGATGATCACGACGACTTGGAACGCTTGAATGCCATGATAACCTGGCGTAATTGCTCATATTTTACTTTGTATGTGTCTCTTTCTTTCACAGCAATGTTGAGCCTTTCTTTCATCTGGCGAAGCTCTACTTTCAGTCGTTCGTTCTGGCTCTCGAGGCAATCTTTCAACGCAACACGCCTTTGCCGACAACTCGTTGCGTAGCCACGATTTTTCAGACTTCTTCGTCGTTTTCGTACCTTCTGTGCCTCTTCTTTCGGTAGATTCCGCAGGCGTTTGTTCAGTTCCCGTATTGGCAAGTTGACTAACTCATTATCAGGAAAGTGTCCGGTGGAAACTTGTAAAACTTGTGGGCTTTGTGGCTCGCTGCTTATGGTGGACGAAGCGTCGAAGTCGATAGGGTTCAGTCGAGTCTGTGACAGAATATTTTCAAGGTCTAGGTATTCATCATCGCTGGTGAGTTCTCCTTCAGAATGGCCATTTTGAAACCAATCTGTAGTGCCTCCATCTTCAGGAAAATGTTTGTCCAAAAGCTCGTCCATCGGAGAAATATCGTCATAGAAATTCATGTTAACTACTGGCAGTACAGCTGAAAATGAATCACCTGAACGTGCGAAGTCGGTCGATATTATTGAAATCATCATGGTAACTCGCTCTCGTCCAATCAGATTCAACCATTTTGACACATTTGTCAAACCGAAACGGGGAATCCCCTAAACCGTCGGGTTTAACAAACATAGACAAGCAGGACGCAACGCCAACACGTACTCATCTTATAACCAAGATAAATCCTTTTCAGCATCTTGAAATCTAGAAATTATGCCCGCTTTTTGATTTACTGTATGAAATCTCTTGCTCGGAAAGCAAAACTTTAAAAAATATATTTCTGCGTGTTTCATTATGGTTTCATAACTGAGATTACATTACGTCATGTGCAATATTGGTTGGATTGTACATTTTTTTAAAAGCAGTCAGAAAAGTTAAAGCGAACGGAGCGTTTTTCGTGTAGCAAATTGAAATGTGTCAAATATATTCCCTTGGGGTTCTATTACAATCCGCAGCGAAAGTTTTACTAGAGCGTGCAAAAGGCGCCGATAAAAACTTAAGGGAAAGTCCCTTTTAAACTCAAGGGCTAACACAAATAATTAAGAATGCAAAATATGCGAACCTGTTATCTGTCCGATGAGATACTGGAACTGTTAAACCAACTAAAACTGGCCATATTTCGAAACATGGAGGAAAGATATGACTTTCTGAGATGATATAGCCCAATGAAATTGAACTGAAACGCAGCTGATAGCTGAACACACCAAAATGTCACGCTTTGATAAATCCGAAGGGAAAAACCCCTTCGGAAACGGACAAAAGAAGAATGTAATTTCAGATGCAAATTTCACTTTCGAAACTCCGCTACTGGAATAATGATTACCTTTATCAATTTACTGTTTTTGTTAATTCTACATTTAAATAGTTTTTTTTTTCTTTTAATGGCTTTCACGACTTTATATCACATGGTCTATATCTCTCCATCTTCTGACTTGAATTTTCGTAGTTCAGTAAATTGTTAAAGGTTTATCGTTCGAAGGAGGTCGTGCTTCAGTGTCGAGGGAAAAATCCCTTAACCTTGAGAGGTCAACAATTCAAACTATGACGCACTTGTAAATCTTGAAATTATTATAATCATCCCACCCTGTCAATTTCAAATCGCGATTTTCACTAGGGTTGGGGGGGGGGGGGGGTATAGGGGTATGAAGGTATAGGGACCGGGTATAGTGTGGGGATTTGAGATTAGTTATCTCCCCATAGTGGGGACTTTTGACCACTTAAGTGAACTTTCCAATTAATTTTCAATACCATTCAGTGCTTCTTTTGATGATCCACAAATGGCATGCAGTGCCAGGGCATTTAAAAAGAAAATCTTGGTTTGGAATAAGTGCCTCCCCCCCCCCCCCCCCCCCCCGCCGGCACCCGCACCATATCACCCGATTTTAGCTCATTATCAATAGGTGCACAAGACTAAATTTAAGACGCAAAGGACATTCTCTGTGTTTTCTTGGAATTTGCATTAATCTATACGTGGCAACGCACGCAAGTCCAAACAAACAAATGATGCAATAATGCTGGAATCGCTCCTTTTTTCTTGACTAAGTTCGCAAATTCCAAATGGCGAAAATGTTAAAAACCTGCGACGAAATTCAGTTAGGCAAGTGTTGCTATCCATTGAATGTGGCTTAGAACTATGGGCTTACAAATCTAAGCAAACTTTTGTTTACTACCGCAATGTAATAAAAAAAATGGAAAAATGTCAAGCAAGACTGACTTGCTTTGAACATGGCCTTCAAAAATATGGGTTGAACGTTGAGCAATAAAACGCGAATCGAAGCAACGAAAACTGGCCAGCGAAATGTTGTAACACGAATGTTATAAGCGGAAAACCGACTTACGGGTTTACGAGAAGCTGTCTTTGAAAATAACAATTATTTGAGCAAAAGCTTTATTAACATTTTGTACAGTTCGCGATCAAAGGTATGCGTCCGCCATTTTGACCTCATGGGTGATTGCTTATTACACTGCCCGACGTGAACATCTGGCAACTCGGGTAAAGAAAAAAAAAAGTCTTTTAGCGTCCTTCTAGCTAGTGAATATTATAGAGAAAGGAAAAGCGCGTCTATGCGTAATTAGCGGCCAACGTAATCATGATCACTTCTACGTATTCTCCGTCGTTACCACCATAAAAAAAAAAACAGAAGTGGCTCAATGTGTTTGAAAACAAATATTCTACTGAACACAAACTGATTTGAAGAAAACACAAATCTACATCGCAAAATGCACAATTGTAAGCAAATGACTGATCGGTATACTAAGGAACAAAATCTCTCAGCTGGTGAAGAGCAAAATCCGGAATAGTCCCGAACATTACCTCAACAATGTCCCGCGTCCCGCGGCTGGTGAAGCCGAAACGCACTGAGGTTTTTGCGTGATATTCATCCCAAAGAGCATATTTAAATATCGGTAATCGCTCACTTTAATGTCTGAGAAACAATATTTCTAAACCCACTAGAAAAATAGAAATTAAATAGGGGAATTTCCCTTCTCATATTTTGAAACGATTGTGTGGATAGAGTATCATTCCGTGATGAAGACCATCGGGCACGTCAGGACTTTAGAAGCAAAGAAAAGTGAAGATAGCCAGCTAGATCTCTGTTTCAGATATCCTAATTTCTTTAAATTCCTCGACTAAACAATCGTGAGTACCATCTTCTACCCCCGGAAGGAGTAGGTTTACTTTGATACTGAATGGGGCTTTCCCCAAATCCTCTTTCACAATGAAAGGGTCTTTCCCTTCGAATTTTTGAAAACAAAGCTTTGATGCCCAGATCGAAAGAATCAACTCAAAAGAACTGAAAATGGTTTCGAGTAAGGACGATGTTGATTCCCTCTTTCGGTTCGATTCGTCATCCGACGAAGACTGTCTTGCTTTTCACGACGATGGAAGTGACGATATGTTGACTACCGAGGGGCTGTTTGAAGATGTGGCCGATCCGTTCGAGAAATTTGGTTTAGTACCTGAAAACATGGCGACGATTGGAGAGGCAAGCACCGCTAGCGATGACGAGCAGTCGCATCAACAACGCCGCGCAACCGCGTTTATCGCCTCGTTAAGCGACGAGAAACTCGAAAAGATGCGAATTCAGGACTTGAATAAACATCTACGCCGGCTTCCCGACAGTTTGATAACGAAAGTGAGAAAGAGGAGGCGCATCCTGAAGAATCGTAAATATTCTCTAAAATTTCGACAGAAAGGCTGCGAAAGGAAAAACAGCATTGCCGCTGAAAACAGTGCACTCGAATTTGAAATATGTCAAGCGAAGGAAAGGTTGAGAAAAGTCAGAAAAGAGAGGGATGAGTATAAACAGAAATACTCGCGATTAAAAAGAACGGTCGCTGACGCCAACTCGCAAAACTTTGAAAGACAAGAAGCAGGAGATAACAAGGGACAAGCCGTGAATCTCTAATTCTCTTCATTTCTAGATGGATATGGTTTAAGACAGAGTAATTTTAAAACAATATTATTTTATTCAACCTCACGGCTGTGACGTGTGATTTCGTATTGCTGTAAACAAAAACGATTGTCGTTAGCCCAGATTGACTTTTCAAGTTCGCTACCGATTCGTCCGGCACAAGCTGTTATTCGAAACCGGAAGTAACTGGAATCAGAAATCTGAAGGTACTGTTTTCCAGCTCAAAACTTTTTATCTTTTTCTTATAAAGTAAAGGTTTTTTTGGACCACGAAGGCCATAGATACAAAATGTTTCACTATGACATGGCGAGCTGAAACAGATTAGGGGATTCCCCGTTTCGTAAGCACAAATTGGGCGGAGCAAAAGTCAAATCCATCAAAATTTAGCACTCTGATTGGACAATATAGTAGACCTCCAGCATAGACTTTCTTGAATGTTCGCTTCATCAAGTGGTTTTTTCGACTAGCTGACTTGCCATGTGCTTGGCTAAATTTTCTCGAAAATAAACTCAAGTTAGAATCTTATTTGAGCTGAAACATGGCTCGTCCAGTCCTGTTCGATGACATTTCACCCATGGACGAACTTCTGGACACGTATTTTGCTGATGACGATTGCAGTTCAAGCTGCATTCAAAGCCTTCCTTTGGAAGAGCTGGTCAGTGAGAAATGGGAGATGGAAAGCTTTCCGTCATCGCCGCACCTAAGTATCGACCTTGATGCCTCGTCCAATGGAAGTCAAAGCCCTCGAAATGTGGAAGATCCCAGCAAACAAATAAACGACGACGACTTGGTCAATCTGCCAATACAGGATCTGAACAAGCGTTTGAGAAACTTACCGAGAGCTGCGGCTCAGAAGTTGCGAAAACGCAGGAGAAGCCTTAAGAACCGCCGCTATGCAACGAGTTGCCGACAAAGGCGCACAGCGTTAAAGGAAAGCCTTCAAACGTACAACCAGCGCTTGAAAGTACAGCTAGGCGAGATCAAGGAAAGCTTGAACAAAACAGTGAAAGATAGAGACGCCTACAAGAACAAATATGAGAGATTGCAAAGCCGTTTATTCAACATTAACAGCATTAAGTAATTTGAATATCATTCAGTTGACTGTAGTGTTTCTGCAATGGTAATTAATACCCTTGCGCGTATTGGAATGAGGAATTTGTCAGCGAATCAGTCTGCTGCGTACAAACAGATAATTAGACTTATTCCAAAGTTAGTAATAAGTGGAGCAACGACTATATTTTGATACATGCTGTAGATGCGAATTGCGCTTTTTACTGATAAAAGTAACTCTGTCGTCAACTATAGCTAATATTCTTGTTTATAAATAATTCTTAACTAAGATCTTTTGCGAAATGTTTTAGACAAAGGATTAGACAGTTTTGCCTTCTATTCCATCAGTTGAGAGATCAAGTCGGGCGTCCCGATTTCATAACTGCTAAATTCACATGAAAAATTAAATTGGTGCAATCGACTTTTCTTGGCCATGCACTTAGATTTCTATAGTAAACTTTTGTTGATATTGTAAAACCCAGATGTTTAATGATCAGGGTGTCTTGGTTAAGAGTTCAGTTTTTGCTGAGCAAGCGTATGATTGTATTGAATTATGCCGATGCGTTCATTGGCCTTCAATCATGTGCCAAAATTTTTTAAGCCATAGCAATTTATTAGTCACAAAACGTATATAGCTCGGTTTAGATCATAGAAGAATGCTAATGTCAAGATAGCCTTTCTTGCAAAATTCATAATTTAAAATTGTTGTAACATACTTCCAAATTGTAAATCAGTTGTAAAGTGGTCATGGCAAGTGTAAATAAAATTCAATTGGACAACATATGCGGCATTCGAAGGTTATATTCCGTGTTATGTTGCGTTTTACTTCCGACTTACATATTCTTATATCAAGATCAATAGAAAGCATTTAGAAACACCTTGTTTACGTATTAATCGAAGATCACTTTATGAAGGTGCACTTTCGTTTAAGTGCCCTCAGTTTGAATATGCCAAGATTCTAACAAAAGCTTAAGTATGTATGTACGTCGCGTTAAATTGCAGACCAAAAACCAAATTTTCAGACTCTCAGACCCTCGATTACTTATTTAATAAGTATAATGCTGAAGTTTAGTAAAGTTTGGTAGCTATCAAGGGAAGACAATGAAAATGGCAATTTCTCAGGCCAGTAAGTATATTAATTAGGTTGACATAATCTCGGCTGAGCTATGAATTTAATGGCAAACAAAAAGCTGTTTCCAGCTTATACTCGGGCCATATTTGACTGTGCGGTGCGTAAAGCCTACAATCTTTTAACAGTGATAACCTCCAGCATCGCCAATTCCGCCAAATAGATAGCCTGCGAGCAAGCTCTCTTGGGGGTGGATCCTCTTTCCCCCTCCCGCCCCCCACCCGCAAGAAAGCTTGCTCGCAGGCTACCAAATAGATAGATACAGAGATATAGTGAGGCAATAAGTAACCACCAGATATTCTTGCAGTCAGAATGAAATACAGGGGAAAACGACATTTGTCATACGAATGCTTTTTGTAATCCCCGGGCTTTAATCCTTACGTTTTCACCTTTCGTTTAGAGACAAAAGCCATTTGTACGGTCCTACTGATGTATGTGACGTCGGGTCAATGACGGATCGTAATTTTCGGTATGATCTAGACCCGGGGGGGGGGGGGGGTACTCCCTTATGTGACCTTAACGGGGACGTGCGGCCCGATAGGGTATGGTTTTCAGGGTGTTTTGTCTTAGACGGGGTATCTATTTCATCACTTTCTGTCTTAAAACAGGGTATCCCTACATGACCTAATGGCTTAAACAGATTGTGATTGCCAATGCATTAAAGTACAGAAAGAAACTAGTGTATTCTTATTTCATTCTAGTCTTAAACAGGGTGTGATTTTGGGTTAAATGTCTTAGAGAGGGCCTGAAAATTTTGAATTCTGTCTTAAACGGGATAGGGAAATTGGAGAATTGTGTCTTAAACAGGGTCAGGGTTTGAACGCCTGGGCCCCATCTCCCTACCCAAGCATCTGTTGAGTACCCCCCCCCCCCCCCGATCTATAGTAACGACGTCACGCATCATGCGTACGTTTATATCCTTTTTTTCCTTTTATTCAATGTTTCGCTGTTTATATTTTTAAATGAAATTCAGGGGAAAGCATTTCATTTGAAGACAGAAACCGTTTCTACATTGATTTTTTTTCAAAAGTAAACGTGAGACATCTTTATCTATCTTGGCCCGCGAGGTCATAGACTGATTTAGTTGCCAAATTTTCGGTTAAACAAAACTAACCTTGAGGCACTCAGGTTAGCCCAAAAAACACTCCGGTTAGCCTGAAGAGCACTCCAGTTAGCCTAAATAGCACTTAGGCTAGCTTAAATAGCTCCCCGGTTAGCAGTTTAGGTTGGGGTTGTTCATGCCTCGCATGCTTCGCCTGTTTTGTTCATGCCTCGCACGTCTGGCTCGCATATTGTAAACACTCTTCACGGCCCGAAAACAAAGAACGCGACCGAGAATTTGAAGAATTTGATAACACGACAGAAAACGTAACTCGTACCAGCCAAGTACAAAAAACGAGACCGAGAACAATAACGCGTGGCCCCGAAGTCTTATCTCTCGGCCCATCGCGACCCCAAAAAGAAAAAAGAATTTGATAATGCTACCGAAACCTTAACTCGGTCCGCCTTACGGCCCGAGTAATAATTTTCTTTGGAAGCCGGACTATTTCCAGCATCCAGTCATTTTAATCCTTGGGTGACTGCTGGAGAAACTGAGATTTGGAGGAAAGCGCAGCGGTAGTTTGCATTATTGAGAACTTTTAGCTTGTTCAGTTATAAAATTTGAACGGTATATTGTAGCAAGAAGAGACCAAGCTTCATGGCTGTTGTATTCAGGTTGTCTTGGTAGCCATCGTAAGTTATTTTCTAGTAATAAATAATTCATGGCCTACTGTCATCAAAAATAGAAACCATTATCAACTGATATTAAGTGCAACCTTATAATTTGTGAAACCCAAACGGCTGCTTTCTCGGATTACGTTGTGGGTTTTAAAAGAGATTACGCCTTGCAGCCCGATCGATTCACTCGGCTTGTCACAGAGTGTTGAGGACTATAATCAAACAATTTCAGTTCAGTCGGAAGTCGATGACAGGTAGGAAAGGAATATCACTTGTACTTTTGCTTAGATATTTGATAAATTAAAGTTCAGCTTATTAAGAAGTGATTTGCTCAACGATTTTATATTTCTTTGTATCGTTTTATCTCATTTCAGTTATTTAAAACTTCTTTAATATATGACTTTCATTGCCCAACGTGCACCAGTTATGTCTGTTGTGTGATGTTATGTTTTTCGCCTTCCGTTTTTTTGTCAACGTAAAATGCCCTTATCAAAATGTTTTTTTTTTTTATCTCAGTGCAATGTAAGTAAAACGTTCTCAATTACAAACTACTTTATTTTGAAAAAAAAAAAGCTCTTCATATACAATCCATGATATCCCAAAGATCGCGTTTCATACCAGTCCAGTATTTGAACCTGAGTAACTGGGTTTAACCACCTGTTACAAACATGCGTCTCCCAGATCAGTTCTAAGGATTTTAGCGCGTGCGGTGTGGGTGTCGCCGTATAACCATGTTTCCTCACCTACATTTTGTCTTTTGACATCTTGCCGACAGGAAGTTGAAATAGCAAATAAAGCTGAGGACTAGAGAGCCATGAGAAGGCCCGCTTTTGTTTTGCTGGTGTTCATAGCATCTTGCGCCACCTGCCAGGGTATTTGATTGTTAACCTAAGTTCCAGTGTTTATAAAACCGAAAACTAAAATTGTACGTCCCTTTTACAATTTTAAGAAAAAAAGATTGAGGATAAATAGCTCTCGCTTTCACCCGTTTTCCGGTTCTTGGAGATCCAATTATAGCTGTCGCAATAACCACGACTGACATCGGCGTGGTTTCTATGGCAACATGACGCTGTATTCTCGTGTTCATGGAAACTTAGGGTAGGCGCGCCATTTTCTGAATAAAAGAAATTAAAATTCAGGGTCTTTTGTGGAGACTAATACTGCGCAGTTTTGTCGCGTAGATTATCCATTGGACTGTCCTTAAAGGAATCGGTGTGTGATAAAGAAATTACGGTGTGCAAAATTTGCCCAATTTTCGCATTGCATGGATAAGGGTTAGTGACACACTACTTCAACATGGAACAAATAAACAGTGAATCAAATGCAATTCTCTAGATCATACGCTACTCAGCTCCATACGCTGTGAGTTGTAATTTCCTCGTTGGGAGCCCAGCAGCACATGGGACGCTTGTCAATCAGTCACATGAACTTAGTAAGAAGGTCTTATCTGTACTTCCGTCAGAGACTATCGCTTTTCCTTTGTAGTCCAATGCCTCATGACAAACTCAATACATGCAGTGTAATTCTGTTTTCAACTACTACTCTTTAATTTAAGATTGCAATTCCCGTCTTAGAATATGTAGGCTGCTATAAAGACTCCGACCCGCGGGATTTACCGCAACGGGTGCATGAGCGAGAGATTACCGTCCGCTCATGCGCAAAGAGCTGCAAGAACCTGTTCTACCGCTATGCCGGGCTGCAGTTCTCTTATCTCTGCTTCTGTGGTAACAAGCGTGGAAGGTACGGACAACTACCTGAGTGGAAGTGTTCTAGTGAATGTACAAATAAGGAGGACAAGCATTGCGGTGGATATTGGAGTAATTCCATATATAAAACAGGTACATTGAAGATATCTAATGTAGATAATCACGTAGCTATTTTCAGAAGGATTCCAAAATACGTGGCGACACGTCTTATTTAAAGTGACTTAACCCAGATCACAACCAATCTATAGGAAGGAATCTTACACTGAATACTCACCAAGCTGGAGTGCAGTGGAATACCGATTTTTCGAACTTCCTAGGACTCCTATAGAGAAACTGGATTTGATTTAAAAAATTGGGAGTTCCAAAAATCGGAGGCAAAAATTTGACCGAAGCAAATACAACGGTAACAACTTTGTTCGAAGAAATCGGGAGTTTCGAAAAATCGAGGGCTCGAATAATCAAGATTAATCCACTGTATTTTTCAGTTTTCAAAACTCGATCAGTAACTGTTCTTTGTGTTGTGACGGTTTTTAAAAATACTGCCTATGTGACTTTGGAATAGCGCATGAAGGTAAAGCTTCTTGGAGACGCGTGCATTCTGAGTATCTGACTGCACGACCCAGTAGCAGGTTCTCCTTACATGTTGTGGCAATTTTTACCTTTCTTCCTTCTTTTTATTCAAGGTTATGATCCACCAGCTGGCGTGAAGATCACTCCACTTCTGAAGGCAGCTTTGAGCGACCTTAAACCAAAAGTTAATGCTACTGAAAACAAGGTGAATACTAGACCCTTGTCACTCGGCGGCCATGTTGAGTCTCGGGGGAATAGAAAGCTTTGTATTTGCACAGCAAGCCTCGGCCAGACGCGAAAGGTCTATTTTCCACCTACCCAAAACTTTTGAATTTTTTTTTTTAAGTTAGTGAGCGTAAGGTGGGGGACACCATAGGCAAAGTTTAGTATCTTCTTAGGGCTGGTTTACACGCTACGATTGGTCGATAGTATCATAGCGCGAATCGGACGTGCACACAGTGAGACACGATTTACGACCGATTCGTGAATTGAAAGTAGTTAAGATTCAGAAAATCTGTACTCCAACAGGTTTTTATCAAGTCGGACCGATACTTTCAAAGAAACCGCCACGTCGATCAAAATTTAAAATCGAAATCTGGTACGATTTGCGCAGAGATAACCTGGGAACGAGTTAGGTGTATAAAGCGGGCCTTACACAAAAAATGGCTATCATCTTTCGGAGGATGTTGCCTTGCATGTATGGTCAAATATTCACATGTACAATCCTAACGATCACAGACAATGTTCAGCATTAACATTAATTCAGCCCGGCCTTTTTCTTTTGGTGTGTATCTTGGCTGGGGAGGGAGTAATTTCGCTTCTCCCTCCATAACTTATCGACAATAAAGGCTATGACAAAACGATTTCAAGAGTATACACTTCTCTGAGGGCCCGTATTACCTGAAAGCGTCACGTGGGATTACATTATTAGAGGTATTTAAAGTCACATTTACGGCAAACGGCAAACGTGAGATTCGCGTTTATGTTTTCTTGATAAAATGAGTACATAGATGAGAATAGGGCAAAAATAATTCTGGCCTTTGATTTTAACGCGAAACTACTCAATTTTACTGAGAAACTGCGAGCGGCAAATGCAGGGTAAACATGGTCACGTGGTCATTTCTGCCGTTTGCCTTAAACATTATTCTTAATCTCGACAGCCACTGTCTATAATATATTCCACCTAGGACTGATACGCACTGAATTCTTGCCTAACCTTGCTTTTATTTGTGCATTATTTTTATCTTTTTACAGAAACACAAAACATCCAAAAAGGGCCAGTAATCAAGTAAAAGCGTTCATATCACAGGCAACTGACCCCTATGGCAGAACAGGATTTTGGGATTTTCTTGAGTTTCTTACTTCGCTTTTAGAATCCACTCGGTGTGAAGTCGCCAAACTTGCAAGAAGAGGATGTCATCGTTTAACTCAAATTTAGACTGAAAGTGTTTAATAAATGATATATTTTGGAATTTTGGTTCTCTTTGTGTTTTAACTTTATGTATTTGCAGTTTGCGGAATAATTTAAATTCCTAAAACTTTTCTAAAACTTGCACGTATTCATAGCGCTGTATACATAAAAGAACAAAGTTTTGAGAGGATTCAAAAGTTTGTATCAATTAAAACTCACTTATCACATTATCACCACCTGGTTGTCTAATCTCACTTGGTCTTTGTACACACGATACAAGCACTACACTGGATGCTAGAGTATTCTCTAGGGCGCTTTCATGGGGACGCCGGCAAAGTCCCCACGACTGAAACGCTCCGGCGCTCAGGGAATAGGAAGCTAACAAAGTTCTGCGATCGTTTCATATTTCTTTCAATGTTTAAAATAATTATAACATAATTTTTTTATTGGTTCATACAGGCCTGTTTTCAGAGCCCTACCATTACAAAAAGACCTGACCTGATAGCTAAAACCTCCCTTCTAGTAACCAGGCTTTCTCCGCATTTTTTTGCTTGTCCACTCGAAACCTAGGGCGAGACAATTTAGCACCACTTGAACAAGCCTCGTGTCAGTTTTGGCATTAAACAATTTTGTTGACGCGTACGAAAGGGAAATAAAATGTCGTAGTCTTGTCGCAGCAATGTGTCACTTTTACCTTAATTTGAGTATAGAGGCGGTTAAACTGTCTCATCGCTTGAATGTCTGGAAGCGATTTGTCAGTTCATAATTATTCGCAGTGTTACTGAGTACATGAGCAAGTGGAGTGTTATATAACCGTCGAAATCGCAAGTCAGTCACTCGATCTTACTAGTTCTCGTACCAAGCGCTCGACCTCAGGCTTTTTGGCCAGCGGTTGGTCGCCAGGAGAATCTCTGGAGAACTCGGAATTTTATTACCGCAGGATTTCTGCGGTAAAACAGTGCAAGCCAATCTCGCACCCAGAGTCCTCAGGCTTTTTTGGCCAGCGCTTGGTCGCCGGGAGAGACTCTGGAGAATTTGAAAAAATTAAAATATTTTGATTGGTTGCCCCGTAACGACAATGCAAGCAGTAAGGTTACGGGGCAGCCAATCACTAATTACTATTTTTTTTTTTTTCAAATTCTCCAGAGTCTCTCCTGGCGACCAACCGCTGGCCAAAGAGCCTGAAGACTCTGGGTACGAGATTGATCTTAACTCAATTGGTTCGTTAATTCTCTTCAATTACATGTCAGCGGTTATCGCAACGGTCGGTGGCGCGAAAATCACATGGTTACCGTGTTCTGAGTGATTGCACAACAAGAATCAATAACTCCTCGGGTCTTTGTTTACGAAGATTAATCTGTCCCTTTTTCTCTCTGCTTATGTACCAGTCCAATTGTATTGTGCCGTTCATACAATGTTAATTTGCCCTATTGTCTGTGACTCACTCTAAACCTTGCTTAGCTTCTTGTTGAAGGCTTTCAGCTGACATATGAAACAAAGAACCATTGTCAATTATTTCAATAACCATATTTGATCCCTGTATTTAGTGGCTTGTGAGAGAAGTTATTCAAAGTTGCAAGGCACGCTTCAACCAACCTGCAGCAGATCAGCACTTTTTGATCGTCAATTCAGTAGATAGGACTGAATCGGAAGACACGGCCACTCACAAATCATTCAGTTGAAAGCCGCTGAACGTACTAAAAAAGGAGCAATCAATATATATATAAAAGTTTTTCTTTGGAACTGGGACGAAATAATTACTGTATTCTCGCCACTTATCGCAAATTCATCCAGTTAAAGGGCCTTCACAAATTATAAACGCTAGCCAATACAAATTATCAATGAATTTCCTTTTTCGTCTTTCAGCGAATTATTCTGTGTCAGCACTGGCGTGTCGTGAAAAAGAAATAGTTGCTGCTCATTTAGGAGCCTGCCAATACCAGCACTGCTTTGATCGCGGCAAGTATTTGCGCTCCGAAGATTGTTTCTTTTTTCGTTAACTGTATGATTTAACGGTTGAGATACGTGACAAGTTAAGCGAAGCTACCTCGCATGTCCTCCATGTCAAATGAACAATTGAGGTGTTGACCTTGTTAACACGACAAACAAATTTATTCAACCATTACATGCGACAGCTGAACTAGAAAAGGTGTCTTAAAACTTGGCCGAAAATGAAATTCAGAAAGTCAAAAAAAAAGGGGAAGAATAGTGCTTAATTTAAACCTTTTGTTTTAAATTTCTTAAAGAAGGTACTATTTGAGAGCTGACGGAAAGTTTGTTTTAACAATTTTGCTGTTTCGAATTGACTGTTTTTACGACGCGCGAATATTTTGACGTTATATTTCTCAATCGTAAAATTCTCTTAGCAATAACAAAACTACGAGAAATTAAAACAAGTTGCATTGTTTTAATCGCTTTTATTAAACGATCCGTTATTTGGGGAAATGTCGTTGTCAATGGAGGGACAATCAAACACAACGATTTCAAGTTACTTGTTGCTGTTCGTTACTAACTATCATGAACTATGAATCTTTTCGTTTCCAACTATGGAAACAGGTCTTTCTTTACATGGTTGCAAAGTTCTCACTGGTCAAGTGCATAAATGTTTAATTCAGCCCTGCGTAAAAATGGCAACTGGAGCTCTTGGAAGAAATCATTAATATTGGATTTCTTTTGTTGGCAGCAGAAATTCGCTAAGGGAAGCGAAGTCGTTATCGAGAAACAAGAACGGGAAAATACAGCTGATTTCAAATGACTTGAAAAGTGCGATTAGACGAAAGGTCGGGTCCCTAAAACTGGAATTTTACTTAATCGAAGTTTGCGTTGTTACCGAACAAAGGTAAGTGAAATTTTAGTGTTTATAGTTTGATCTATTGTCTAATGAGTTAGAACCAGAAATCTGATTTGGGCAGAAAGGAATACCTTAAAACGCCCAGCAAATTTTACTATTCTGGCTGTTGCTTTTAAAATTCTTTCGAATTACGAATGGGGCAATGGATTAAGAGACGTTGTTGGACATTTAATTGTTAACTGAAGTTTGTCAACAATTCAATTCCCGAATTGATTTATTTCGTTGAAGTATAAATAACCAGCTACGGAAAAGGCAATCACATCAGGCCTAGAAAGTTCTTCTTTTGCGAAATTTTAAACTCAGTCAACGAATTATAGCACAAAGATAAAATTGAATTATTATTATTATTTCATTTTAGATGGCAAACTGAGAAGTCGTCAGATTTGAATCTAAGAAATACTTTTTTCCGATATCATCTAGTATAAATCATCAATTCGCCGACATGTGATTCAGTCAGCCATTTTGTCCACGCTAACAGGAATCAGTGTTCATACGTTCATGCTGAGGCTCATATAACCTTCTCGTCATTTGATCATAAAGTTCAATTTTCCGCGTCAACATGTATCAAGCTAATGACAACATGATCTTAATAAGATGGTGAAACCATATTTATGTTATTTCATTTGCGATTCATACAATGAAAATCAAATTAACTGTACTTTATTAAATCCAAAAATTGCTGGATATATAATTATACTATGTTAACAAGACAGGATTTAAATAAAATACTCCGATAGAGTGAACTTCTGAGAATACGAAATACGGAAATGCACCTTTCAAATTCTAACTTTTGAGTGCCAGTCATACAAACAAAGAAACTTTGCCAAAAGAATTGTGACAACTTAAACAATCTTAACTTGAGATGGCAAATCAACACGCATGTCACAGAAAAATCTTATATATGCTGACTTCGAGTGCAGTGTATGTAGTTCGTACGAGAGAGGAAATTAAAAGAAGAAATAACTGTGTTTATTTTAAGAACAGGTAGCACCAAGAATAGGGAACCCGCTATGGCAGTGTTCTCTTGCATGTCATTAATTCGTAAAGAGTTTGAAGATCATTGTATAGCGGCCTTCAACGGCAAATATTTTATGGATCTAATACGTATTTTCGGTTTCTATAATGTTATAAATTAAACGGCATTTTCCTTGGATCAAGGTTGAGGAAAAGGACGTTTAAAATCTGCGTGTTTTGAGGTTGGTATGATAGGTTGAGCCTTTGAACGAATGCGTTCGATTGAAATGCTACGAGCCTCGAAATAGTTTTTCATCTCTGGCTCTTTGTTATAACGTCTAATGCTATCCTTGTAAATGAAAATAGAAGTTTAGCAAGATAATATAATCGCAAAAAAAAATTGCGTTAAATGAACGCTTGTTTATTATGCATGGGACATTTTTCACGGTCTGTAGTTTTATAGCTATCTAGACAAACTCCTGGACGTTGTAACTGAGTCAGTTGAGTCATACGTCCTCTTTAATTCCACCAGCAAAAAGACAGTATAATTGTGATTTTCAATTGGAAACATGACGTTAGGCGGATCAAAGTAATTGCTTCGTTTTCTGAATGTCAGTTGAGGTGTCATCTCAGTCATGCAAAACATAATCTCAAGCCAAAGCATGCATTCCGTGTCCATACTGTTAGGCAAACTGCCTCTGTCTTAATCAGCACGAAGACTAATGGATTTAAAAAGAATTTATGCAATAGGAGCCTTAGTAATGATAAAACAACTGTATTTGTGCTTTTTGATATCTAAAACTCTTCTCTCTTTGCATATATCTGGATAGAGGTTTTGTTTATCCCCGTCGCGGACGACTGAATTTCACTATACGGTGCACAGTTGTTTTAAGCGCTTCATTTGTCACGACGTCAAACATAAATCCTGAGCTTCAGTGAGTCCGTACATTGACAACGGGTCTTTGATACCTACTTTGCGCTTCAAAAGTTTTTAAAGTAACACACCTTACATTCTCAGAGTCATTTCGCGTATTTTTGTGAAGATACTGAAATAAAATAGACATTTTACACCTCGTGAATAAACAATTTTTTTCTCTTTTTTTTTTTTTTCAGTTACAAAACCCGAGAGTAGAAATTTAAACGACTTGGAACGACCATTGTTGGGCGTGTCTGGGAACTTGACTGTTGCAGACTATGTTAAACTAACTTGAGTTTGTTTTCTCTCAAATTCCTTTGGACAGATAAAAAAGCTGAAACAAGGAAACAAGAGGATCGAGTTTTAATATTATGGGACTCTTTTGGGTCCTGCTTCTGCTGACGATCCTACCATGGATGATGGCCAGGACAAAAGGTAAAACAGAAATATTTAACCAAGTAGCGGCTTCACCTTAAATGAAACATACTCTCTAGTTGTTATTTTCTTTCAATTTCTTGACCTTTGGGTCCGGATAGTACTTGATGTGTAAGTAATGCGACTAAGTATTAAACGATTTGTCGTCGAAGATTATAGGATGATACACTATATTGAAAATGTCCTCATCGACTATTTCCGGTTGTTCAGTTACATAGTTATCGTCCACACCTTGCTGGCTTAAAATTCATCCAATGTTGTTTCTCAGTCCTCTGTCAAACTGCTTTTTGCTTATCGGTGATTTTAAATCTGCAAGAGATAGTTGTAATGACTATTGGAAATGTCCCGTAAGGCCTGGTACAAAGAACCTCTTCGTTGTTTAGGAGTAACACAAACGTAAAGCAATGAAGCGTGCGAACTCCCACAAACTTAAGGAAAATATAAAATTAAAGAAACGTCTCTGTTGTAAATAGAGTGCGCTTACCTCGATCCTGTTTTCACTGTAAAATAATTAGTCTTTTACCAGTGTTTATGCTCTCGTTTTAGTGAAATAAATAATAATAAAAAAATAACAAGAACAACGACAACAACAACAACAACTCGTCATGTTACAAAGCCTGTAATTGATATGCTCCAAAACCAATAAAACGTATGCTCTTTTCCACAGATTTACACTACATAGGATGTTTTAAAGATAGCGACCCGAGGGATCTCCCGCAACGCGTCCACGCACGGGACTTGAACGCAAGGATATGCGTCAAAAAGTGCAAAGAATTAGAATTTAAATACGCAGGACTGCAATTTTCTTATCTTTGTTTCTGCGGAAACACTTATGGAAGATACGGGGAACTTTCGCAGGACAAGTGCTCCAGCGAATGCAAAAGCAAAAGGGATTCGTTTTGTGGCGGTCACTGGAGTAATTCGGTTTACAAGACAGGTGAGTGCCGAATCAAGTGCTGCGTTATTGGAAGGTAGAAACGATTCGCTCTGACGTAGGGGTTAAGGCTGGCCAATTTACCGTAGTTTAGTTATCAACTCTGCTGATAAAGCAAACATTCGGAGTGTGGAATCGTTTGGCGGTTGGATAAGAGCGGGTGCTTTCTGAATTAATATTGCACGATCCACACGATATATCTAGGCATTCAAAAAGAGCGATACAGAGTAATGTCTAAAGCAATTAATGACGATTGCAGTTATTCTGATTTGACTTTATTTGGCTTGTAATAAACTTAACTTGGAACTATACGGGCATTAGTTTCGGAAGCCCAATTTTCCACTTTGCAAAACCGATTTTCTTCCGCTAAATAAGAACGATCCTCGCTCAGCTGATCTAAAGCAGGGCGGATAGATGTTGCCCAACATATTTCCGCTCTTTCTACAGGGAATACATCCGCCCTTGCCCGCAATACTCCCGCAATGATATCTCCTAATTTGCCCTGGGTCTATTAGAGCACGTTATATGAAGGTTGGCAACGGACGTAACGCCAACCTGAAAATCTTTTTTAAAAAAACCCACAACATTCCTCATTAGTTCTTAAAAGATTTAGCAATGGTTACAGTTCTGTTTAATATACTTCCGATTTTATTTTTGTGTTCAGGGTATAAACCGGCTTCGGAGAGACATAGGAAGGCCCACAAACAAGTGAAAAGGGACGAAGTGGTTTTGTTCGACAATGTAAAAGAATATAGCCACAGGCCAGGCAAGTATAAAAACATAGTTTGCGTCATACTCTAGCAACCCTTTGGCCTTTGGACACTTATCATAGATAATTATACAAACAATATTGCCTTTAAAGTTATATGGATTTGAATCGTTCCCGTAATGCAGATACCTCGGCTCTTATCTAGAGTGGTAAGAAGCGCCTATTGTTTAATTTAGAAGAACTCTGCTTACGAGGCAAATATGAAGCCGTGAATTTAAGAAAAAATCAAGGAGTAACCATTACGATAGACTTCCTCAAAGTCCGTTTTCGTGGAGTGCAGTCAGGCGCTCACTCTCGGCGCCATAAGAAGTCGACTTATGGATAGTCTGATTTTCATTACGGCTCAGTGAAAATAAACTGAATGAACTCAATAATCAGCCACTCGTCGAGGTGGAATGTGCTATGAACGGACAAAGTTGGGGAGAAGTTAGTGAAAATTAAGAAAAAATGATTGCTTTTATTTCTCTACCAAATTTCTAAAAGAAAACCCGTCTTTCTATCAGTTTTCAATGAGTTTTTTTAAACCAGTTTAGAGCTTATTTAACCATACCAACCCAAACGTAAGGATGAAATGTTATATAAGACAATTCTGGGGTCGATAATGTAATTTATAGTATCGTTTATTTAGACAGACAATCGAAAATTGCTTAGGGTCTTCTAGAACAACGGACATGCCTTGGCTTTGAAAAGTTGTTTTATACATAGTTACTGAGGGACTTGTTATGAAATCGCGCCATATTCAAAGTTGATCATGAACCATGGTGTTGCAATTTATGTTGGAAGGGCCGAGACCGCGCACAATCCTATTTGGGTTTTTGCACGGTCAAGACCAAAAATACTAACAAAAACATATAAAAAAGAAGTTTTCCTGGATTTATAACCATTGGCCTTATAACCATAACTATATTCTGTGTACGAGTAATTAAGCAGATTTTCTTTAATTGTTTTACTGCAGAAGATCGAACGCTCACCATAGACGTCAATCCCGCAGAATATTCTTATATTCCGCATCCACCGAAGGAGTCAAATACGAGGACTCAAAGATCAGCTTCATATGACACGAACGCTTACTACACTTACCCAGACAGTGATTATCGTTACGGGGCGAATCCTGAGGAAAACGGTACAACGCCCGCAGCTTACGGGACCGAGAAGGGACAAGAGCAAGTAGCAACAGCTTATGGTCAGGAAAATACTGATCAGACAAACACTGATAGCAATAGTTATTATTATGCTTCAATGCCGATAGCTGGAAATAATAATACAACCACAAATACCAGCATTTATGACTCATACTATTCCTCACAACAGCGGCAAGGACCAGAGGCGAATGCATCTTCAACTTCTTATAATGCATCTGAAGTGTCAGCAACGTCATATAATAATTTTAACCTGTCAACATACTCGTATAACAACCCAGAAGTGTCTCAAAACCAATCACAGTATGAATCGCAATTTACAAACACGACTTACTGGGATGGTATGAACGTCACGCAAGCTCCACTGAGTGACAACACCTCATATTCGATACCAGGACAAGGTGCCGCTAATGGCAGCATTTACGCAACACAACAAGACGCACAAAATCAAACAAGCTCGTATAACGTCACTGCTGAGTTCAGCAATGCTTGGTCAAATACCACGGAAAACACAACAGAATATCCTACAAACAGCACACAACTATCCGACCAGCAGTCAGCGGGGTACACTTACTCGGAGCAGGCGCCGGCGCCAGCTCAAACGCCTTCTTCAGCCCCGGCACCATATCCAGCCTATGCTCCTTACCAATACCCGTCGCCATACTCGGCACCATATCCATCACCGTACCCGGCACCCGCCTATGCACCATATCCTGCTCCTTACCCGGCCTACGCACCATATTCATACCCTTCTCCTGCCTCCTATTCATCTTATCCCGCCCCAAGCCCTGCTCCAGTCCCTGCTCCTGCAGCAGTGCAGGAGAACAACAACAGTAAGTAAAAAGTGAATTCAAGCCCGTAACTAAAACAAAGTTTAACCAAGGCCGTTTGAACTAAACAATCAGAAAAAATGATGGCAATGGGGAATGAACACGAGACTATAGATTTTGATGTTTTTTTTACTTCAGAAAAAGCCCTGCTTGTTTGTATCAGTAAAGTGTGGCCTATTAAAAACTTTAAGGTTCTACAGAGTGATTGAAGGATAGCTGGCTAAACGGACATCAACAATATTGTCAGTGTAGCAAACATTACATTTACTTTCTAAACTTGCTAAGCAAACTGTTAACTGATACAGTTAGGGTGGATGCCTAAGCAAATTACTAACTGCTAAGAAAATTATACGAAAGCTAGAATCACCGCAAGTTGATTAGAGTTGAGTTATGGCCTTCATTTTACCTTATAATTTTGTGCACTCTGATCTCATCAAACGTCGTGCCCCTTCAATGATTCTAATATTGAGTTTTCACGTATTCTCTTTTACCCTTTTTCAGTGTTTTATCATCGAGCTTCTTTTTTCTAAACACTTTCAGAGACAGCTTGTCAGCTGGAGCGCCAAATGGCCAAAACTATGGACGACGCATTTGTACCTGACTGCAAAGAAAACGGAGACTACGGCGATGTGCAATGCTTTGAACACGAGGGCTTTTCCAAGCAGTGCTGGTGCGTGACGAAAGATGGACAAGAAATTAAAGGAACCCGAACGTCGGATGGACAGACGCCTGACTGCACTGGTGTGAATAAGGAAGAAAAGATAATGGAGAAACAACCAGACAAACCAACAGAGCCGAAGCAGGAAAAGCCAGCTCACAATAACAGACCCGTTGAAGTTGAAGTAATAGTAGTCGCGAACGATACAAAAAAAGGTAGGTTATTTCAAAAGATAAGCCATGCCATTTTTTATTCCATTCGGCTGTATAATACGTGAGCTTCCGCATACCCAAATTCTAGAAGAAACAAAACAATTAGAATTATCGGAAAGAATTGCAGTCGAACACTGCTTTGTAACACCACATGATGCAATTGTGTTCGCTGCCAGGTTCAAAGGTATAACAAATTTGGAAAAAGAAGTATTGTAGATTGTGTATAGCGCATAATTCCATGACAAGATAATCAAATGCGCTTTATAGTATGCGAAAACTCTCCGGAAAGAATTTGGAAATGTTTGTGTTTGATGAGAGGGGAAAACTGGAGCACCCGGAGAAAATTTTCTCAACCCACACAAATTATGACGACGTCTCCCGGAATCGAACCCGAGCCACATTGGTGGGCCGTAAGGGAAGTGCCCTCACAATTGCACCATCCCTGCTCTCCCATAAAAACTGGAGAACACTTTCTAGGGGGAAACAGCTGAAGGAAAATGGTACTTTATGAAAGAAAATGAGATCTGCAGCCAAGTGAAGAAGATTCGATAACCTATTACTTGTTTTGAACTGCAGAAAAGCCACAAACCCAATGCCAAAAGGAAAGGGACATTGCCCTGTCGCCCTTCATCACTGACATCTTTGTTCCGCTCTGTGACTTGGAAGGGAACTTTGTTCCCCGGCAGTGTTTCAAGCACGATGGCTATGGTAAACAGTGTTGGTGCGTAGATTCGTCAGGCCAGGAAGTTAAAGGAAGCAGGATGAGCAATGGATCAATGCCAGAATGTGGTAAATGTAGATTCAGTTGTTTCGTCAATAGCAATTCTGCTCTGTTGCAGAAATAATTACAATGAGATGACTACTTTCATACAAAAAAAAACATGATAATTGTTTCTACATATTGCATTTCTATTTTTGCTAATCAAACACTGTCAAAACCCGCGTATCTGCCTTTTAAGGATCTGATCTATGGCCAGTAGTGCATGCGTGATAATGGAATGATATAATGAAAAGTGCGTCGTACTAAAAATGTAGAACTAAAGGTTTTAGGCAGCCATATCTCTGGCGAATAGAACACAACACTCTCCTAATACAGTGATTAATAAAACTTTACAAGCATATCTTTAAGCACTGAGCTACAGTTACGTTTTGTATTAATCTGTGTTTCACTAGAATTCATTTAATCAGTTAAGGGAGACACAGTCCTCTCAGACTATTTTAAGAACGGTGATAAGAGGCATTAGTATTTAGCAGCACGACAGGCATTGTTGTCATAATCAACGTGTTGAACAGTATTCACGTCGTTTTTATTAGGCAAGGTTCAGGCCGATACCTCGAACATTGCAAGCTGTAATCTGGGTCCTTACGGTTGTTGTCCTGACAAGGTCACCTTCTCTAAGGGACCGGATATGGAGGGCTGTCCGCCGCAAGATAACCTGGGCCCCGTTCAAACAGCACCTTCAGTGTCTCCCGCGCCAACTCAGGTAATAAGTCAATGTCAAAAAGACCAGCAGAATGCGCAAAATACTGGAGCAGCGGACATTTTTGTTCCCGAATGCGAGCCATCTGGCCTGTATAAAGAGGTACAGTGTTATAACTACCCAGCAAGTGGAAAGATTGACTGCTGGTGTGTGAATCAAAACACTGGCAAAGAAATGCCTGGCACCAGGGTTAGCGGAGCCCAACCAAACTGCAAAGGTATTACCAGCTTTCATTTGCTTGTTTTGAATGCATAATTAAAAGAAAACAAGTCCACACTTGCATGAAAGACAATACCTTACACCTCCAGAAATGGAAGTAGTTACGACCTAGCAGACCTAATTTTTGGGCTATCTTGTTTATTTTTATAGCAAGCGTCACGCAAATCCCACCCACAACAACATCCCCTGAGGCTACCACGCAACCTACACCACCACCCGTGCATCACATTTACTGTCAAATTACAGTATATGGATGCTGTCCTGACAACCGAACCGCAGCAAGTGGACCGAACCAGCAAGGGTGTGCACCACAACCTCAACCGCAGCCACAACCTCAACCACAGCCTCAACCGCAACCGCAACCTCAACCACAACCTCAACCGCAACCACAGCCGCAGCCGCAGCCGCAGCCGCAGCCGCAGCCGCAGCCGCAACCGCAACCGCAACCACAACCGCAGCCGAAACCGCAACCGCAACCACAGCCGCAGCCGAAACCGCAACCGCAACCACAGCCGCAGCCGCAGCCGCAGCCGCAGCCGCAGCCACAGCCGCAGCCGCAGCCGCAACCGCAGCCACAACCTGTACCACCAACACCAACAACAAAACCAGTGGCCCCTCTTGTTCCTACGTTCCCCACAGGTAAAGGGAGAGGCTGAGAATCGGATTAAGTTAATTTAAGGTTACCCGAAAACGTAACGTTACATGCGTGCTTTTAAAAGGAAGGACGTTTCCTCACCAAGTGTGCCACCCTCGCTGATTTAACTAAGGCAGCATTAAACTAGAAAAAGACTAACTGATAACGGTTCAAACTAAACCAGACAATACGAGAATGTAACACCGACGAGTCGGGTCAAGCAAAAGGCCTTGTGCCACTTTTATCCTCAGAGTTTCACCTTAAATCTATTTTATTGAAAGAATGTTTAAGCATGAAACTATTGATTGCTAATTTTGGAGCACCATTCGAGAAAAATAGTAGAAAATGTATCATTTTTCTTTTAAATACGTTATTAACATTTTTGAATGTGTGTCTTCCTTAAATAAAAGCTTTCACCAAGGATGCCTGTGCATCACTGCTGTTGGGCCAGGTGTGGTACGACCAGCTAACAGACAAATCCATGAACTATCTCAGGCAACTCAACAGGGAGGTGGTTGGTGCGGTGAGTAATATTGTGCACATGGCACACCTTTTGCTAAGAATAGACGTAAATTACGTGTTCGGTCTATCTTACATGCTGAAATCGAGAACACTTTCTAATAATTTTACCGTCTGTTATATGTGAGCAGGTTCTAGGTAGGGTTAAAGTCAATTCCCCATTATAATTCCTCGCTATCCTTTTTCGCATCCTCGCAGCATAATCTTCGTCGTCATTCTCTGCGTCGTTCTCCTCTTCCTCAATTTCCTCTCTTATTCTCCTCCTACTTCTCTTCCTCCTCATCATCATTACAACCCTCCTCCTTTCACCCTACCTCGAGCTCTCTTCCTCTTACTCCCCCTCATCCTTCTCCCGCTTCTTCTCCTTCTTATCATCGTCATTTTTTTTCTTTTCCTTCCGTTCCTCATCCTCCTTCTCCTCATCTTTATCGTCCGATTTTCCAAGATATTCGGACCATTTCAATGATGATGTTCTCGTCGTCTTCATCTTCGCCCTAGTCGTCGTCGTCGTCCTCCTTCTCCACCTCCTTCTCCTCCTGATCACATTTTTTTTGTAGAGTACCACTAATGGAAAATAATACCTCTGATCAGTTGTACTTTTTATCTCATATAAATAGATCACTGGCGTTTATAAAGGAGTTCATCCTGATTTTGTGTCAGCTCGTCTTACTGCCATCAGGTAAAAACAAAAAAACATTCCCATTACATACACAGTTTATTCTTTTTTCTAGCTGTCCAATTTTCAGCTTCCTAATACCAATAACATTTTGATCTTCCAGGAAAGCAAAGAATCCGTACGTGCCAAATACACCTCGTATCATCAATATTTTTATGGTAATTTCTTTCCGTAAACCGGTTGCTGATCCACTTGCAACATTAAGGGACCATCTGGTATCCAAGAAAACTCTGAGCAAACGACAAGTTATTCCACAGTCGTTGCATTTGATAGGTAAGTGATCTGTTATTTTGTTTTCAAACAGTAAGAAGTCATCTGTTTGGGGCCATTGATCTTGGCGCTCCGTTTAGCTGTCCAAGTATAAAAGAGAGTATGTCCTTTCCCTTTTCTTAGAAAAGAAATTTATTATCATGTATAAAACCTCAAATGAGATGACACCAAAATATTTAAGATCATAAAAAAGTTACTTTTCGTAACAATGTGAATTCTTATCTTTAATTTTAAGGAATACTGAAAACGCGTTAACTCTACGACAAACCCGCAATGATTATCTTAAGAGAAGTTTCTAATACAGTGGGGCTCAGTTGTGGAACAGTTTTCCCTTAAAATTACAGCAAGTGACTTCCTTGAGCGGTTTTAAGACTAAATTGAGTCATCAAAGCTACAGAACCACGTTTCAGGCGATTTTCTTGTGATGTTGGAGGACGCTGTATAACTTCCTACTAAGGCCAATCGCTATCCTGAAGCCCTTGATCCTCCCTTTTGCAATTGCCAAGCAGTTGAAGAAAGAAGCTACGGAAAGGAGATTAGCGAGAGTTTAATAGCCCCATCTAAGATTTCCTATCATTCAATCGGTCATTCTTTACATATTATCGTCTTTTCATGTCAGCATATTTTTTCTCCTTCTTTCTAGTTCCTTATGATTCCAAGTCCAAGTGTCCACCAAAAGGTTACAAGCCCCATCCTATCCCCACCCCGGCACCAACTCCACAACCTGGGCCCATCAAACCGTCTGTGAAACCTCCAGTCCCTAATCCCGCACCACATCCGCCCGTGGTCCAGCCTCCAGTTCCGAAACCCTCGCCAGTGCCACAGCCCGTCCAACCTCCGGTGGTCCCACCTCAGCCTCCGAAGGTACCACCTCCTGCACCGGTTGGTCCACCTGTGGCAGCTCTTCTTGCTCTGCACATACCTTTTGACAGATACGCAGGCGTGAATGTCTTGGACACTTCCAACAAAACCAACAACGGGATAATAAACAACGTGGATATATCTAAATTACCACAAGCTTGCGGCTTAGCTGGGATATTCTCCAACGGCAACGTGTCGCTCGACGGGAAGAAATTTTCTCCCAAACCTAGCGCCGCTGTGACCATCGCAATGTGGGTAAAATTGACGTTGACTGCAGGGAGGCAGTCGCTTTTTGACACAGTGCCCGCGGGATCACCCGCGAAGCCCGGGAACTACCACTTTGAGGTGAAAGATGGGAAAGTTCGATGGTTTCACCGAAATTTGGAGGGGAATGTGGTGTTTAATGTGACTACTGACCGGGTGGTAGTGCCACCAAACCAGTGGACACATCTCGTTGGCACGTACGATAGAAACCAAGGTCAGTATGATTTGGTTTTAATATGCGCATCGAACGTCGGTATGATCTTCCGGATGATTCAGTTGTAACCTATTGTTCTATAATCAAATTCAGCAAATAATCACAGAAAAGAGGTGTGACCAATGCAATTGGAATTTCAATTAAAAAAAGAAAAACAAAGAAACACATCGTCAACCAGGTGCTAAACCTAGTAACGCGCGAAGCAACGAATTTTGACGTAAGAACTGATGTTTTTTCAGTATTTTCTTTCCCTCATGATTAGAGCTCATGCCCTTTCCCTTGCGTGAGTCCACACTTTTCATGCGGGAAAGGTCTTTCACGGGAGGATACTCCTCGTTTCGGTTTGAAAGCCTGACCCTTTTTCGGACTAAAATATGAAATTTTTCTCAACTTTTCATTAGTGAAATTTTAAATGTTGTAACCGTTTATTTCCAATTTTTACTTAGCTTTTTTGCAGCCCCTGAGGAAGGTAAGTTTCGTCTAACCGAAATATTGGGCAATAAAATTACCCTTATTAAACGTACTGTAAAGGCTGTCAATCAATCAATTAATCAATCAATCAATCAATCAATCAATCAATCAATCACAACAGTAGGCACCTTTAAAACTAATGTTTCTCTGCAGGATTGGCCACAATATACGTCAATACACAGATCGCAATTCAAGGCAAAGGTTCTGGATCACTGGCTCAGGACTGGGGCGAAAGAGCGGGGATTGGCAGTCACAAGGGCAAGAGGTTCATTGTAGGAGCCGTGGATGAAGTGTATATGTACACATCTGCTTTATCACAAAGCCAAATCAGGGAGCTGGCTTGTGTGTGCGAGGACAGCAAAGGTGACGCCATATTTTAAATATATTTTCAGACATAGCAATTTAAGCATTTTAGGTGAGATCCTCTTCACGTTTTTAATGACACTAGAATAGATAGTCTTTATGGGAAGATTGTTTGTGTGTGTGTGTGTTTTTTGCTTTTATGAGGCGCCCGATTCGGTGGAAAGAACTTTCGTCCTTTAGCTTGATCCAGATCAGGATCAATGATCCAAGATCACTCGGATCATGGTGCATCAAAGGAAACGAATTAAGAATCCATTCTGGGAAAGGATTTGATCCGGGATTTGATGCACCATGATTCGAGTGATCTTGGATCATTGATAGGGGTATCGAATGGTCGCATTCGATTTAAAAGTGGTCGCAAAATTTGGCCTTTGCTCGAATTGCTCGCAAAAATTACACGGGTGCTCGCTTGCTCGTGCTCGCAAAATTTTTGCAACTGCTCGCATGCTCGCATTCTCGTTAACATGTGCTCAATTGCTCGAAATTTCTTTAATCCTCCTTTGTAGTTATTTTTTATACATATATAAACGATAAATCAGCTATGATACGGTTAAAACAAAAAGGTTCTTTCTTCAACAGTCCAGCTTGTAACTATTCCTCTGTTTTGGAGGTGTCAGTCAGATTATTAGCTATTACTTGGCGCAAAACTCGCTGCTCGCCATCTGTATTTTTCTAAAGTGTTCGCTGCGCGCTCGCCATCTGTATTTTTCTAAAGTGCTCGCTGCTCGCAAGAAAAAATTGACAACTGCTTGTGCTCGCAAAAATAAACACACTGCTCGCATGCTCGCAAAGACCACTTGCCTGTTGTTTCCCATTTTTCCCGCCATCGCACGCCACGCCCGCATCTCAACTGGTCTGCGGCTGCTCACACAAATAATGAACAAAATGGCGGCGTGCACATTCTCGCGATCTTGGAGCGTACGGTAATGATCGTTCGTATTTGTTTGCCTTTCCTTTGCAATATTCGTTCTCGAAAAGTCTTCGGAGTTTTAACCATTGAATAAGCAACACGCGTGGTGAAAAATGCTCTAAACGGTGTGAAAATATCACTGAGTAGTGACCGTACCATAGATCGTTTGAGATGATCGATATCAATTTCGTTGAGTTGGAAAACAACTAATTCTAAATCCTTTTAGTATAATTACTCAGGTGATTATAGAGATTCTGTTGATCTGGCACCAGTTGTTCAAAGGTCGGATAACTTTATCCTGTGGATAAGTCACTATCCGACAGTTTCAATCTGGGAAAAGATTTCAGTATTTCCTCTTGTACAAGCGAATATGCACACTCTAACCACAGTTAAGTTTGGGAGTGTACGAAAACCTTGGACAACGTTGAACATGAAGTCTATTTTAGACCCTGAATAGTGCCTTATCCAGCGGATAAAGTTATCCGGCCTTTGAACAACTGGGGCCTGATTGGTCGAGGATTGCGTCATATCCTGCTGTAATCACCTCGCGCGAGGTGATTATAGCGGGAGCACTAACTTCCAAAATGGCTGCTTAGCTATTTGTTGACATTTCTGAAAAAGAAGTAAATAGGATGAAAGAAAATGCAATTCCGAAAGGCACTAAAGATGCAGCTAAGTCTGAGGTGATACTTTTCGAAGGTAAGAGATGAAAATTTTGCTAATTGTGATAAAAAAAAACTCTTGTAAAGAGCATGTTGTCGATCTCGATGACTTAAAATGAAGTCAACAAATTAAGTTAAATTCGAGCAAGATTTTCTTTATTAACAGAATGATTTCACAAACAAAACGACAGAATTTGAAAACATGGAAGTAATCAAGATGTATAAATGTCTCTGTAAGTTTTATGTTTCAGTGACGAGAAAAGAAAACAGTTTTTATAATTTGAAAACTAGTTTGTTGTCGGTTCGAGCGGCTCTCGACCACCATCGAAAGTCACCGCCTCACAACAAAATATCTTCATCTGCGACAACCGTGTACTTGTTTAGTGAAGCCAACAAATGACTTAATTCCTACCTGAAGCAGCTTATCTCCGAGGGCAATTTATAAACGTCCGTTAACCGGCGAAGCCATCATGTCAACTAGAAATTGTGCAATAAAATGCTATCGCTAACACTTGTGATCCTGGCTCGAGTTTTACACTTAACAGCCTGGTTCATCTCCATCTATTTTGGTAAACGGGTCGGAGAAACCCAACATTCATTCACAGAAGTCAGTGCTTCGTCTCAATGAAGCGGCAGTTAAAGAGTACTGACATTCTGCTTGAGGCCGTGTGCAGTTTATCGATTGCGCATGTGATTTCGATTGAGCATGTGATCGGCAGACTGCGCGTCTCTGTTCATTGATGCGTGACGATTTGAAAGAAACAAACAAAATTGACATTTTTCGGACGGTACTTGTTTTTCTCTGATAATCACCTGAGTAATTATACTAAAACAATTATTCGCCTCAGGCTCAGTAAATATTGGTGAATATTCCCCGAGACAACACCAATATTTACTTCGCCTTCGGCGAATAATTGTTAAGTATGATCGATACCGACATATGCTTGTAAAGCTTAATGCCTGAACTTTTCAAGTTATTTAATCGTGTATCTGCGTGTATCAATGCCTAGAACGATCCACAACACCGTCGACTCACACTGGCATCTGGCTATACAGTGTAGATTGAAATATAAAATTAAGTAAGCTTATCTAATATAAAAACAATGTAAAAAGAAAAAAAAATTGCCAACCATAGAGAACCTTTAAATGACACTGATCTCATGTAAACCAAACTGTCTGCTGATCTCTGATACTTGTTTGATTTTCTTCTTTCATAGGTTTTCACCTGTCTAAACCTGGATCCTGGCCACAGTGTATGCGAGGGAATAATGGGACAATAGCAACTAGCAAACCAAATCCACCCCAACCACCATGTGTACCATGCGTTATACCCCCGCAATGCCCTGTACCTCAGCCATGTCCGGCACAGTGCCCAACACCATGCCCTCCATTGGCAAGCACAACAACGACAACGACGGCAGCACCTCCACCAACCACCACTGTAACACCACCCTCAACTACCACCCAGCCACCTCCTGTCACCCCGCCTCCACCTGTCACAACAGCACCTCAGCCTCCTACGACTGTTCAGCCTCCTACAACTGTTCAGCCTCCCCCAGTTACTACAAAACCTCCAACTCCAGTAACAAAGCCAACACCTGTGGCCACGACAAAACCACCTTTGCCACCAACAACAAAGCCACCTCCAAGGATTATTGTAACAACCCCAAAGCCTCCTGTTTTTACAAGTAAGTGTTTGTCAGGAAGAGTTAAAATGTAACTGGGGAAAATTTTCAAACTGATACAAGCTTATTGTGTTCCCTGTTGTGGCTCTGCACTCATTTGAAGGGTTTTATGGAAGAGTATTGTATGTGTCTGTTTTGCCTTGAAACCAATTTTTTTCCAATTAAACTCTATTTTCCTAAGAGATTGTTTATTTTGTAAGAAACTAAGTTCTGTATAATTTAGTTTTTGAAACAGATGCTTTAGTAAATAACAAATAACAAATTAATGATAAAATACAATAAATGGGAATTTCAGTGGTTTCCACAGAGTGGCACTTTCATCCACTGTTTCCAGGTCAAATTCGGCAATGTTGGTTTTTGTGGAGGGGGGAAAACTGGAGTACCCAGAGAAAAACCCTTGAAGCAAGGACGAGAACCAACAACAAACTCAACTCACATGTGGCTTCAACACTGGGAATCGAACCTGGGCCACATTGGTGGGAGGCGAGTGCTCTCACCACTGTGCCATCCCTGCTCCGCTTATTCTTTTACTTTTTCACTTAAACTAAACTAACCCAAGCAAAGTATTACTGGAGGTACAGTAAAACAAAAATAATCAGTCAAACATAATTTCCTCTTAAATGTGTAAGTCTCTCATTTTAAAGAAAACTAATTCCAAGAGTTTTTTTAGCCTTTTTGCTCAAAAATGAAGAACAAAGTTTCTCACATGGTAACCAGTCCCCGTGCCAAAATAAAGCTTATCTGGAGTAATAAGGATTTCAGGGCAAAAAACCCACATACACTGTACGATACTCCTGCATAAAACCCTTCATTTACTGTCACGATAATTGTTCCATGTGTCATATCAGTATGGATTATATGGATGTGTGCTTTACTGGAATGAGGTACCCATAGAGCTCGATGGATCTGCACAAAAGCTCATGCTGGTGCCATGAAAACCTGGTGTGATGGTTCATTTCTTTATCATATTCCTTTTAGTTTCAAATGTTTCACCGACACAATAAAACTGATGTCACCATAAAAATGTTATAATATTATGTAAATGCAGGATACATTTTATGTCTTGTACCAGTGTGAAAGTCATACCAGCATCATGCAAACCTCCATCAATCCAACTTAGAAAATATAAAACATTCTCTCTTCTACAGCTGTAGCACCCTTACATGTGCAAGATTTCATAAATTATCCTTCTAAACTGTACATGTACAACTGGGGCAGGGATGCAAAATGAAGCAAAGTACATGTATATGTTTTTAGGGATGGAGCCAGGATTTGAAGCACATGCACAAACTGGTGAGGGGAAAGTTTGTGGCATTTTCTTCCAGGAAAATGTGTAACAAAATGTACAGTCAAATCTGAGGGGTGGAGGGTGGGGTTGGAAGTCCTTTTACATGTACTGTACGTGTAGGTCTGCCACTTATTCTGTACTGTCTGATCTACAATTAGTGGTTTGCTGTACTTTAGGTTCTTTTCCAGAATTGGATGCTCTGACCACAATAATTATTACAAGTAGGGGAGGGACAGGGAAAGGGACAGATTTGATATCTCTATTTGAAATGGCTGACCCATATAGAGCAGTCACTAGCTTGTGGGGGGATTTTCTAGGATGCATTTATTAATTATAATAAGAATCAAAAGCATGCTTTAGGAAAGGGTTATTGAGATTTTAAACCCTTGGAATACATTTTGTTATAAATATTAAATGGCCATTTCCGAGTTGCTTTGAACTTCATTTTGAAAGCAAGGGGAAGTGTAAAGCTTTTCACAGAAAAGATAAGTTTTGTTTGCATATTAATGAAAAGGAGCCACATTTTCATATCAATTGAAGTTCAAAGCAACTTGAAAATGGCCTATTCAGTATTGTGCATTGTACTATTCATTTGTTTATAGGTTTCAGTTTTCTATTGGCATGAACGAACAATCACACCTAGCTAAAACTGACGTTAAAATTGAGAACAATTTTTTTTTGTGGTGACACTGCATGGAATCAGATTTTTTTGGAGCATCTTTCAAGTACAAGCTTTCACTTGTGGGATGATGTGCAGCATCCCATGTTTATACAGATATTTTTCTTTGATAATTTAGACAACAGACTACATTGCTGCATAGCCTAAACATTCGGCCGGCAAATATATACATAAAAAGCTCACATCATACATGTATTATAATAATTTTCGGTAGCATTAATTTTCGTAGTCAATAAGTCAGAGTCACAAAGCCAAAGTTTTTATTCGTCGCTCCATAAAACATGCGCGCATGTTGCGTGTATGTGCAACAAAAGACTCATTTCTTTCTTCTCGATACACGCAACATACGTGTCAAAGGTCATGCAATTTTTTTACGCGCGCGTAACACGTGTAATACGCACGTAAACCCACCAGATGGCAAGCATTATAATTATGCTAACACGTGTAGATGATATCTCTGTATTATTAAGGGTTTATAAAAGGTCATGTATGGTCAATGCGGCATTTATGCTATCGTTTCGTAATGTATTTTTTTCTCTTCGTTTTTGCCCTAGCTCCAAAGCCTCCTGGTAAGTGCATTTAAACTTTAACTTTTTCAATTCTTAACAGCATACTGTAAAACATGTTTTGGGGCTATTTTTTTCCATAGGGAAAAAAATGGCACGGAATCGATAAAAAGTGGTGCCGTGCGGATTTTTTTTTTGTTCTGTTGGAAAAGTAACTCCAACCCTCAACATGAATCAAGGAATGCTATGTGTCTGCAGATAGTGCAGCACTTTCAAGTACAATATTTTTTCTGCTTTTTCTAAGAAGTTAATGTCGAAAATACGTACATTGTAGGGTGTTGCAAGAGAAACAATGCATAAGGATTTTCTCTTAATCAGCCTTTTATGATCCCGTTTGCCAGTAAATGGCAACTTCACAGCCTGGAGTGCGTGGGATGAATGTTCCGCTACTTGTGGTGGTGGAATACAGAAGAGGACTCGAACGTGTACCAACCCAGCACCACAGAACGGTGGCAAAGATTGTGCCGAGCTTGGAGCTGCAGTGGAGACGAAAGACTGCAACTCACAACCTTGTCCAAGTAAGCAGTTGCTTTTTATTTGTGACTTTTCACAGGAAAACAGGCTAAAGTGTTAAAAAATCCCGGCATTATTCATCCGTTAGAACGCTCCATAAAAGCCATTAGCAGCTTTTTTGCTCCATTAGGAGATAATCTTATCCGTTTAAGCGATTGTCATATCCGCGAAGGATATCTTGAAATTCGGCGTTAACGCAATTTTGGTATCCGTTAGATTGGCTATTAAACTAATAAACGGCAAACACAATCTGTAAGGGTAAAGATCGGAAAAAAATTCTAACACGCGGAAAGCACCTTCTTAAAGTTTAGCAAGGCTGCCGTTAGCCATTAACAGCACTTGTTAGGTTTGGTAATTAGCTGATGTTCAAGTGAAGGCCACGTGATTAATTGTAGAAAAGTCACCCCCTTCTGATTTTGGGTGTCGAAGTAACTGAATATATTCGATGGCTAGCCAGCCTTGCTAGTGCTAGTCACGCACGTACGTCAAGCAAGATGCGTTCCACCTTGTGCAAGATTTATTTTACCAACAGACCATGGTGGATAAAAGACCTGGAGCTCTTATGCTAATTTGTTGACGGTTTAAGTGCTTTAAAAAAGCACTTTTAAAAGCTTATCAATTGAGTGATTGATTTGGTATTGCTTAAAATTCTAATAAGCAGTTTCTTACACACTCATTTCGCACTAAAAAAAAATGCGATCAAAAGAGTTCTAACGACGCTTCGACCTCTTCGAGGTTCTGAGGTCAAGAGAGTGTGTATGTAGGTGAGAGAGAGAGAGATTCAAGGAAATTTGTTAAAAATTAGCATATATATGATAAAAAACATGGGGTATTAAAAAAACTACGTAGAAATTAATAAAATATGCAAATGAGAATCGTTAAGACCTTTCTTGAACTTGACAATGACTTCGTAGGGGTCAAAAAAGTTGTTCTCTTATTTTTTTGTTTTTGCTGTTGCAAACAAACGCTGAAAAATGCTGAAATTAAAATACAGTACCTCCCATTTACGTGTGTTTGAATCGAGAACAGCTGTACTTAGGGTTGCTCATAGATTGTTCTATTTGGAGCAGAATGACCATGTGGTTTTATCTTCAACAACAACTAGCCCGAAGTCACGAAACAAACTAATACAAACGTTACGTGGCTAGTAAGATTGTCAAGTCAACTTGGCGAATAAATAAGGCTACTGCCAGTGATTGAAATGGCGTTTCTTGAATAAATGAGGGTTACTGGTAATCAGAAAATACTCATCAAATAGGGCGTTGGTTTATTCCCTCCGGCACAAAAATTGCATAGAGGTCTTTATCACAAGTTCGTGTTCGCGTTTGGTTCGCCACGTTTGCTATAGAGAGTTTTCTTGGCGGCCATGTTGGAGGTACAGAACGAAAAAATTTATTTCGCAGAAGAAAATCATTTTATTGATTTGTACCTCAAATATGGCCGCCGTAAAAGTCCTGTATTGAAAGTGGACCGCAAGATGGACGTAGCCACAACTATAAATCAGCTATTTATTTATTTAGTTTTTTCATATGTCAAGACATATTCCTGAAAACAAACAACAACAAAAAAAACTCTCGGCGTTAAATTGATCGGGAACACCTTGGTTGTGATTTTAGCCTGATCGCAACGCACCTTGCTGGCTGAAATCAACTTGTAATTGATCGCCGTTCATTACCCGTTTTTGCATTTTCAATTTTCATCAGTTGTATTGAAAGACAATTTTTCCACCCCTAAATTTGTATTTTTTTTTTTTGACGCAAGTACGTCTCAGACAAGTTTCAGTCTCGTCTTCTAATATCAATCGGCTGTCAATCATTGTATTTAATAAAATATATTTTGCGAAAGTAAAAAGTTAGCGGCATAGGGGATCGATGGATGGATATCTATTCCAATCTTCACCAAACTTACTTGGAAAGTCCGCGAAGATGATATAATTCGAGAAAATGGCGAGCGAAATTATTCTGAAGAAAAGAATTCCCATTTCGCAGCGGGCTAAATATTCTCTGGAGATGTTCGTTTTCGTTTTTAATTCTCAAGTAGCTTTGATAATCTTTCTTTTGCCGTTTTCTGCCGAATGGGATCGAGTGCGATCTGGGTATCAGCATCACTTCCCCCTCCCCTCCCCTAGATAGGTGAATATTGCTTACACGAGGCTGCAACCAGAAAAACTTCATCCAGCGGTTACTTTCTTAAAGTCAGCCATCTTGTTTTGTTCGAGGCTGGCAAAATCACCTCCATTTTGTTCGCTCACGGGCTTGTTTACGTTTTAGGAATGCACCATGAAATAATGCTGGTTCATTATTTAGATGTTAAGGATGTTTCGGAGCGGAAAATTTGGATAGCAAGTAAATCTAGAACAAGAGAAGAAGTACGATAATGTTAGATGCGATTTTAGTCGATTCATATAAACAGTTAGCATAACGATTTTGAGATGTTCTATAAGTTTTACTTGCGTGGTATGTCGGCTGTGGTGGTGATATTTGACTCCAATTTGGAAGGGGATGAGCGATCTCAGTCGATATGCAGGAGTCCGAGAGGAATGCATGAGTAAAATCCTATAATTTCATACAAATATTTACACATTTAATTTTTTGGAGAAAGTTGATAAAGTTTTGCATATTTGTAGCTTCGATAATAATCCTTCAATTGGTGTACTACGTTTTAAAGAATGTCTTATTAATTTTGAGGAGATTAACCAAGTTTTAAATAAATTTTGTAATCACATTAACTTGGCTTTATGTGTTTTAAAACATGGAAATGTAAAAAAATATTGTGGGCTAGAGTTGCATGTTTGTTCAGTATTTTTTGGGCTTCACAGTGGTAAACAATATGCCATTAAATTAATATTATTTTGTGATTCTCTTTAAAAGCTGCCATGTCCCTGCATCTGATTGCTCTCCCTCTCTGAAAAATCTATCCTGGTGGAAAAGGGTTACCCTGCGAGTAGAGTCTCCTCCGATATCTAGGAAGATAGAAGGAGACTCTGCTTGCAGGGTAGAAAAGGGTTAAATGGTTTAGCAAAAGCTCTAATCAACGTCAAGGAATTGTTAAATGGTTCTGTGTTCCAGCTTTGTAATGGATACAGTGTAACTACATGTAACAGAAAAGAAGTAGGCAATCCACTGTACTGTACACAGTCAACAGTGAAAAGTGATGGCAAATATCAGATATCTTCATTTTTGAATGTGCACTTTTTTTTTATGACAATTAGCTAGTAAATTTGTGTAATCAAATTCAATTACATGTGCATGCTTCATACTCCCATAGTGCATGCTGATAACATCAGAAAACAAATGTCTCGAGAAAAATATGTTCTCCGTGAGTGACTTTGGCATTTTGCATTAAACTACCACGTTGAAAATGTCATAGAACAATTGGTTTATGTGTCAGCTGTGCATTCATTGAGGTATGAAGCACTTGGGAAGTTTGGAGAGCACTCAAGAAGCTAGAGCAACCCTTATGCATCTTTTGTGCTCTCGAAACTTCCCTTGTGCTTCATGATTATCTTGACAAACGTACACTGATGCATGAACAAATTGTTAACTAACAGCTCTAGCTATCTGTTAGAAAAGGTTGTATACAACTGCTCAAATGCTTAAATGTTTTACAAATTATGTTTTTTCTATTGTGTATGGCAAATAAATAACTTTCAATTTAACAATAAAAATATATTTTGTTCCCATTCTTTGTTTAAAACAATGTTTCTTGTTTGAATCAATGCTCATTATTAATGTCCTTCATTAGTAATTTGCCTTGCACTTTGCTCAAGCAAGCGTCTGTTATTTCAGTTGATGGTGGGTACAGTAGCTGGGGTGTTTACACCCCTTGCAGTGCTTCCTGTGGGGGAGGGGAACAGGTTCGAACCAGGCAGTGCAATAACCCCATCCCCCAGTACAATGGAAAAGACTGCAAATGGATTGGACCAGCTAATGAGACAAGGGCTTGTAATACTTTCTACTGCCCAAGTAAGTGCACATTTAGAAACCTACTGGAAATAATGTTCATTTTTTATTTGATCTTTTTAGATTTAAGACAAATCACCTCCTTAACACATTGATAATAAGATTATTGATTATTATTCTGCAGTGATGGCACACCTTTGCAGATTCTGTTGTGATGAATTATGTATTAAATAAAATTTTGTGTAGGAAAGCAACTAAGGGAATGCTGACTAAAATCTAGGAAACAAAATGGCATGATTTATATTCATGATAATATTAAACAACAACAACAACAACAAAACAAAAAAAATAAAAACATTCTGGGTCAGTTATTAAAAGACAGTTTAGATGTTGTTTAACAAAACTATGTTTTAAGTTATTTTCAATTTTCCCAACAATCATATCAAAACATTGTCTACTGCCAATGGTAACAAGAAGGCTTGCATCCCACCTACTTAAAATAAGCAGTTAAGATAATTTGTTGTAATGATATGATTAATATTTTTATGTATAAGTTGTGATAATGATGATGATGATGATGATGATGATGATGATGATAGTGTCAGTTTTGGTTGCCTTCATTTTTCGGAAATCATAGATTTTTGCTCACAGCTTTTTATTATCTTTTCAGTTGATGGAAATTATAGTGAATGGTCAGAATTCCAGGCTTGTAGTGTAACCTGCGGCAAAGGAGTACAAGCTCGTTCCAGAAGTTGCACCAACCCGCCTCCTCAACATGGAGGAAAGAATTGCTCAGCATTTGGGGTCCCTGTGGAAACAAAGGAGTGTAATTTACGGGCATGTCCAAGTATGAGAAGTTTCTTTCTCTTCATTTAACCATGCCATGCTTTACTTGAAATCAAAATTGAAATCAAAGTCAACAAACTGCAAACCTCTGAACTTCGGGGAAGGGGAGGTACTCAAAGTAGGTTTTGAGGGGGTATGTGGAGGATGTGCCGCCCTGAGCCCCCTCCTTGCCCCAATCAAATTTCAGATGACCACTCCCGTCCCTCCCCATCTTAGAAGTCTGTTGTATTCTGAATGACTGGATGATACCCTACCTACCTACCTAGAAATGACTACAATGCAATTTTCTTAATTAGTTAATACCTTAATCTATTTTAATCTCATCGATACAGTCGATGGTGGATATTCGCCATTTACAAATTGGTCTGACTGCACAGAAACCTGTGGTGGGGGAGAGCAGATTAGGACTCGTACCTGCACCAACCCTCCTCCTCAACATTTTGGTAAAGATTGCTCCAAGGATGGACCAGACTACGAGAAGAGGAAATGTAACACTCAAAAATGTCCAGGTTAGTTGGAGGAGGATAGTGGAAAAGTGTGGTGAATGCCCCTTGCCAAACAGCCAAATATTTCTGATCATAAGTTGTACTTTACATCTTAGTTTATTGCATTCAATATTGGTCTCACACAGGGCAATTGTGATTCAATGTCAATTGTTAATGCAACATACATGTACAATGCAGTGAGCGGGCAACCTTTAACTCAACATTTTGTTGTTGTGGCGACATGTGTAAAGGTTTTAAATGTTACGTATTCAACAAAAATTATTGATCAAGTAATGTCTCATACAAAATCAATCTGTAACATCACTCATCCAAGTTATGTTTTGGTGTTTTCAGTTGTGCTCTGTCCTTTCTTGAATAACCAGGGTGCCTAAAATGTTTGTAAATTAAGTGATTTACCAATGCATGTACATGGGCTGTTGCAGCTTTCACACTCTTCAGTTATTGAACTTATCAACAATGTAGTATTACGGTATTTTTTACAACTGTCAAGTGTACTTGCTAGCGACATGATACTTGCTTTTAAAAACCTTTCACTCTTTGCCAAGCATACATTTACATGTAGGCCATGAAAAATCACTTTCAGCCAACTTTACTTTGAACAGTTCGCCCTCTTTCCAATATCTCTCCTTAATCGCTCCAAACGTCCTTAGCTTTTCTTTTCTGCGTCTCATCTCCAACTATTTCTTGCACTGTGTAGTGTACGAAAAGATGTTAATTAATGTTTTTCTAAATAATTTGTTCCTTTTTTGCAGTGGATGGTGGGTTCACCCCATTCTCCAACTTCTCTTCCTGTAGCAAGACTTGCGGGGGAGGTGTCCAAACACGTATGCGATCCTGCTCTAACCCTGAACCACTGTTTGGTGGCAAAAATTGCTCTGGCAGTTACAAGGAGACACGGGATTGCAATACACAGCCCTGTCCAAGTAAGTGCATTCTGTTAGACAAGCAGTGTATAGGACAAGGAATCTTACATTTTGTCTCACTACAGCTGTAGCTAACAATGAGCTACAAATTCGACAAAATAATTGAAAAAAAAAAAAAAACCGGGAGGATGATCTTGCCCCGAGCCCTCCAATTAATGGAACACCAAAAACTAAAAGAAAATGTACAGTAACAGAATGCTGGATGTTACAAATTATTACAATTATCATTTGGTAACATTTTAAAATAGCAAAATGTGATATGTCTTAACATTAATAGTTATATTTATGTGTCATAATTCCAAGATATTTGTATGTAATTAATGACCTGCCTTGTAACTCAGTTCATGCTGCAAAATGGTTGAATAAACGATCATTATTAAATTTCAGGTTTTTTTTGAGCACATTGAAAATCGACAAAAAACTGGGAGGACGTTCTTGCCCCGAGCCCTTCAATTAATGGAACACCAAAAACTAAAAGAAAATGTACAGTCAACAGAATGCTGGATGTTACAAATTATTATAATTATCATTTGGTAACATAGCTTCCCATGCACACACCGGTAGTTGGATGTAGTTGAAAATACGACTTGTTACTAAATGTGCTACAGAAGCCATGTTTGCCCAAGTGGCTAGTTTCTTACCTTGTGGGTATCCATAGTCTGACTGTGAATTTAACTTTGTCGTTACCCCTGTAAAACACCAATGCCAGCATACTGCCTACTGGGCAATGCAAGTTGAATTTATCCTGATGACATAGTTATTTTCTTTTACTTGGCTTATACATACATTTTCATATCTGTGTTTTGTAGTTGATGGAGGTTTTGATGAATGGGGCAACTATTCTGAATGTTCTGTAAGTTGCGGTGGCGGAAATCAGATGCGCATGCGCACCTGCACAAACCCAGTGCCACAAAATGGAGGACAACCTTGTGTGGGTGCTCACTCTGAGACCAGAGATTGCAATACTCAACCCTGTCCAGGTACTGTCTTAAATTAGTCTAACAGTGTAATTTATAAAACATGTAGACTGTGGGACCTTAGTTTTATTTGATTGTACAATTTCATAACCTATAGTCAGAGTGTTTTCATTCATGTAACTATACTGGCCATATTGGTTTACTGAAACAAAAGAAAGTATTTGCATAAAGATAGTCAGAGTTCAATTCCCAGAGGTTTAGTTTAGGACACCAACATGGCCGCCATTTCTTTGTTTTGGGACACCAACATGGCCGTTGTGGCGTCATGTGAAAACACTCTATAGCACAGATACTAACAATATAATAATGTTCTTACATAAAAATTTAACAACCCAGGCTCTTTGTTTATAGTTGAGATTCATAGAGTACAGTGTACATGTAGTTTTTCAAAAGCCAATTAAGGGTTAATTGTACTTAGTAAATAAAATATTAAATAAAACAAATATCAAATAAATCAATTTTAGTGAATACTTAAGTGTCAAATGGATGTACTGTAAATATGTAGTACAGAGCACTAATTGAGGACAATCTCAATTGTATTGGAATTTGGAGGATAATTCAAAACCAGAGTACCCAGAGCGATTAAAACATGTTTGGAGCAAGGACAATCAGCACCAAAACCAAACTCAACTCAGATATGAGTCTGGGGATTGAACCCTGGTATCACATTGTTGGGAGGTGAGCCCTCTCACCACTGTACCATGAAAGTAAAGGGTTTCAAGATTTTAATACGGTATTACGGAATATGGTACAACTGTATAAATTGGTATACAGAATCATTGATGTCTTAAATTGTTCTCTTCAGTTACGTTCTTCTCAGTTAAAGCTGTGAGACTTTTTATTTCAGTTAATGGTGGTTATACACCTTGGAGTGAATTTTCTGTGTGCAGTGCAACATGTGGCGGAGGCATGCAACAGAGAACAAGAACATGCAGCAATCCTGCTCCGTCAAATGGTGGCAAAGACTGCAGCCAGCTTGGAGCGGCTGTTGAGTCAAGAAACTGTAGCAGCAACCCATGTCCAAGTAAGACTTGCATTATTTTTCATTATTATTTACATGAGCTGTGGCTACTCGTTTGACTCTAGCCCTCTTGGTATGTTCTAAACTGTGTAGTTCTATTAAGATGTACATGGGACAGTGACTCTGTTTCTTCCAGCGAGGGACTTTATTAATAAACAAACTATTCTACAAAAAAACTTGTGAAATTACAATGTATCACTTGCAGATAAGCTCACGTGTACTTAATTGACGAAGCCATAGGTTCAAGAGTTGGTTAAAATCAGTCGATATTCTCCATTAGATTAAACAGGATGATAATTTATTGTTTTATTAGAAAACAAATTATACCATGTTGATAAGAAAGCACTTAGTGACAGTTTTATTGCAGAAAAGGTGGTGATGGTTTATTTATTACATTCTTCTCCCCAGTGCATGGAATTGCGCATATTGCGTAGAATACATGTACCTGTTGTATACAGAAAATGAATATTGAGTGAATCATGTCCCATACAAGCTGTATTTGGACAATGTTACAATAATAACAGTTGATTGCGGAAATTTGATTTTCTTAAAACAAATAATATAACCTAGAAGTTAAGGGCTCTATAATAAATATTGTTTCTAGCTCTTTGTGATTTCATTGATTATTGCATGCTACAAATGTACATAATAGTACTTCAACTTGTATTTTTATAGTAAATGGTGGATACACAGAATGGTCCTCATGGTCATCCTGTAGTGCAACTTGTGGTGGTGGAATGATGAAAAAGACAAGGAACTGTACCAATCCTGCACCCCAGTATGGTGGAATAGACTGTTCTGGCAGTGGACCAGAAAGAATTACCGAGTCTTGCAATCCACAGAATTGTCCAAGTAAGCCAAGAAATATTCATTAGCTTAATATTATTACATGTGTATTGTTATATAGAGTATCAAATGAATGTTTTAGTTGTTATCTGTAGGCAGGGTGTACACAGGTTTGCTACATGTATGTTCAACTGCATGTTGATAAAATTCAGTGCAAATTTGTTATTAAATAATTTCTTAACAATTGCAAGGATGCAGATACATGTATGCCTTTTGTATGCCAATTTATAATGATTCTTTTTGTTTTTGTAGTAAATGGTGGGTACTCCCCATGGGGTGACTGGACACAGTGTACTGTAACTTGTGGGGGTGGTGAGTCAATGAGGTCTCGTCAGTGTACCAATCCCAGCCCAGAATTTGGTGGCAAGGATTGTTCATCTCTTGGCACATCTACTGAAACAATGAAGTGCAAGAATGATCCATGTCCTGGTAAGTTTTCTGTAATGTTTAAAATGTAACACTGAATGCACATGCAGCATTTTGACAATAATTATTAAAATGTAAGCCACTCAACAAAGATCTTATGGAACCTAAAAATTTGAAACTACATGTATTATATTATTTGATATAGTAGTCACTGGCTGGTTGAAGGCAGGAACAAGGCTATGATTGCATGGAGATTACCTGCACATACTTTTGAAGCCCAAGCTGAAGATCTTGGTCATTGCCTCAAGAGTATTGCACAAAACTCATTCAGATTCCAGCAACTAGTACATGAAGTGCTTCTAAGTAATATGTTTTTTCATATAATTATATCACAGCCACCACCGCTACATAAAAATCTTGTTGTATGAACAGCGTGTTTGAATTGAAAAGGTTTTCTAGATATGGAAATTATGACGACAAAAGCTTTGCATTGAGGCAAGTTAGGAAAGTGTATAGTTTACATGATTTGATGAGAGGTACTATAAATCTACTGCTTAGTATTAAGGCTGGCCAAAAAATGCGTTTACCAAGATTTTTTGCTAGACTGGCATTATTTTCATGGTATCTTTAGTGTTTATGGTGAATCTTCCTTACTGTTTTGATTGTTTCATTTTTCAGTGAATGGTGGCTACTCACCGTGGGGAGATTGGTCACAGTGCAGCGTTACTTGTGGGAGTGGACAACAGAACAGGGACAGGAGCTGTACCAACCCTGCGCCCAGTTATGGGGGAGCTGATTGCATGGCATTAGGTGAACCTACTGAGACCAAGGCTTGCTACCTGACAGTGTGTCCTCCGGGATGTAAGTTCATTTATTTTTCTCCTGCCATTTGAAGTCCTTCTTCTGTTTAATTTATACTTATGTAGACTAGAATTCATCTGTAGAGTCATAGTCGTGGCTCAACTCATACTGTCTTGGGATGTGTTCTAAGGGCATTATTGTTATGGCAGATTTGCATATTGAAGATCAATGGGAAGAATAGTTAATGGTAACCTGACAAATTATCACTAAGTTGAAAGCAGTTACAAGCCAAAGTACATACATAGATTACCACACCATCTGGGGCAAGTAGACTGTTGCAGTATTCTCACTTGGTCCCTGCTACAGTCCCAGTCAGTTTGTGAAGACATTATGAACTGTTAATGCTTAAAATAACCATGGACTTGTAATCAGGCAGTTTATACCCTGGCTGTGGCCGTTTTGGGATCTGAGCAACACTGCTTCAGATGTCAGTGTATCAGTGAATCCCATAAGAAGGCTCGCAGGTTTAGTGTGCAGTCATGTACATACACATACAGTACACTTGCAACAGATTAAGGACTGGCTGTACAAATGTAGTTTTGTTGGTACCTTATCTACAGTATAAGCTGTTTTCTAAGCATGCCTCTTATGTCTTTTCCTTGGTAGCTTCAGAAACTGGTTGGTCTGAGTGTTCCAAAACCTGCGGTGGAGGTGAAAAGTTCAAGATGGTCAATAATGTCAAACAAGTCCTGCCGTGCAACACACTACCTTGCCCAGGTTGGAATTTGCTTATTAAGTACAATTGTATTTATTGTCTTATTCCAAAGTATATGTGCAGCATGCTTGCCACTGGAACTTACAGTACCGTGACCAATGCAAGTAGCACCAACAAGGATGCTCTAGAGTGGATGGGGGAAGGGGGAGTGGGGACTGTTCATTAATGGTGATGGGGAAGAACTTGTTGTTACAATGTCCTTCAATAACTTTTCTGAATCCTGGGTATCTGTCAGATCATGAATTATTCAGTGTTACAAGTGATACTTTAATCAGTTATGGCTGAAAAATTTCATTATTCACTTTACCTTAAGTTAATAGACCATTAACAGTACCTTTATCTTGGAAATGTGGGTACATGTTGTTTACACAAAACATGTACACTCCCAAGGAAAGTGTACGGCTGTACAGTCATACATGTAGATTCCATTTTAGATAATATAATTATAATGATTCTAACAAACTTATTCCAATGAATGCTAGTAATATCGATTATTCTCACAGAGTCCAAATTATACTGGTATTATTATTTATTTTCCAAATTGACCTGGAAAATAAAGGAATCATGCATACATGTAATTATCTGTAGGCAAGTAAATTGTTTTCTACCTAGCAATTTTCTGAATTGAGCTTTCTTCTCTCCTCTTCCCTAGTAAATGGTGGTTTCACAGTTTGGAGCAACTGGACTGAGTGTACAACATCTTGTGGTGGAGGTATCAGCTCCAGAACGCGCACCTGTACAAATCCCATACCAATGTATGGAGGAGTATCATGCCCTGGTAAACCTGTGGAGACTAAGGAATGCAACCTACAGCCATGTCCTCCACCAAAGAGTAAGTTATATTTCTGGGTATATTATTGTGTCAGTAATTTTTAGTTAATGTAGATCTCTTTTGCACTTCTGATGTTCTCATGGTCCTTGCCCAAAGAGCATTGCTGCAACAGGTCCTGTGTTCTGATGAATTCATGAGTAACTGACATTGTTCAGCACTCGGGTGACAACAGACAAAGGTCCAGATGTTTTATAACATTTTGCTTAATGAAAATTTTGTTTGCTGGTAGAGCGGTTTTCAATTGAGGGTCGTAAAACCTAAACCAAAGTAATTTCTCTGGGCAATCGCAAAAGATGTGAACAACACAACGAGCCAATCAGAATTTGAAGCAAATACACGTAACTGGCGCCAAGCACGGGAAAACGCGTGCGGCCAAAACACGATTGGGTTTGGTTTTGCTTCCCATTGGTTGAGAAAGTGGCATAGTAATGCAAAACCAAAGCAAACGCGGATTACTTTCGACAGTCAATTGAAAACCGCTCTATAGGAAGGATTATTCAACAAGCAATTCAAGTTGTGGATGTAAAACCCTTTTGCCACTCAGACATTCTTCACTGATTTGGTAAAGATTTAGTGTCCCCTGGCAGTCAACATTTTATGCCCCTATCCAGTGTAGTTTACTATAATGCAGTCTACTAATATCTGTAATATCTAAGTCATTAGCTTTATCGCTGTGGTGATACAGTCGTCAGAACATTTGCGGAGCATTCTGACATCCAGATGATAATCACGCCCATTTTCCCAATCTTTTCCCAGTTCCAATTCGTTCATGCCGTGAGTTTGCAGAACGCTGCCACAGTAAATCGGATGGCTTGTATACAATCTACTTGCAAAAGCCAAATTCCGCAGAAACAGCAAATGTATTTTGTGACATGACACACGATAATGGCGGATGGACCCTGTTGGTGACCAGTGCAAGCAACCAAGGGTGGAGCAAGGACAATGTGAAAAGCAGGTAATGTTGATTTGAATGTTCTTGAATCCTAGTCTTTGAGCACTTCATACATCGCCAGTTTTGGATTCATACGTTTGTGTTTTGGGCCTTAATTCCGCGGGCAGCTACAGTTCTTGTCGTTTTGGTTTTGCTCTTCTTTATTGCTTATTTGTTTATTTTTTTTTATGTAGAACTCATTATCTTTCTCAATTGTGTCTTACAATTAGTCTTTCCTTTGTGTAGACCTACATTAATATTGCAGCTTATTATTCTGAAATCCTTCTTTATTGTCAAGCGAATACCAAATGTGCATAGTTACTTACATGAACGTGTACCTCGTATTGTTCTTCCCCTTTGCATGCATTCCTTCTTTCGTTTACCAATTGTCTCGACCCTCTCACCTTCCCCCGCTTGCTGCTTTCCCTTAGTCTTCACCTTCACTCTCCTTTCAGACTGCCATTTTTCAAGCATTTCATATGTTTGCTATTTTATTACGATTGCTATTTTCTTTATTGTAGAAACATTGCAGAGCCTTCTGTTACCAATGATTACTCAATTCTGGATGAGGGTGATGCAATCAAGGCCATAGCTATTAGTCCATACTTCATGTATCGACTGGAGGCAAGAGAGAGGGGTAGCAATGGTGGTATCTTTGTGGCACCACAGAATTACAGGTAGCCTTGTTTGTTGCATAAAACGAGTATCGAGGAGGTTACGCACTAGCTGGTATAGTGCCGGTTCACAATGTATCTTTCTTTGACCTCATTTCGTGAAATGAAGGAAATTACATGTATGACCATTTTGTTGAAATTTTCCCCACATGGAGTTGACGTGTTGAACCTGACAAAGATGGTTATACATGCATGTACAATACCGCTCTAAAGTACATGTAAGTTACCATCCTGGTGCAAGATGCAAGAGGCGATTTGCGTTGCGTGCTACGAAAATTGCATATGATACGAAGAACTAAAAACGTTAACTATTGTAACGTATAGTTATGGCGTGATTTTAATAAACTATGGTAATGTGAATAAACTAACACAATGTATACAGGGCTGTCAGTAGAAGGTGACGTCCAACTTTTATGACTGGCAAGGTGAAGTACATGCAGAGTTTAAAATGATCACAGGTTAACAGGAAGAGAGACTTTCTTTAACTGTAGTTTATGACCAGCTACAGCCTGGACCTTTCTTGTGGAGACAACATTTCGAAAGCCTAATGGCGCAGGCCTTGTACATGGCTCAGTTGTATCTCAGTTTGGGACCTTTAAGTATGCAATTGAGATTAGATGCCAGGTTTGCACATCTGTAATGAAATGCCTCAATAATCGAAATGTTGCTTTTTAATTTTATCTAGTGTTGCGTCCTCAAATTGTGCACTTACTGGAGTGAAGCTGCTGAAAAAGTTTGGCTCGTGGTCTGAGGACGAAAACGGTATTGGCAAACGTATGCCGTACCTGTCCACTGATGACAGGTCACTGTTAGCAACAAGTGACTGTAACAACCCAGACAAGTATGGGACAGTTGTAGCTAAAGTTGCTGAATATCGTCCAGCTCGGTGGATTGGAGGTGCTTCAGAGAACCCGGGCATCATTTGGTATTGGATTAAAGAGTCGTCTACAATGTTGAAAGGTGAGCAAGTGTATACAGCTAGAGTGTTGAGTGTACTACATGTAGGAAAACCAATGATCCTAAAGAACATGCAGCTGAAAGCTACCATTACACTTATACTTTTAAATTGTTGTTTTCGTTGATTTTACACAAATTATAATTTACGTGAAACATGTACATTAAAATGTACAAATGTATGTTGAGTTCAGGACGTGTGTTTTTGTCAGCTGATACTGGCTTTCAAAACATAACTGTGAAAATGTTTTCTTTTGTTTGCAGCTCCTGCAGATGGTAAAGCAGACCCTATGTGTCCATCTCCAAGTATGTGTTTGATGAAAAGTCTTTATTAAAATGATTATAACCATGGAAGTTAGGTTACAGTCATTTTTGGCCAATCTAGTTTCATAGCTAGTTTATCCAGGTTCCGGTGCACTCTGAATAAACATGACTGTGGGTAGATAATATAATCATGGATATTATGTGATAATCTTTGTAAAGTAATGAGTCGCACAATGTACAGTTTCAGAGAGTTTCCCTCCCCCCCTCATTGAAGGTCGTTGAAAATCCAGAGATAAGGGGGTCTCAGAAGACAAAGTTTTAAAGGCATGAAGCTAAATTGGATTTCCCATGGAGTTTCGGTGGGGTTCGAACCATTGGAACCCCATTGGAGGGGTACTTATATTTTCTTCAACGGTAAATTTTCCTGAAACCGCATTTGGACACCAATGTGAATTCTTTTCCACAGCTTGATCAAGTCTTGATATACAAGTTCTAAGAGTGGTTTATCCTTAAGAAGAAATAAAAACAAAATAGTAATAATAATTAAAATCTTGATCGGGATTAGCTAAAAGGAAAGCTAACCAAATGAAAGTACTGATGTGCGCACCAAATAAGCAAATGAAGGTCAAAGGTCATTGTTTTGAGAACCATGTGTAATGTGGGTAAATGATGCAGCATGGTTTTAGCCACATTTCCATTGAGTGTCGTATGGATTTTTTGCCTTTACATGTTCGTTTGTACTTGTTATGTTTTGGCCAAGTGTTTGATGCAGTGTAATTTCTCCCTGTAGTTCCTGGAGGATATGATGAGTGGACCCCGTGGTCTTCCTGTCCAGTATCCTGCGGAGGCGGCAGTCAAGTGAGGACGAGAAGCTGTACCAACCCTGTTCCACTTAATGGAGGCACTGATTGCTCTGCATTAGGAGGCAACATGGAAACAAAGAGCTGTAACCCACAAGCATGCCCAGGAGTGAAAGGTAAACAGTGTGGAATATCGAGCCCAGTCAAGTGGAACTTACATGTAACCCTATCTAGACCAGGCTTTTTTCGTCATTTTGCCCTTTATAACTCCGCGACTATCAAAGTTATAACAATGGCTCTTGGAGTACAAATAGTACGTTCAAAAATGTTTCCTTTGAGGTGCTCAACGAGAAGTGATGACGACATATTACGTGGTAGTTACGTCATGGTTGCCAAATGGCGGCCATCTTGGATTTCTGGATTGCTCCAAAACTTCAGGAAAGCACCAAAATTGAATAAAAAGTAATCGAAACCACTGAAGGGACACTAATACAAGCTTGAAACTTGAAAATATTGCTCTTAAAAAATGGAGATTTTCATTCTTCATTTAAAAATTGGATTTTTCATTTTCTGAAAAATTGTCTGTCAAAAATCTTCAAATCAATTTTTATTATAGTTATCTGTTTAATATCCATAAATGACCAGTTTGATCAGTTACGGTAGACTTGCATGTCTAGCCGGTGTTTTGAATAGGTGGCCAGTAAGAACTTGAGCACGTTTCGTGAAATGATACCGAAACAAGGGTTCTGCTGCCCTGAGAAGGTTCAGAATAAGACAGAAGAAAGGAAAAAGAGGAGAGAGGAGAGGGAAAGAAAGACTTCGCAACCTTTTGTTTTAAGTTTGTATATGCTAACTTTGGGGGAAAAAAAAAAGGAAAACATTCGTAGCGCACTCTCAAAAAAGAAGTACTTCAGCGGGCTTGTTTCCAAAAGTCTGGCTAGATGCATGCACATGTCTATAAATATTACATAATGAGTGGACGTTGTCTTTGAAAATTTTTTTCTTAATCGTATCCTCATTGTTTTTAGACTTAATCTATACCATGTTGTGTTGCAGTTGATGGCAAATACACTGAATGGAGTCAATGGACAGAGTGCACAGCAACTTGCGGTGGAGGAACCCAAATGCGTCAGCGCACCTGCACTAACCCTCCACCTCAGAATGGAGGAAAGACCTGTGTGGTGCAGGGACTGGGGCTTGAAATGGAGACCCAGATGTGTAATGTCCAGCCTTGTCCCAGTGAGTAAATGAGTGATGTACAAAAAGTACGGCAAAATTGTAATGGTTTGAGTCATGTCATAAGTAAGTAAATTATGATCATCCGGGTGAGTGTAGTCCTGAGAAGGACTCTTTAAGGTGACTTTTACAGACGTTTCGACTTCACTTGACTCTGAAGATGACTTCCGCACAGGTTGTCGAAACGTCAGTCAAAGTCACCTCAAACAGTCCTTCTCAGGACTACACTCACCCGGATGATCATAATTTACTTACTTATGAAATGATATAATTATATCGATAATATTTGGTGTATATGTTGTGGTTCAATTTTATCCTTTGTTTAAATAGTATTTTCCATTGTTTCAAACTCATTATCATACAATGCCATACCCAAGAACAATAGGGACATAAAACTTAAACCAAGGATAAATTTGAACGACAACATATACATGTGGTGTAATAAAACTAACTAAGTTTTGCATATAACAACCCGTCTCTGTGTCAAAAGCTTCTTAATTCGAACAATTTTGATTTCAGGACAATTTGTATCATGTAAAATGCAGATGTTTGTACTGTATTCACATGAATATACCTTAAACTCTCTCTTTAATAACTATGCGTTGTTGTTTTATATAGGCGTTTGTACCCCACCATGCCAGAATGGCGGTACATGTGTAAACTCCAAATGTCAGTGCAGTCCAGGCCTGTATGAAGGAAACGCCTGCCAAACACGTAAGTGCTTCATTACACCCGGTGAACCCTAGACAATTGACTGTTTTACCTGCAATGGTGCCAAAAATCATAAGCCGAAAGTCAGAAATCTGTCACATTGTTAAATGCATGACTTTAGAAGTTAACACTAGCTAGTAGCTGTCAGAAGAGCACAGATACTAAGGGCATTGTACGGTTAGGTTGATTGGCTTACACCCTGCTTAGGCTACAGATAACTCTCATACTTTAGGTAATGATCCCAGCAATTTTATTTTTAATTTGACGAATGGTTGAAGTTCCTATAATTTATAGTGAAATGTAAAATTTGTCACGCACAACAGAAGTAATAATGGACGTGTATTGTGGAAATAGCAACTATCCGCTAGCCTCTTTCTCTTTAATGGCTACCGCCGCTAAACGTCATATGTTTTCGTAGCTAGTACATTAATTAAAGACGTGTAGCTAAATTAACAACAACATCAGCAATCACCAAAACAACGCATCAACATCACCATACAACTGCATTCTAATACTATATTTGGGGTATATTTTGGGGGTAAATTTGAGCAGAATGTTCTTGTTATCAAAGTCCTACCTGATTTCGCTTGAATCTGGAGTGTCATTCTAGATGTACGGCCTCCTTAAAAGTGAAAAGCTCTTCTTGTTAATAATAAATCACATTGCACGTTGCAGCCATTTGCAAGGTTCCTTGTCAGAATGGTGGAACGTGCGTGAAACCCAATCAGTGCCAATGTGCACCTGGATACAAAACCAGCAATTGCGGCGAACGTGAGTATATAGCGTTTTGTGTCAGTTTCAGTGTTAGCAACGTTCACTCTTGATGCTTGACAACATGTGACGTACATTGTAGAAATTGAACAAGTGAATAACCATCGCAGTTATGTAAAGAAAAGAAAGCCTGCAAAAAATTCAGGCTTGAACGGGATTTGAACACATGACCTCTGTGATACTAGTGCACTGCTCTACCAACTGTGCTATCAAGCCAACTAGTACACCAGTCAAGGTGAAGTGATGGAAGTGGAATATACGAAATGCAAACTGTATTTGAACCGCGGATGGAAGAATGAATGAAGTGAAGTGAATTGTAGAAAATTCTTTGGAATAATAAGTTTGACGTTGATTTCTTTCGTTTTTAAGCTTAACCATCAATCAATCATTGCCAAGCTATTTTTGTTTTTTGTTTGTTTTGCAATTTTCTAGTGCATTAACCATAATTGTGTGTTGATTCAGTGCACTGGTCATCGTCCACGGAACAAAAAACAAAGATAAACTGGATGGAAACCAGTTACAACTCACAGACATGATCATCTTAACCTGTCGAGTTTACCTTCTTAACCTTTCCAAACACGTTTAAATGCATTGTCATTTAAAGAAACCGTTGTTTAAGCTTTCAGCCTTTAGTTCACATAATGTTTCTTGCTTTATTGAAAATTGCATATGATGACAATATTCCCGCTAATGTGATGCAACTCATTTATAGTCGCTGAACTTCAAACATGCTTCTCTCCGTACATGTGACATCTCCTGTGTAGTGGACAACTGCCTTGTGATACAAATTACAAAAAGCTGCCCAAAGCAGGATTGTGTAGTAACAATATGGGTTTACATGTATATGGCACAGCAACTATTTTATGTTTAAGTCCTGGAGCAACAGGGCTGCCATTTTTTAAGCCATTCTCATTTGTATTTCTGTCTCCCTTTATCAACAGCTGTTTGCCAGAAAGTCTGTCAAAATGGAGGAAAATGCATCGCTCCAAACAAGTGCCAATGCAAACCTGGATACTCTGGACAATGGTGTCAAATCTGTGAGTGCTAATAGCAACTGTACAGAAAATGTTAAGTGAGACAGCTGTATTAATAATGTAAAGCTGTCTTCCATTATGTAAGAGTTTAAAAAAGTTTAAAAACGAACCCTCCATCTCACGTAGCAGTTTACATTTTCATGTCATTTTGGCTCAAAAGTACAGAGTTTTAAATGAATAAGAATAGAAAACATATGGATTTATAACGAGTAGAAGTCCCAAACGTCTAGCGCCTCTACTTAACTTCATTTCTTTTGCAGCCACTTGCGTACCTGACTGTCTCAATGGTGGAACATGTGTTAATAGCAAATGTGTTTGTGCCAAAGGATATTTAGGGCCTAACTGCAACATAGGTGAGGACAAAAAAGGGTTTTAACCTCAGAGATATCATGAACCTTGTGTTCTTTTGTAGCTGTTGTGCATTACAAAATAACCTGGTTATACAGCGTATACGGTTTTATCCCAAGTAAGGTTCCCGATAGTAAGAATTTTTCTTTTAGCTGGTAGTTTCCTTTCTTCAAACTTACAAGCTCATTCCAGGGAAAATCAGGGTGTTTTTTTTTTTTGTTTTTTTTTTGTTTTTGTCTTTGTTTTTACGAGATTGATCTATTCTTCATAGCTCGAGGGATTTTCATGTGAGAGAAAAGCCAAGCTGCTAGAAAAAAAAAAAAAATTGTAGAGGTGGGGGTATTCTCCGCACTGCCGCCAAATCGTTGCTTTAGAGCAAATTAAAACTTTGTCTTGACGCACAGCAAAACTTTGGCTTTATGTTGGGCAATATTTGTCTTCCCTCAAGTGAAATCTTTGCCTTCATACTAACGATACCCACTGGTTACTCTGCGAGCTACAGAGCATAGGGTGAGTGTGGTGGAATGCATTTTCAAAGTAGTAATCCATTTAAATTAAGGTCTACACACATGGACAAAGGATAATGAAAATCGCCTTCCACATTAACTGATAGAAGTAATCAATAGAACAAGGAAAGGTGATATGTTACGAGATTGAAAGGCATAGTATTGATTTTTTCGTTTCACTGCCATGTTCTTGACAGTCTCGCCATGCAACATTGGCAAGCCAGAAGGACCTTGCCAGATTGATGTTCAGCAGATAGTGAGCAAGGCTTCTGTTCACGAGCAAAACTCTCCATGTATCAGTTTCTTACAAGAAGTCTTGACTCACTGCAGCTACAGGAACATGTCTCACCTTTATTCAGCCACGAACTGCGAGCAGATGTGTGGTAGGTAACTTATTGTGTGTGTATAATCAATTCTTATGCTCTTTTTGATAAAAGGCTTATTTATAGGTACGTTGTATCGGCCCAATTAGTGGGTTCAAGCGCATGGGCAAATTTACAAGTAACAATTTGTCGGCCGATGTCGTTTTATGTTGGTATAGTTGGGGGAAAGGGTGGGTGGCGCGTAAAAAAATGGCCTGACCTAACACATCTGTAGCACTGCCACACGTGTGTTTATAAATGTGGATGATTTTCTTCCTTTTACTAATTTTCTTGGTCAAATTGGGCCAAATTCGTACGTGTTAATTAGCCTTAAACCATTCACTCTCCCCTTGCACACTTGATTTACGAGGCCGATAGCGATTGAGATCGTAATGTGACGTTTCTGTATTACACTACAAGTAACTCCATTTTCTGTAGAATTAAAACGTCCTCTCGCCGTATTGAGAACATTTCTCACTCAGGTTGTTCACTCAAACTTTGCAGTATCATTCATCCACCTTGTTAAAGGGAAGCCTATTTTGTGTCTTTGTAATCATGGCCATAAACCTGATACTGCTTTATCCACCTACAATCTCGTACCCAGATTCCTTGGCTCTTTGGTCAGTCGTTGGTTTCCTAGCGACCAACCGCTGGCCAGAGAGCCTGTGGACTCTGGGAACGTGATTGATCCACCTGTTGCGCTTCCTTGCTCAGCGCTTGGCTGGCCCAAGTGTATTTCATATTGGCGGTACGATCATGTCGCGTTTTACATTTTAAAGAAACTTAATTTCGAGTTGCATTTATCCCGTACATGATATTTCATTGATTTAAAATGCGAACGACTTTAAACTCAGTTTAAGGAAGGGAGATGGTTAACGGTATTTGAATGAGAGCAATCTCGGGCCTTAGCTTCTCATTTCTCACTAAACAAAGACGAAGGAGGTCGATTGGAGTAGCTGTTCGGAAAGCTGCAACTTTAGGATTGGCAATTTTGAAAAGAAAACCGCTGATAAATTTTGTTCCACTGGTGATTTATTTCCTGTTAATCTTGTTTTTCCAGACCCTGATTTGTGTAAGAGACTGTGGCTGTCAGACAGCTGTGTCAATGCTGAAGTAAGGTACTACTTTGATTCCAACCTCAAGCAGTGCAGGCCTTTCAAATTTGGAAATTGCCTCGGGAATGAGAACATCTACCCTACTGGAGTGGATTGCCAAGCTAAATGTGCAGGTCTGTGTCAATATTTAAAAACATGCTGTTCTTTCTCTCAACATCAAACAAATTTTCACCCCAGTCGTCTTCAACAGCAAGGCTACGAAAAAATGCCAAATTCACTGATTGTGCCAAAAAAAATTAGTAACAAATAGTTGTACGTGTTCGTGTAGTCTTTTAAATTAACGATATCAGGAAGATCAGTGAAATTAATAGTTTCCTTCTCTTTAGGTGTAAAACCAACAGTAGTGGTTCCTACAGGACCAGGCCCAAAAGGTGAGTACTGACAATACTTGAGACACGGTGCGCGGTGTTATTTGACCGTGTACTCTCCATCGTTTTCCCTTACTGATTTATCTCAACCCTGATTAATGGAGCTACATCTGAAGCCAGCCGTACACAATGTATGATTACCGGGTTCGCTCAGAACCAGGAATTCCAGGAACATCTGGAGTTTTCTTCACGCATTTCAAGTAACTTAAGCTGCTTGCACTCATTTTAAATGAAACCAAATAAAATAACTTTTTATGCACAGTTTGAAAGCAGGGAAAAAAAATGATCGTGCTTGTACTTTACTTCGTGTTTATTGCCATTGCTTATGATGTTGGCAATTTCAGTTGGGTAAATATTGTTCTTTTACCGTTTTGCTCCGTGATCGTTCCGCCTTGCACCACGTGCATATTAAGTACACCAAGTAAAATTTATGGCAATTTACTTACATGTTTTGGAGGTGCTTTATGAGACTTGTAATCACGCGATGGAATCTGGATGTAGCTCTGTCAAGCAGATACATTTTTTAGATAGGACAATCACAATTTACTGTTCTTATTGCTTCAATCTCTTCTTTCTTTCCTATAGAACCACCCGTTCCTGCCAGTTATTACTGGTACTTCCTGGCTTACAAACAGAACCAAATTTTCGGTACTCCGCCCTTCCTAATCAATGGACAAGCACGCCTACTCAACATGGGCTTTCAGTTTGCCAACAAGACCTGGCTCTCTACCACAATTTCTGTTCAAGACTGTCTCTTGAACCCAGACAATTGCCAGACAGGTTTTGCTATAGGGATCAAGGTTCGAATAGACCTGAGTGTCAAGCTATGTAAACAGCCCAAGTACATTCTGGATACCGGTGCCAGCACGAAGGCGCAAGGTGTGTCGGTTTATGTAGCCGGAGGCATGGTGGTGGCCCAGGTGACTTCGTCAAAGGCTACGTGGAAGGTAATTTGGACAACTCAAAGAAGTTAAAGCTAAACACTTGACAGAAAAAAAAAAGGTTCTTTTGAACAAAAAAACAAGCAAACAACACCACAGATGGGTAGCTTTCGTTTGATAATTGAATTTTAGGCAGACTTTTAGCTAAAAGTTGAGGCAAGTTTTCCATAAAGCGTTTAAAACAGTAAGCATCCATAGGGCGACTGGACGCCCTTCACCCTTCTGACTAAACATTTTTTACTGTTTTACTGTTTTGGCAGAGTCAAAAGTTAGAACCACTTGCACAGCATAATAAACATGCACCCCTGCAGCAAAGCACTGCTCTATAGTAATCACTCAAGATATGATTGCTGTTTAGAATCTTATCCAAAGATTGAAAAGTTAAGCCACCATGAACAGCATAGTTAGCAGTACCACAGGAACGAACTGCTTGATAGCAATGGCAAGATAGAGTAAAGGAAGCGGAACAAGCCATACACTACTATATTCTGTACAACTTTGACACATAACCTCAAATTGGCTGTTACCCCGATCAAGACAGTTCAAGAACAGTCATTATGAGTTATTTCCGTTCAACAAAATATAACCCATTTCTTTACCATTATTCAGGTCCAAACTCCAGTAGCCTACGATTTCTGGTGTTATATCCTGCTCAGTTGGCATCCAAAGTACGGCCTACAATTTTACGGCAACAGCAACCTGAAGGCAAGCCTGGCAGCTCCTCAGAATAACGCTGCACCCGCTCCAGTGTACAGTGCTAAACCGAATGTAGCCGTCGGCAAAGGACTTACTCAGGCAGCAGATCAAATGTGTGGATTGGTTTACTTATCGTCCATTGCTGTTTTTAAGCAGTATCTTACCCAGCAATGGGTGAAGAAGATTTTTGTCTTTTTCTGGCAGAACAGTGAGTAGATTTGCCTATTAATTTTGATAAATCTGGGGCACGAGACATAGTAGCTGAGAGCTGGCAAGAATTCACACTCACTGTCAGTTGATTTGTAGCACGCACTCACTTTCGACGAGTTCCTGTTTTAACATTTAACGCCACCAAACTTCATGTCACTTCAGAAATTTATCTGGGAATAATTTGGCGTGGCAGGTCAGTGTTCACTGAATTGGATGTTACCACGGCAAGCAAATTTTTGGTGGCATTTTTGTAACTTTCATTTTCGTGTTTTTCTATTGGTTTTGATTACCAATTTTGGTGATTTTTTTGAAGTTTTGGGGAAATCCTCAAATCCAAGATGGTGGAGCCAAGAAGGCCGCCGTTTCGAACTCATGACGTAATTCGTCACGTCACATGACGTCATCAATTCGCGGGCCTCTAAGAAAACATATTGGGACGCACTATCCATCCTGCAAGTGTCACTACTCTCGGAAGTATGGAGGGAGGAGGGGGGGGGGGGGGGGCGAGGGGAAGAGGGAGGAGAGTGGGGCAGTAGACAGAATTCGTTCTCGATAAGACTAACAAAATAAGTCACTTTTTTATCAACTTAATTGCAACTTCAATCAAATTGACTTCCTCTTAGAGTAACAGTTAATTCAACGACATTTGATGCGAATGGAATGCGGGATTTCGACTCAACTTGATTTCACTAAGTGGACGTCAGCTCAGTAGAGGATGATCAGCCCTCACTCCGCTAAATTTGAATTTGCCAACCTTCCATTGAACTACATATTTCCGTCATTTATATCATTCTTTCTTTCTTGCTCTCAGTTGTATCCAAGCAACCAATTGTCGACTATTACGTAAAGATGAAGATCACTAATCTGTCTGGCAAGAAAGTCCTCCTTATCCCGGGAGACAACGAGCCTGCGAGTGGAATGCCAATCAACGCTAATGTTATCGCCGTGATCACCAAGAATGTTGCTGTTGTAGAGCCTAATGTTCCAGCCGTGCAATTCGCCGTCGTTGATGCCGAGACCAGAAAGCAGTTTCTGTTGATCAATGGCTCGCAGCTTATAACGCTTCGGCCTATCAGAAATAAGAACGTCGTACCAATCAGCTTGATTATTGGCAAACCGAGTAAGTCAGAAGTAACTTACAGCTGTAGGCTGATTGCCTGGTTAGGGTGGTGTGTGTGTGTGTGTGTGTGTGGGGGGGGGGGGGGGGGGGGGTTGGGGCTGAGATTTCAAACCGGCTTCGTTGGTGACTCCTCACAGAATGCTTACGTGAAGGAACTTTCCAGCCCGGTTTAAGCTAAACCATAGTTAATTGCCATGAAAACAATGGTGCTGCAATTTATGTTGGAAGGGCCGCGACCCTGCACAATCCTTTGTTTTAACGTTCACACGTTCTTAACAAAAACGTTTCGATTGGTCAGTTGCTCCAATATATTCCAAGTTCCATTGTTGTTTGTGTACGGTCAAGGCCGAAAAGGCAAACAAAAACACATAACAAAGAAGTTTGTTAAGTTTCATAACCATTGTCTTTCATTAACTATGGCTAAACGGACTGGAATCTTGGAACATTCCAGTGTCGACTAAGACAGGATAAACTACTGAACAAAAACATGCACTGATCACGCACAAAATGCTCTTGAACACCAGGAGAAAACTGCTGAAGTGAAAGCAAATGATAATTTTTTGTGATGAATTTAATGGCTCCCCGAAAGTTTGCCATAGACAGCGGCTGGTTTATATTGTAGGTGGTAATATATAAATACCCAAGGGATCGTCTTTGAAACCTTTACCAACTATAAGTCGAGTTTTTATTTATATATATATTTATTTCTTTATTTATTCATTTATTTATTTATCTATTTATTTATTTATTTATTTATTTATTTTGGTAGTCTTAAAACTGTTACTGCTAGTGCTAACGTTTACAGATGAAGAGGCAATGTTTCATTTTGAAAGCCTCCATAAATTTTCATTGTCGTTAAGTTCTAATCCTTTTCCAATCTTGCCATTCGTAGCTATACATGTACAGCCACTTGTTAACAATTTTTCTGCATCACTATACTAACTTATACAATAGGAGTGTAGTATTACTATTTCTTTTCAAAACTATACAGCCGGAACTTTTGACAAGCATGTTGTATTTGAACTTCTTCACAGTTTCAAACCAGTGGTATTATCTTGTGCTACGAATTGTCAACATGGCGGGTGATGAGATTGTGGTCATGCCTTCGGACGGGGATCCCAAGGGTGGCTTCGTTATCCGTAAGAATCTGATTGCTGTTATAACAAAGAAGGTGAGATCTCCTCTGCAAGTTCGCTTTACCGCATACCTGAAGGCTGACGAGAAGAAGAAGTTTTACATCAACTACAAACCCATAGTGGAGCTTAAACCGATCATCACTAAGAACGCCAATGCTCCAGTGACACTTACTGTGACCAAAAATGGTGAGTCCAAAGGCTTGTTGTTGTACTGAAAGAAGTCGCACAACTAACAAACTTGTGGCCTGTGTAAATTGTTTCAGTTTCATTTTTGAC
>NW_028145510.1:2527500-2705000 GCF_977016875.1 Pavona decussata | reverse complement strand
ATTCGGGGCTGTTTTGGTGAGTAAAGGACAGTGTTATTTTGAGAGCAAATTTTACTTTCCTAAATCAGGGTAAACATTTTCTAATTTTAAGGCCTGAGGGCTAAAATGAGTCCCAGAGAGGGATGGAATGGTTTTTGATGTGGCGAATTCGCCCTAGATGGTCACCAGGGCTCAATTGGCATTTTGGGGCTGAAACAGATCTTTTGAATTTACAGTACGGTGGCGTAACCAGTTGGCTAGTTTATTTTTCCAAAACTTCTCTAATTAGAAGCTTGTCTTCAACTGCTCTATTTTCTCACTTTCAAACCAGTAAAACCGCTTTATGTATGGCACTTATACGCTTTATTTACTCACAATCTCCAATGTTTGTAGCCCGCTCCGATACCTTTGTTTCTTTGTATATTTTCATATCGGTGAGTCAAACTATTGTAAAGCGAAACGAATGCATGCACAAGTGTGAAAATTGGCAACTGGAAAGCTATGCCCCCATTGCTGCTGAGTTCTTGGTTTCTCATGTGATGATCCGTTAGAGTAAAAGCGACTACTTTAGTCTAGACGTGTCTACATGTAAATCTCTCAGATACAGGGCAGTGTTCTGTCTTTCAGTCATGGTAGACACTATTGTTTCCGTTTCATTGTCCGGCGGAAACGATTTCATGCAAGTCATTACTGAGAAATATATTTTCGTTCTCAGTTGCTGTCCAACCTGCTAAGCAGTACTCCATCACGCTTCTTGTGAACAACACAGAAGCAGAAGACATTGTTCTTGCCCCAGGCGACAGTCTACCTGCGAGTGGCTACATCATGAAGGCTCACAGTTGCAGCAGGATTGAGAAGAAGCTCAGAAACCCATCTGCTGTTAAGTTCCGTGTATGGGGCGTCACAACTGATAAACCATTCTTGTTAAATGGAGAAAGAGAAATCTCGGTCGTCCCCAGTGATTACGACCAAGATGTGACCGATGTTGCAGTCAAGATGGTGAAGCCTGGAGGTAAATGTGCTCATTTATGAATTTTGCGATGCTTTCGGAACATTTCACTCGACGTATTCTACCACGACCGACCTCATTGCTTGGTGAAGACTATCAGTTATTAGCACTAAAAGACGACGCGATCTTCATTCCAAGTGCGGAGCACAACGTAACAGAAGCAATTTACTATCTTACCACAAAAAGCAGTTTACTGAGTTACATCTTTTCCCAACCAAGTCGTTCTAAAACCAAATTTTGTTACAGGGAGGCGGCGTGGGATAGTGGTTAGGGGTTCAAGTCTCGCTCTGACCACTCGGATTTGTTTCACGGAAGCCCCTGTTTTCAAATCCAAGGCCACGCTTTGTAAATAGCCAACTGATTTGCCTCCCACCAGTTGGGAGTTTTAACATATGTTATGCTCAGTTTGTATATTTATTTCACTGATTTATAGTGTCCCCAATTAGCGCTACAGTGCTAAATACTGTGACACTTAAAATAGTTATCTATCTTTTTTTTTTTTCATTCATTTACAAGGACACTAGGTTATATTAAAATCTGCAGATGACCTCTGCTCAAGGGCATGCTCAACTAGAGCAGCAATAGTATTTTGTTCAAAGAGCCATTGCCAAGGGGATTTTACTGTGTTCTTTTTACCCAGCGCACCGAGAAGAAAACATCCAGTTATTTTTTTTTTCTAATACAAACCATAATCAGTTTTTGTACGCACAGGCAAACTTGAAACAATTGATTGGTCATTTCTTACAAGTTGCAATCCCTTTCCAATCTGACCGACCATCTGCAGCCACTGATAATTAGCACTACGTTTTGGGTACCAGCAGATAATTATTAAAACTGGACCGTTATTTTAACGTTTCCATTTAAGAATTTTTGGCTATTCGAAATGACACCAAAAATATGCGACATTGGCCCTTTATGAAGCTCTTTCGCACAAGACAAGCTACTGATCCTTGTGGGTTCAAACGACATTGTTTTTAACCCTTTAAGCCTAACACTGATCAGCATAAAATTTCCCCTAGTAATATCAATGCTTATTCAACCCCTAAGGTCATGCGAATTAAGGATATGATCACTCACAGTGAATTTTGTTAACATTTTACTATTTTACTAACTTTGCCCCCAATACTTTTGTAAGAATAGTATGGAGACAAGATTGGAGAAATTGTGCTTTGATATCAGGGGTTAAAGGGTGAATAAATAGATGAGAGGGTTAGTTTCTAAAGAAATCACGGTGCTGCACCGGCGTCTCTTTACTGTGGCCAAATTACCAATCATTCATACATTGTTAAATAAATGTGATGGTATATTTCAAGCCTGGTGAATGAATGAGAATGATGTATTATTTTAGAAAGTGACACAGGCATACTCGGAAAAAAGAAAATCAAGTGCTCCTACCAGGTGTCGAACCTAAGACCTTCCGATTACTAGTTCGGATGCTCTACCACTGAGCTACAGGAGACTCGTGGGAGATAAGGCCATTAAACTAGGTTCAAGGGACAAACATCCTGCATGTTGCTAGTACATACTAATAGTACAGACATTGTATTTACTATTTCACTGTTTCCCCACAGATGACCTGTCTCCTCCTCCAAGATTTCACTTGTCGTTCTTAGTAGAGAACGAAGCAGGGGTGGCACTAAGAGTGATTACGAGCGACAATGACCCACCAGACGGCTTCCGACTGGAACCCGAAGGAAGCAGCATCATCACTAAGGAAGTCAGCAGCCCTAGCGATATGTCTATACACGCAGTTGTGCCAGGAGAAGAGAAGACATTACTCCTGAACGGGCAGCCAAGGGTTGTAGTGGCACCTAGCAAAGCGATTGGGGATCCGGTGGTGTTTAAAATCACTGGCAAAGATGGTATGGCTGTTTATTGTTCGCTTGTCTACATGTTGTCGAACTCTTTCAAATTCCAAGATAAAAGAAGCCGTACTATCCGATAGTAATACTCGGGAGCTTTTTTGATTTCTTTTTCCATGGTTAGCACCTAAGAATCGTGTACCGTTTATTACATACACGTGAGTTATAATGGAGTTAGCCGACGACTTAAACTTATGGCTGGACCTTTTACCTTCTACCGCTAACGGAGGGTTACGCGTTCTGCCTTAAAGGCAACAAACAAATGAGAGAAATTGTCATTATGGGCCGTGAACGTTTTTCCTGAATGGGTTTAACCATCAAAGATCCAGCTGGAAATTTTGCCGTCGTCTTAATATGACTGTTTATGGTTGTTGTCGTTGTTGTTGTTTTTATATTTTTGGTCACACCATTAACATGTTTATACAGGGTGTTCAGTTTTGAGCTTGTGATCTAACACATTTCTCCCAACTCCCCAGTTTTAGTCAATAAGTACTCTTAACTGTGTTTAATAACTCAGTATCATTATCTGTCAGGTGAAGCAGCCCCAGATGGCGGGATTGTGGTGAACACTCCTCCCAGTAAGTGAAAGCCTCAGTTGTGATGTTTAAGCAAGTTTCATGTTCGCTCTATATAGCCCACATTAGGGTTGCCACGGTCAGCAAAAAGGTTGTATCATGTCAGGGAAATAATAAATTCTACCTCAAAATCAGTGAAAAGTAAGGACATTTTATTTTTGGGTAGCCACCAGGTTTGGGAAGGGGTTTCCTTGTTGGCAAAGGTGAAAGAGAGGTACGAAGAAATTGATTTTTGTGGCGTCATCGCTGGCTTTTTTGGAAGAGAAATTGTCTTCCATAGAACTTGAAAACTGATGAAGAGCGCTCCCATGGCTGGTAAAATCAAGAGGGGATGTTCATTTTCATACACGCTGTGCTTTACATTGCTCAACAAGACTATTAATCTAATAGGAAAGGTACTTAGCATGACTAATCCAGTCTTCATCTTTTACCACTATAGTACCAAGCATCTACTTTTGGAGGCTGAAGACGATCACCCCTCAAGGCTTCGTAGAGGGCAATCCCGCCTTCCAAGTCCACGGTAAAATTCAGGCCAGCGATGGCGGGGTGTCATTTGACGGACAGTCTGGCTTTATGGTCACCGATATGAGCTCTACAGACTGTCTAATGAACCCTGCTAGTTGTGCCAAGGGTCTTTCACTTGGCATGACTGTAAAGTTCGACAAATCCGTGAATGATTACAAGGAGCCAAGATATTTACTTGACACAGGCGCGCAGAGCTTGCAGACTCGTGGAGTGTCGTTCTATGTCAAAGATGGCAAGGTGTTCTTCAATTTGGCTATTTCACAAAAGTCTTGGGAGGTAAGAACAAACAAAAATGGTCGAGGCGGTAAATGCTTGAGCCGGTTTATGTTAGACGTGAATAAAACTCAAGTGCGAGAGGAGATTTTGCCCAACTGTTAATGGAAGATTTTTCTGGGACAATATTCCACGTGCAATTCGGTCTTAACCCACTGAAAAGTTGTTTCAAAGTGTACTCAAACACTACTTTGTTTCCCAGTATTAATGAGCATCAATGCACTATTTGTTTATTTTATTTTACTCACGTGGAGAAACAACAAATACAAATACAAACCCGAGTTGAAGTACTTTTGAAGCCAACTGAACTACTCTTAAGCTTAACATACATTCAAAAGGGAAATGCTTTTCTTTGTGTTTGCGTTTTCGTTTTCGCTTCAATTTTTCTTTTCGAGCTTCTAATTTTCTTACACTCCCCACTGGACGCAAACTCGAAATGAACATTCATCTTGTAAACCACTTGCCTTTTAGGTCTCTGCTCCGTTAATATTTGATGACTGGTTCTACCTCATCGGTTCATGGAGCGAATCAGAAGGCTTGTCCCTGTACGAAAACGGTGCCCTGAAAGCTTCAGATGCGGTGGGTAAAGTAGTGGAGCCACGACAAATCAACTCTGCTCAAACAAACCTTTGCATTGGCGGACGAGTGCCGAATGTGTTTGGGTCGGACTTCGCGAAGTTTGCCATGAAATCGTTGGCTGTCTTTGATGAGACGATTCCTTCACAGGATACAAGTAGTGTGGGTTCGTTCTACCGCGATTATGATGGAGCGGGTAAGAAAATCAAGTGTCTGACTTAGGGCGCTTTCAATTTGTCAGAACTGGTCAACCAGACCAGCCGGCAGTTAGCACAGGGACACGCAAATTTGAAATCCTTGTTATACGCTAGTCCTTTGGAATTCTTCTTATAACGCGTAACATTTTCGCGTGTTTAAATTTGAAAATTTTGTGGAGCGATGCCTTCAAAACGACCCATTCCATTACCCGACTGACCGGGCAGTCTGACAAATGGAAACGGCGCCCTTAGCTTCGGATGATTGGGGTTGAAGGGAATTGAGTTGGGGCCTGTGATATTGTGAAGTCTTTGGGGGAGAACCTCTTGGAACCTCTTGAGTTACCGCCAGCAAGAAAAATATACTGTTTCAGAAAATTGCATCTACACAAGTAACGAGTGTGAAGAAATCAACTAGGGAACACTTAACTGGAATTTATTTCAAGAGTCTTGATGCTATGTTACTGTAGGATCTCACCATCAAAGTTTCTCATTGTTTCTCTAACTTCCTGAAATTTTAGTTTCCTTAGTAAGGTAATGATCTTGGACAACACAAAGCACTGTAAACCCAAGATACTTGCTAGTGGAAGTATGCAAAATTAACCACATTTTAACCATTGCTTTTGGCAGGAGCCGCCGCAAAATTCTACATTGTGCTAGAAGTGACAAACCTTTCCAAGAAGAAGTTTAGCTTGCTATCGTCCGATCACTATCCTCCACAAGGCTTCACAGTAAACCCTGGCACCGTAGCCAAGATCAAGAAGGCTGTCTCCAGACCCTCCGCTGTCATTTTCAATGCACGAGATGACGAGGCGACAGATACGTTGTATCTGAACGGTCTGTACAACATCTCTGTCACACCTACCAAGTCTCCACTCCAAGAAGTTAAAGTAACTGTAACAAGAGAAGGTTTGTAGAAGAGTTTTGTTTGTTTGTTTGTTCGTTTGTTGTTGTTGTCGTTGCTCTTATGGCCTTGGCCCCGTCTATTAGACGAGCGGGTAACGCATTACTTATTTGTAATTGTTCCTTTTCATATTGAGATTCCTCGAAATCATTTTGTTAACTTCACATTCTGACTCTTTAACATTTCCGTCTGTTTAACATATAATTTATCTATATAAAATTCAACGTACTCGAAATTCATTTCACTGAAATTTAAAATGTTCCCTTAACTGCAGGTCAATCACTGTCAGAGCCAATAGTATCAGGGGGTAAGTTGAAATGAATTCTTACTGTTTTTCCTTTTTAAGTTATTTCATATAGAATGTTTACCGGCTATACTTGTTTCATTTTATTTGATATGCATACATTTTCTTTGTTGTATTAGATGGCGCTTTGGAAGAGTCGAGCGTTTCAGGTAAATTTTGAAACTTTTTATATTGTTCTGTTGTGGAAGAACATGTTCATGCTTTGCAAGATTAGCCATGGCAAAGGAAATCGACGTTTTGAATGTGTTTGGAAGCAGTAACCAGGAGGCAAATCTTTGTTTCAATGTACTTCTCTTTTGCACGTTGTTTCTCCGATCGGCCGTTAGAGCACTTTGCAGGAGATTAAGGATCGGTGTGTGGTTGATGCTTCAACAACTGGAGCGTTACTCATTTTTTTTAGAATAACGTGGAACACTCGTCCTCATCGCCTTAGTGAGGGGTAAGGCCGCTATCATGTGAAAACTAAAAACTTAAATATCTATCATGTTTATGTTCCTCAGCGCCGCCAGTAATCCCGTCTCATTCCTGGATTCTCTCCTTAATGAACGACAAACAAGTTCCCGGCAACCCACCCTTGACTTCCCATGGTACACTGCAGCCTATCCAGGGAGGAATGAGCTTCGATGGCGCTGAAACCTCCCTGTCCGGAACGCTTCCGAGCACGGCTTGTGTGGTTGATCCAGATATGTGTACCACGGGCTTCGCTTTAGGGATGAAGCTCCGGTTCGATGACTTGTCGTTGACTTCCAATAAGCCTCAGTATGTTGTTGACACTGGTGCTGATAGCAATGCTAAGGGTGTGAGTGTCTTCCTACAGCTGAACTCGCTTTACTTCAAGGTTGCTACCTCAAGAACGGTGTATCAGGTGAGCTTACAGAATGGACAATACAAGTATCAGCTCGCGCTTTGATTGGTCTAGACGGGTTTGTGTGAAAGTACAGACGCATGAATGACGTCTCGGTATTGCACAACGGTCAATAGAGAGATTTAGGATCAGGTTTACGGCAAATGGTAAAATGACCACGTGACCACGATTATCCTACTTTTGCTACTTACCATTTTTTAAGTGAAGTTGCGTAGTTTCGCGTTAGCATCGAATGCCAGAATTATTTTGCATAATTCTCGCCTGTTTACTAATTCTTCTAAGGAAACGTAAACGCGAATCTGACGTTCGCTGTTTGCTGTAAACACGATCGTAAATCTCGACGTTCAAAAGACGTGACTAAAGCGAACACATGTGCGTTATTAAGGTCAACAAACGCTCTTAGAGCTTGGGCGAGCTGTGGTAAAATGTTGAATTAATACGCTCTGTTCTCGAGGTTCTTCAAGAGCGCAGTTACATATTCTCAGCGCGCTTTACAAATATCAAGCCAAAAAGAAAAAAATGTACAATGTGCTTAAATACACACAGTCACTCAGTTTCCCTCTCCAATTCCTAAAGTATTTGTTAACGCGCGTTTTCCCATTTATCTTTCATCGTTTAGGCGTCTATTCCCATTTACGCGAACAAATGGTTTTACGTCATGGGGGACTTCAGCGGGAAGACTGGGCTCAAGGTCTATTCCGATGGTGAGCTGGTGGACGCCGATCAACGTGGCACTATTGGAAATTTCGACGCTTCAAAACAAGCTCTTAACTTCTTTATTGGCAGTAGTGTAGATCGAGGCTCGCATGGCAGGTTCCAAATGGCTTCTATTTCCACTTTCAAGGGACTTCTTTCTCCGAAGACGATATCTCACATTTACAGCTACTTCTGGAGACAAGGTACAATTGTTGATGATGATGATGATGATGATTATGATGATGATGATGATGATGATGACGATGACGATGACGATGACGATGACGATGACGATGACGATGATGATGATGATTCGGCGCTGAATCGATCGCAGGCTTTGGGCAGATAGTCAATGTTGTCTTTCGCGGAGGGTTAATCTAATTGCTTTAGTAAACATCAGGGCCCAGTTTTTCAAAGCCCCATTAAGCTAATCCTGGGTTAACGTGAACTTTGCTTTTAGTTCAATTACTAGACAATAAAGGTTTTTCGAAAAGCTTTTGTCCTTCAGTTTTGACTTAGACTTTTCTTTGCTATTAACGTAAAATTAACTTTGTAAGGCATTTTTAACGAGCGAAATTAAAGCCTCGGTTGACTTTTAATTGCGAATTAGCATTAATCGGCTTTCGAACAACCGGGCCCAGGATGATTGCTATAAGGAAATATCGATATTTGGGCAAAACATAAAACAAAACAAATCTTACTTTTAAGTAAAAAGCGATCCTTGTTTGTCGGCGAAAAGACGATGATAATTGACCCAATTAGATCCATGTGTTCGCTGTAGATGAATGTGATGAATGTGTAAGCCAAGAACACATCTCTCGAACATTTTTGTAATTTTCTCTCAAGGATCTGAAGGGGAAGGCCAGAAATATTTCATGGTTTTGAAGGTCACTAACAGCATAGGACAGGACGCCCTGGTGTTCTCCAGCGACAACCAAGTGCCGAACGGGATGCTGGTGAAGAAAGCCTCCTCTCTAACGATCATGAAAAGCTTGGTTTCCAGCGCGCCCGTGAACTTCGTGGCTATTGATAAAAGCACCAATGCGAGGTTGTACCTCAACAACCTGGGCAAACTCCTCGTGAAGTCCTCGCATTCACAAGATGACGTGACCCAAGTGATTCTTACGACATCAGGTAAATGCTTTCATTCGCAACGGTCTGTGACTTGTGTCAAATACTGCAGCTGTTAACCGAGAAACGTTGTCACGCAATCCAGCAACAGTGTCACACCATCTTGAATTTTATGTTGTCACGCACTGGTTGAGTACTTCGTCAAGTCCTGATTATGTTTTGTCGTTTGTTCCTTTAGGGGTAAATAATGATGAAGCTTCTGGAAAACCACCTGCTGCTGTCACCCCAGGTTTGTTTCTTGTTTTTGTTTAAAACACTCAGTGATCCTATATAAAACTACCCTGTAGGAGAGGAGGCCACTTTACGGTGATTGAGAAATTTAGCTCGTAAAAATGTCGGCTAGGAGATCACAGTTTTCTGTGCAAGTACTACCTCAAGACAAGGCTGTCATGATTTTCCACATCGTGGTCTTCGATCTTCTCCCACCACCCCCCCCCCCCGCCCCCATCTCCGGGTTAGAAATGGATAAGTGTTGCAGGGTTGGGGGAGGGGTTAACAAAGCGTTGATCCAGTACTTGTTTCCAATCAATGAGGAGTGGTAATGTTCTGTGTCAAGTCATGTTACTTGGAGTGACTGCCAAATTTTGTGCTTGGTTCGTCAACCTTCTGCTTCCGTCCCTTTGTAACCACTTCACTTATTATTATTTTGTTTTTCACTCATTCAGCTAGCCCAGTCAGCCCCTTCCACTCCTGGTCTTTCATGTTCAAAACGCATAACAAGGTCATAGGTTCTCCGGCCCTAAACCTGTTTGGCAACAACGTGATCCAGGGCGGTGGCATGTTATTTGACGGCATTGGTACATATGCCAACGCTGCGTTACCAAAGAGCGATTGCTTACAAGACCCGGGAGTGTGCGTGAATGGATTTTCCATGGGAGCTAAGCTGAAGTTTGATCAAGCCGATATGACGTACACCATGCCCAAGTACATTTTTGATAGCGGTGCGCGCAGTCTTGCCACGCGTGGGGTGTCTGTGTACATTGTGAATGGTAACCTGTTCGTTGAACTGGCAAGCGCGAGTAAGGCTTGGAAGGTACGAGGAGAATGACTTAGCGAGTTTGTTATTCTAGTTGTCCGGAAAGATGACTTTAATTTTTTGTCATGTAGTGTCATGTAGTGTTTAATGGTCAACTCGGGCTGTACTTGCAAGATCGATGTGAAAAAAAAAATTCGAGCGGGTTAATGTAGCCTGTCATATTGACTGCTGAAATCGAATATTCAAAACGTATTTAACAAGTTTTACTTTCTCGTGTGTGCATCAGAATTTGTCATAAGTAGGTACATCTGCGTGAGTGTAGTCCTGAGAAGGACTGTTTGAGATGACATGGACTGAAGTTTCGACAACCTGAGCGGACGTCATCATCAGACACCTCAAACAATCCTTCTCAGGACTCTGACTTCTGTGTTCAAACCAGTAACAAAAATTTCTCATGTTTCTCCTTGACAACTCTTCGAGTTCATTGAAAGCTTGTGCACCTTTTACACCCGAAAATTATAGAGGGAAACATAAAAAACGTCCTTGTGTGGAACTAGCTTTATTCGGCCCGCTAGAACCTTCTGCCACGATTACTTACCGAGGGAACACAAAGAATAGTCATACTCCTTTTTGTGTATGTATCTCCATTGAATAAAATATTGTAATGCAAGCCTGCATTTCTAATATCCTTTGAACAACGAGGTTTCACATGACTGTGGGTGGTAAAAAGCAGTTTGTCATTCTAGCTAGCGTCAGTAATCATTCAGTTCAACACGACGCAATATTATTCAACATTTGTTGAGCGCTTCATCGTACCCTTAAGGAATTTAAAAAGGAAAGGTTGCGTTTAAGGAGTTTGTAACACTTGGGAAGAATTGAAATACTGTGCCGTGTGTCTCAGCATCACTCTTGTCCTATTGTTACTGGTTAATATTGGCATATATTTGCACGTTTAGGTTGAGACAAAAATATCTCCTGATGCCTGGTTCTACGCCAGTACGACATGGAGAAGCGATCTCGGTCTCAAACTGTACATGGATGGAAAGCAAGTAGCATTTGATAACGAGGGCAGGGAAATGCAGCTTCAACTCAACACTAACAAGCCAAATATGTGCTTCGGAGTGGACGCACAAGGCGCTGGCCATTATGCAAAGTTCACCATAGGCTCATTTTCTACTTTCAACACGTTTTTGTCGCCGTCGATGATGGGCAGTGTGTACACGTTTTTCTTCAGAAGTGGTAAGTATCAATAGTACATACATGTAGCTACGAATAGTGCAAAATCAGCTTTCATACTAACGCAAAACTACTCAATTTTTCTGTGAAAATGGAAATAGCGAGCGGTAAATGAAGGATAAACATGGTCACGTGGTCATTTCTACCGTTTGCCGTTTGCCGGAAACGTAATTCTAAACTCTCTAATATCGTACCTACAGAACGCGTTCTAATCAACAGTCTTTCGCACTCTGTGTAGAAAACTGGCGGGTGAAAACAACAACCGCGTCTCTGGGGTCTTCGCGATATTTAAACTTGCGGACAGCGGCGCACTGAAGACCCGCTGCGTAATACTTCTCGAATCGTCCTGTATTTTGTCACGTGATAAACACGTAATTTTCGTTCTTCGCTGCACTTTTTTAAATAAAGTTGTTGGATGGATAACATATTTGATCCCAGAAAAAGTTTAACGGAGACGAAAATACTCGGCGGTTCGTGGAGTACTTTGCAGCATGCCCTTGTTTCTTCACCCCCGTCCGCCATTTTCGAATAGGGAACTTAAGCAACGACGCCGGCAACGGCAACGACAACGCCACGAAACAATAGCTTTAATGAACAAAAACAATCGCTCTGCACGTGCGTTATATGTTTTGGTACATTTCTTTGGCGTCATCAGCAAAACAACAACGTGAAATAACCAAATTCAAGGTTTTGTGGAGAACGTGAAGACACGACGGTGAATTTTTCATTTTCCTTCCTTACTTGAACACCGTTCCTATCAATTTAGTTCCCGGATGCTTCGGCCACATTGTAGAAGTTGAATCAATTAGAATAATCGCGAAGTAATAGAAAGTAACGCGAAGTTATATTTTCAAGTGGCGTTTTCGTTGCCGTTGCCGTCGTCGTTGCTTTAGTTCCCTAATATCACGAAGACCCTGGGCACGAGGTTGATGGAAATTTATCTCACTGGTAATTTTTGCACTCACCTAATTGGCTATTTGCGAGTTGCTGTGAACCTCATTATGAAAGCGAGGCTAAGTGGAAAGTTTTTATTATGAAAATTAGTTGCCATTCATATGCAAACAAAACTGATTTTCATCTGATCTTCAGCTTTGCACTTGGCCTCGCTTTCATAATGAGGTTCACACCTACTCGGAAATGGCCGATTGGCGTCTTTTGCAATGCTTTATTTTCGCAGTTTAATTGAAAACCAACAGAATTGCCAAAATAGTCTACTGGAATACGAAAAGACAATTCCATCATATTTCATCTGTTTTAGGTGTGCCCACATCTGCCTCCAATGTAATCAAACTTCGGGTCAAGAACACTTTTGACAATGATATCCAGCTGATTTCGAGCGATAAGGATCCACCCCAGGGCTTGCAGGTAAAACATTTTTGGTCAGTTATTAAAAGACAGTTCAGACGGTGTTTAACAAAACCACGTTATAAGCCGTTTTCAATTTTGCCAACAATCATATCTGAACATTGTCTACTGCCGACGGTAACAAGAAGGCTTGCATCCCAGACTTGAAAACTATTTATCTACTTAAAATAAACCACGTACAAACAGATTTTGAGGCCCACTGGTTGCCTTAAGCCGCGGTCTAAGTTAGACCCTGTTTACATAAATGGCCCTTTACCCTCTGATCTCTACCACTGATCAGTCTCAACTGTCTACATCTGGTGTGTTATAACAACTCAGAATTTAAATCTATAAATTATTCACAAGGTTTAAGGACAGAGCCTCCTTTTGCTATTGCGCATGCGTTCAGGGCATCTCGGGATTTTCCGAGAAACCCTGATTTCTTAAGGACGGTTCTTACTAATTCAAAGGTATTTTTGCGTGGTTTATGAGTGAGTGGGAAAAAGAAGATCTTAGCAAGTGTTATCGAAATCAAAAAAAAAAAAACTCTGGATAACCACGCATATTTACGAGATAATTAAGCTTCAATTTGGAAAAAAATTTCCACACACTGTGTAGTATTTTAAAGCTTTTTAGAATTGCTGTTGCTTAATTATCTCTGAAAAATGCACAAAAATGTATCTGTATTAGTACGCACCGTCCTTATGATGCTCTTAAGGTATCGTTGAAGGTGGTGGAGGGTCGTGGTTTCTCCTTTTCGTCTCAGTGGGAGCTGCAAAACCACTGCACCGACGGGATCAAGAACGTCAAAAGTAAAAGGTTTAATGGGCGAAACAATGGCTTTTCACGTCTGTCAAGGGTTTTGGTTCCACTGCTTTGTCATTCTGACCTTGCACAACTACAGCGTGAAGTGACTAAATTCAGGGTTTTAGAAGGAACGTGTAAACATACGATAGTGCTTTTGTTTATCTTCCGGCACCCATGGTTCCGCCGCATTGGACAAAAAGAGAGAGTTAAGTGATGGCGAGGTATGGGTTGATTTTCGTGGACGTGGTTATGCCAATCAAAATCCCGTAAGTTTTCAGTGGACAGCTAACAATATTTACTTTTAATAAGTGTTAGACACCCGTTCGGACCTAACGCTACGCTTTGCCCACACTTTACCTGTCATTTAATTGCCCTGTATATTTCTTTCTCTTACAGATCCTTAAAAAGTACACCATGGAAATCCGAAAAGACGTTGTAGGCGGTCAACCCGTCACCCTCACTGCAAAGTCAGGGCCTCTTAACCTACTGTTGAACAATCAAAACTCACTCTCCGTATCCCCTCAGTTAACACGCAAAGGCTCATTTTCTGTGGTCATTTCCAAGGAAAAAATTGAAGGCGCTGGAAGTAAGCGATACCAAATACTCGATACCATCGACACTCTTAAAAACATTGATACTTGCGTGCAAGAAAACTTGTTTCGATACCGCTCGTTACTGATCACGGAACATCTATAATAAGTTAAAGTGCATTTAACGTTTTGACTAAGTAAATTTTTTGTGAAGTTGATTTAAACCTCATTATGAAAGCAAGGCTCCATGCATAGTTTTTATGATGAAAATTAGTTTTCGTTCATATGCAAAGAAAACATATTTCTTATGAAAAGCTTTGAACGAAGCAAATGGCTTACGCCTGTATTGTAACCGCCTCGAAACAGTTGCGCTTTTAAAGACGGTGCCTACTTTTGTTACTGCGCATACGTTCTCCACATCTCGAGATACTCGGGTTTCCTGTGGGTGGTGCCTACTAATACAGGAATATTTTTGCCCAGTATGAAACTATGCGGAGAAAGCAGAACTTAGCAAGTCCTCTTGGTATCCAAAAAGAAAATTGGGGGTAACCATACATTTTTCAGAGATAAAAAGCCTCAATATGAAAAAAAAAAAAAAAAACGTCATAGATTGCTCTATATTTTACTGTTTTTTAGAATAATTGTTGCTTCATTATCTCTAAACAATGCTTGGTTAACCCCAATTTTCTTTTTGGATATCAAAAGCCCTTGCTGAGATCTGTTTTCCCTGCAGAGTCATAAACCACACACACAAAAAAAATTCTTTATTAGTAGGCACCGTCCTTTACCTCGGTGTGATGAATTAAATTTGTTTGCAAATTCCACATTGGCATCTTACGCTATAATCACTTACCGAGGGAAATAATGTTCGTTTATTCATTCGACCTCTGATTTCAGGTCAATCGGCTGTTGGAACATATTACGTATCCTTGAAGATCTTAAACAAGTCAGGTAAAGACATCGTGATCATACCCAGTGATAATAACCCAGCTCAGGGCTTCCAAGTCAAGAAGGGCTTCATGATGTCCTTCACCAAACCGACCAAAGGGAACTCGCCGATCGTATTCAAAGCGCTTGATCCAGCTACACAGCAGGTGATGAAAATGAACGACAAAGAATCGATTAAGTTGACGCCCACTGAAGTCAAAGGCGAGCCTATGGTAGTTCAGATCCTGGCGCCAGGAATGTCTCAAGGTAAGTAGACAAGAAGCTGCCGAGTTCACTGTCGTGTCTTGTTGCCAATGTGGTTTTGTGCTTAGCATTGGGAACTAGGCTCCAAGTGGTCTCTCTTTTTTCTAAGGGATAGTAGAGCAAACGAAACGCGCGCTCCCAAGGGAAAGGAAAATGAAGAAGGATTCTTGACCTCTGTTATTGTATTTACGAATATTGTATTTGTAAAAGGCAAAAATAAAATTAAACCAAATACAAAGGTTTTCTCATATCAGAATTCTTATTGAATTGACGTTCGATTTGTATTTGATTGATTTCTATTCATTCATTCTATTCAGGTATTCAAACACAGTAACTTGGTTAATTCGTTCGTTCCTTCCTCCCTCGCTTCTTCCTTCCCTCCTTTCCTTCCTCCCTTCCTCCCCTCCTCCCTTCCTCCCTCCTTCCCTTCCGTCCTTCCGTCCTTCCCTCCTTACCTTTTCATTCTTTCATTCATAGTAACGTCGTTTCTCTTTTTCAGGAGGCCAGCAGTATTACATCAGTTTTCGTTTTAAGAACATGGCCGGGCAGGATGTGATAATCAAGTCCAGCGACAACAACCCTCCCGAGGGGTGGAAAGTCAAAAAGAACTTTATGATGGACATCACCAAAGGTACGATGTCTGCACAACCCGTTACTCTAGCGGCAGTCTCTGCAGACGAAAAGAAAACACCGCTCACCTTGAATGGAAACCTAGAAGTGTCCGTGACGCCACGGACTACCAAGGCGAAAAAAGAGCTTGTCATTGGCAAGCAAGGTGAGTAACTTCTTTGCAAGGGTATGGGGAAGGTTTGGTAGTGGAGGGTGGCAGACTCCCCTGAATCCGGCAATCGTTGTTTGCATCTTGCTTTAAGCTTGATTCATTGATAAAAGCAAAAAACATAACTGTAAGGAGCTTTGAAAACTCAGCTATTGTGCCAAGTTTGTAAGGAAAGGGGTTCGAATCTTCTTTAAACGATGCCTTTTAAAGTTGCCGCATTCTCAGATGTTTTTATTATTATTTGGTCATAAGTCTGAGCTCAGGACAAGGGCTTTGCGCAGGTCCACTTAAATGGTTGGTTAGAGAAAAAAAAATAACTGCCAGTCATTACATAAAAGATGCCCAAGCGATAAGTACACAAATATACTAGCCTTGACTTAGTTTGAATTTCAGCTGACTAAAATACTTAACTAGGTTGGTTCGACTCTCTCGTGGAGACGCGGTTGGTGGAAGCTCTGGGTTCGTGGACGTATTTTGTTGGAGTACAGTTCACGAATTACCTAACCGTCTCTTTATCGCCAAATACGACGCTTGCCACGTTACGTTGTTTTCCGGTCCCGAAAACTATTTTGACTACCAAAATGTGCCTAAGTAGGGGTTTTTTTTGTTGTTGTTGTTGTTGTTTTTGTTTTGTTTTTTATTTATTTTATGACGATCTCAGTATTTAAAGTACCCGGCCGGTTTGCGGAAGGTCATGTGTTCAAGTTCAGATTTTTCTTTGTCAATTTGGAGTGCCATTATCCTAGAAAATTTTTTGCAGTTTACTTATTAATCCATTTTATGGTTTCTGTTTCTAGTTTCAGGAAAGAAGAAATCCGATGTTCCTTCTTCTCGTCACATCATAGAAAAACCTCCCGTTTATTATGTAACACTGAAAGTCAAGAACCGTGCGGGCAAAAAGTCCATTATAGCACCCAGCTACAAGGGGCTAAACCAGGGATTCCATATCAACACTGGCTCTATTATGAAGATCACGCGAGAGTTCCAAAGTTCGGAGCCCCTCATCTTGAAGGCCTTTGATCCAGACTCACATTCCGCAATGATGATTAACAACCGCAAGAGTATCATTGTGAAACCCGCGAAGTTTAAAGACAAAGTGACGGACGTTGTGATATCGCCACTGAGTAAGTGTTTTCAGTGCTTCCGTAAGAAGGAAAGTTTGGTGATTTAAATATAACGAATTCGGGTGTGCGGTTTTGTTATTTTATATAACGAATTCGGTGGTGCGGTTTTGTTATTATATATAACAAATTCGGTGGTGCGGTTTTGTTTTTTATTTATTTTTTTTTTTTTTTTTTTCATTTTTTTTTTAAGGTGGCACAAGTCTGTTGTTTTCTATTGTATTTTTTTTTTAAAGCTGAACAACATGAGACCGGTTTTTTTCCCTTTTTTCCCCCTTTAGAGCTCAGATTGATTATGTTGTGCACGTTGGTTCTCGTCTGTCGGTGAATTGTCACGAATCGTTGAACGTAAAAGCTGGTTATGAAATCTCTGGGTGGAACCACACAGATGACCATTCAAATGAAAGCCGTCGAGCAGCGGGTTTTGGGCAGAAATAGATGAACACGGGTTGAGTAATCTAGGCGAAGTTTTACTTGAATTTCCTCATAACGTGAGCATTCTACCAATCCCAATGCCCTGTAAACTCAAAACTTGTGAATGGCAGTATCTGCAGTGTACTACATTTCCTTTTTTCACTGACAATCGTGTTTCTTTGCCTCTCTTTTTTTGTAAGATGGATCATCAGGACCAGAGGAGCATTACATTACTTTGCTCCTGCACAACAAGGTGGGCCGTGAAATCAGAGTCATGCCATCCAGAGGCCGTAAGGGTGGTTATGTCGTCCCAGAAAATGGCTTCCTGAAAGTGTCCATGATATTTCCCAAGAGCAGCGCAATATCAGAGCCTGTCACGTTTGACGCACAGGATCTGGAGACTCAAAACGACCTGGAGATTAACGGTGACGTCAAGAAGGTGTCGATAACGCCTGGAGAGTTCCAGGATGAAGTGATCAACATGACTATCACTGCCCCTGGTAAGTAGAATAAGGACTGTCCAACTGAGGGCCTGGGCCAGACCAGTTAAGTGTGTTTTATCGCGTGTTATAACAGTGGTGTCATCAGTCTTTTTAAATGGAACCTGCTTTCAAGAAAAAAAGGCACGTTCATGCGTCATTCAATTCCAGCAGTATCCAACTGCTGGAATTGATGATGTATAAATTTACTGCTCCATGTCAAATCTCTTTGGAAAACATAGAAACAATAAAGACTTACTATCGCGCTCAATGCAAACGGCAAACGTCAGATTGGCTTGCAAAATGACTCTAGCATTTGATTCGAACGCGAAGCTAATCATCTTGACTGAAAACAGAACGCGTCGAGCGGCAGGCTTAGGATAACCGTTTACACCAGCTAAATTTTGCCGTTTGTCGTAAACGTGATCCTTAATCTCTCTGATCTTTTCGAAAGGTGTCAGACGAAATGGGATATGATTATATGATATGATTGTGCTTCTACTTTTTTCCTCTGGTTACCATTTTGAATTTCATGGCGTCACGTGATGACCCAGGTTGTTGTATACAAAAGAACTTACGCTTTTTACATGTAGTGTCAACCGTGTGACGTCTAAAATCCAAATTGACGTGACGTGGTTGATTAGTTGGTTGGTTGGTTGTTTGGTTGGTTGGTTGGTTGGTTGGTTGGTTGGTTGGTTGGTTGGTTGGTTGGTTGGTTGGTTGGTTGGTTGGTTGGTTGGTTGGTTGGTTGGTTGGTTGGTTGGTTGGTTGATTGATTGATTGATTGATTGATTGATTGATTGATTGATTGATTGATGGATGGATGGATGGATGGATGGATGGATGGATGGATGGATGGATGGATTGATTGATTGATTAATTTATTAATTGATTAATTGATCGATGGATGGATGGATGGATGGATGGATGGATGGATGGATGGATGGATGGATGGATGGATGGATGGATGGATAGATGGATGGATGGATTGATTGATTGATTCTAAACTCGTGTTTTTCTGCAGCACCTTCGATCAAGCCAGTCCATTCATGGTCCATGCTATCCGTAAAAGACAGCCGCCTACCTGGTGATCATTCCCCGCTAGACGACAAACTCCCGGACAGCAGTATCATCTTTCACGCGCGTCACCCGCACTCCCCAGCGACGCAAGAAATCCCTGGAAATCCGGATCTGACCACCCACGGGGAAATGACCCTTCTTGACGGGGGTTTATCCTTCGATGGGCAGGAATCCCACGCTGTTGCTCAAATCGCCCCTGATGACTGCGTTATTAACCCTGAAAAGTGCGCCGACGGGATGTCGTTTGGAACGAAGCTCAGGTTAGACAAGTTAGGCGAGAATGCGGGGCCGCGGTACATTGTGGACACGGGTGCTCACGATCAAGGCATGCGCGGATTTTCGCTGTTTACGAAGCAAGAAAAGTTGGTTGCCGTGGTGCGGACTGCTGATAGGGAATGGACGGTAAGTTTGGCGTAACTGTTTTAAATTACACCTTGGTAAAATCAGCTCTTCTGGTGAAGATTCGCAGGGCTCAAAATAATTTGTGGACACTTGCCGGTCATGTTGACCTGCCAAACAAATTTTAGCTCGGTCATGTCTTGTTTCTGACCGGTCAAAATATTGACGCGTTTTCCCGCGCTTGGCGTCGGTTGCATGTTTTTGATTGGTTCATTGCGTTGTTTGCGTCTGTTGTGAACATGTTTTTTCTACTCTATCAGGTGGAAAGCTCTGCCCTTCCGAAGGAATGGGTGTACGTTATGGTGACATGGAAGAAAAAGGACGGTATGAAAATGTACTATAATGCGCAGCTGCGAGTTCAGGATACCACAGGCAAACCAGTATCCCTCACCACAGTCAGCCCATACAAGAATAACTTCGTGATTGGTCGAGAAGTGGGAAATAACGGCCCGTTTCACCCCGGGAAGTTTGCAATGGCGTCATTCACGACCTTTGCCGGGCGTTTGCCGCAAGATGATGTAAATGCTGCCTATATCTTCTTTTGGAGTGGCTGTAAGTTGTATGGACTTACGTTTTTTGTATTCCCTTCTTTTGTCTTCATAGAAATCAGTTTCGTGTATCTGAAAGCGAAGATGCAGTTTGTCAAGTGCAACTCTTGAGCTGCATGTGTTTGAAGCAGAAGTGCCTTAACATCAGATTTTCCAATCGCGGAAGCTCGGTTTTAGCTTGAATGTTTAGTGCTGTCAAATTCTCAAGGCCGCTTACCAGCTTACAAAATTCTCCTTAGTTCTATGTACAGTCAACTCTCGCCTTGCGGACATCTCGCTATTACGGACACCCCAATAATAGGTACAGCAGCTAAATCTCCGGCAAAAATAAATTACAGACGTTTGACTGAAATAAATTCCCGCTATTACGGACTCTCGCTATTAAGGACACTAACTCACGGACCCAAGGGTGTCCGCAATAAAGGGACTTAACTGTACTACTCTTCTACTTAGATCTCAGTTAGAGAATACGTAGTCTTTGGCAAGGTAATCGATAACCTTTTCATGTAATTGACTTATCGGTCTCCCATCATTTCCTTTCGCAGTGTCTGCTAAAATCCACTACGCTTCTCTTTGCGTCACAAATGAAGTTGGCCGATCCATCGTCCTCAAGCCAGACAAGGGAAACCCCGAAGGGTTTCAAATCGCTCCCGACTCCACCCTGGAAGTGACGCTAATGTCCATGTCAACGGACGGTGCACCCATCAAACCTGTGTACTTTGTTGCTGAAGACAAACAATCTGGCACCCGTCTGAGGATCAACGATTTTGTAAAACCGTTTCCAGTGACGCCCAGAGATGGACGCAAGCCGTGCAAAACACTCATCGTCACCGTGTCGCGTAAGTGTGGCATTGTGTTATGATACAGATTTTGTTATTGTTTGTTGTGATATAAAGGCGTATTCCTTTTTCTCTTTGCCTACAGCACCCACGTTGCGTTACAAAAGAATGTGGTCCTTACATAAGGTGGAGAATGGACATCTTGTCGGAGACGATCCCGTCCCAGAGTCCCACGGAGCAACAGTCCCCCTAGAGGGAGGGCTGCTGTTAAACGGCAATGATTCTTGGCTGGATATGGGAAACTTTGAAGGTCAGTAATGTTGAGCAGTAACAAAGGAATAAACTTACTTTTACTAATGTGAATGGTTCACCTCCGTAACACAATAACAAAGTAACCGTATTATCTGTTTAGACTGGGTTAATCAAAGGTCGTCCTAATAACCAAAGTCACTAAACTCGAACGAGGAATACACCAATTTCATGATGGCGTGCTTCGACTACAGCTACCAGCTACCATTTCAGTTTCCTTTTCAAATTCAAGTTTTGTAATCCCAGTGGAGAGCAAAGAACAATAGCGTGACAAAACAAAAAACTGAAGGATTCTGGCAGTTGTAGTCAAATGGCGCCATGGTGAAAATGTCCTATTCGCGAGAGCTGACTGTGCCATGCCAGTGATTGACTTTGATAAAGCCAATGAAAAAAATAATTAATTAATTAATTAATTAATTAAAAATAAGCGGTTAATATAGCAATGAGGGCGAGGAAACATGAACAAGTAAAGATTGCTTTTTGGCTTTTGTCCACTGGAGGGTGGACATTCAAGGACGGTGCCTCCTCTTGCTACTGCGCACATGCTCTGCGCATCCCACGATGGTCTAAGAAAATCTAGTTTCTTTAAGGATGATGCCTACTATTACAAAGGTATTTTGCGCGATTTGTGGCTATTTGGGAAACGTTGATCTTAGCAAGTGTCATTGACATCTAAAAGGAAAAGCTGGGGTAACTACGCATTTTTCAGAAAAAAATTGTTTTAAATATGCGTGGTTGCCCGCAGTTTTCTTTCTGAATTCTAATAGCACTTACTTAAAGATCTGCTTTTACCACACTGTCATAAACCGCGCAAAAATACTTCTGTATTAGGAGGCACTGTCCTTGAATATTATACGTCTTTGTGAAGGATCAGTGGTTTTCTAACCGGACGGGGGGGAGGGAGTTTTCAGTGGTCCGCGCTCGATGGATAGGAAAGGCATAAGTTTTCTGGACAGACTTGTAATCCTTACCTACTAATTACCAACAGAGTTTTGAATATAAATTAACAAAAAAGACGAAAGAAAGAAGCCTATACAAAAAGTCTGGGATTAATCTAGAGTGAGAGTCCTAGATTTATCGAACGCGGCCTTTTCAGTCGTCTTCCAAAAGCTGCAAGCAAACCTCAAATCCCACGTATTAATTTTCTTATTTGCGTTTCAGGTGAATGCTTGAGTAATCCGGACAAATGTACCGCTGGACTGACGTTCGGTGTCAGATTCAAATTGGACGACGCAGCTAAAAGTTACAGGGACGAGCCTCATTACATTGTGGACAGCGGTGGCTCTAGTAAGGAGTCACGTGGCTTCACTCTTTTCCTGAAGGACGGTAAATTGTATGCAGTGGTCTCAGTTCCCGATGAAGTATGGCGGGTAGGTCTTCGCTACGAATCTTTATGCTGTTTGGGATGGAATAAGGTCTTCCCAAGCCTCAGTTTTAGTGAATAGAGGCTGGTGAATAATTGTTTATTGTCATATAGGCTGCCCCTGAGTACAAGGAATTACGCCTTTTGATTGGCTTGCCACTTTGGGGTCACAAGCTTTTATTATTCTTGTTCCTGTTATGTCGTTTAACGATATAACAGCCTGAGAAGGACCCTGTATTACACTGCGGTTTTCTAAGATTGGAAAAATACTACGGGGATTACAGTGTATTTAAGTCAACAATAGACTTTATCACTCGGCGACCATGTTGAGTCTCAGGAGAATAAAAGCTTTGTTTTTGCACGGCAAGCTAGCACTGAATTCGCGTCCGGCCGAGGCTTGCCGTGCGAAAACAAACTTTTTTTATTCCCCCGACTCTCAACATGGCCGCCGAGTGATAAGGGTGTATTATTTCACGAAATTGAAACGGTTATGAGCTCATTGCCAACGGGCGCGTAGTATACACCCATAGTTCTATTAAGCAGCTAAAACAATCTTTATTCCTCAGTTGACATTGTTTCTCTGTTAAGTTAACAGTCAGGCAACCCTCATTTTCACGCCATTCTTTATTCTGGACAGGTTGAATCAGACTTTGAACTCAATGCTTGGCAGTACGTTATGGTAACCTGGGCTCGAGAGAACGGCTTGGCCTTGTACATCAACGGTACACAGATCGCGCGTGCGCGCGGCTACATGCCCCAAGAAGGGGACCATGATAAGGACACCTTCACAAGGCTCATCGTGGGACGTAATGCAGCGGGGGCACCGTATGGTTACACCAGAATGGTCGCTTCGTCTCTTGTGTTCTTTGACGCTGAAGTACCTGCTGAGAGTGCCAAAAATGTCTTCATGTACTTCTCAAGCAATGGTAACTGTGATGTTCTCTTTGTTTTGCCCGGTTTTCTTTGTTGTTTGTTTCTCTGTTCATTAAAAAATAATAAAGAACCTCCTGTAGTTTAGGCCATTCAAATGAAAGCTATTTGTCAGTACTTTTAAGGTTACCCTATACCTTCAGAGGTGTCTTCAGAGGTGTCTCGCGTGCAAAGGATGTAGCGCGTCCGGTTTAAGCTGTAGATACCTGAACCCTTATATCAAATTAAAGCTTATAGAGCTGGCTATCAAATTAAACCAAGAATTTTGAAATAAAATTAATTGCCGTATTTTTAGCGCTATTTTCTCGAATCAATTTTTTTTCACTTGGAGTAGCCACTTCAAAGAGCTAAAACTCAAAAGGAATTAGTTCGTTTGCCTTCAAATTTGGACAGTAGCTATTTTAACTTATAAACAACAAAAACATGTCTGCAAATTTTTTGTTTCGAAATATTTTTTCTCCGCGAGCGATTTTTGTATGATCACTACACATTTTTTTCATCCTATTTCGAAAATGCTCAATAACTTTTCGTTGCGATTGAATATGGCAAAACGCAGACACGTTTTTTTAGCGCTTTGGGTCCGGAAACTGAGGAGCAAATTAAATTAGCGAAAAACAAAATTTGCTTTAACTTGTAGTTTTAAAAAGGTGATTCCGGAGGACGCTCACATTTAGAGGTCGTGAAAAATTCGATAATTCATTTTATATCAAAATTCTTGGTATAGTTTGATAGCCAGCTCTATAAACCCTAATTTGATGTAGAGGCTTAGGTAATCTATCTACAGTTTAAACTGGACGCACTTCATCGCTTAAACGCGAGACACCTCTGAAGGTATAGGGTAACCTTAATATGATACTGTTTTTTGTTTTTCTTTTTCTTTTCTTTTCTTTTCTTTTCTTTTTTTTTTTTTTTTTTTTTTTTTTTTTTTTTTTTTTTTTTTTTTTCTTGTTTTGTTTTGTTTTTTTTCTTTTCGATTTGGTACAAAATAAAGTTTTGCATTTTTTGTATATTTTTTTGTTGGGCGTTCCTCGTACTGGAAAGAACAAGAACGTAATAAAGGGCGATACACTGTCTAGGTTTAGAAATTGTATAAATGACCATCTCCTGTAATCGATCACCGTTACTGTTTCATTGGATCATTGTTCAAATGAGATCTTCTCAAACTCATTAATAATTCATCAAGAGAAAACAAAGAAAATCACTACCGTGACCGTGGTTTGCCTATGTTATCCTAATGACCATAAAATTTTGCCAACTTTAGCCTTGAATTTCTCTAAGAATTATTGATCTTTTGAGAAGCGATATCAAACACTCGAAAGTGTGTTTCATCAGATATCCAAACACCTCGAAGTCGTTTAAAAAAACTCGGCTGCGCCTCGTTTTTTCAACCTACTTCTCAGTGTTTGGATATCTGATGAAACACCCTTCCTCGTGTTTGATATATTACGTCAGCAATGACAAATAATTGTGCGTTTATCACAAGTCAAGTTGCTCAGCTAGAATCCAAAACACGACCGCCCACGAGTCACCCATACCTCAGTGGCAGTGGGTTTTGTTCGCGCTGGGGGGCCCAGGATATTTTTGTTTTCGCGAAACGTTTTTGTGTCAAACGCACCATTATTTGCCTTTCCTTATAATCCAAGTCGCATTCATGTAAACTGAATTCACCGCGGTAATCGTCCTCTTTCTCCATTAGTTGAATCTTCGTCATCAACTCGTTTTGTCAAAGTTCGTTTTGACAACAAAGCCGGAGCACAAGTCAAGGTCATCCCCAGCAAAGGGCAGAATAAGAACGAGGGATACACTGTGCAGCCACACATGACGTTGGACTTGAATTTCGAAGAGAAAGGCCAGCAGAATGACATTCCCATTGATTTCAAAGTCGAGAATCCGTGGTCGGCTGGGGACAAGCTTCTCATGAATGGACAACAGAGCAGCGTAACAGTAGTACCCAGTCCTAATAAGGATGACATTAGGCTCGTCACAATAACGGCAGCCTGTGAGTACCTTAATTCCTTAATTTGTTGTCTGTTGCTCGGTCGGGAAGTAGTTCCGTCCATTTTTTTTTTTGTTGTTGTTGTTGTTGTTGTTTTGTTTTGTTTGTAGAGTGAAGTAACGTGGAAGTCGTTACTCCTGACGGAAACAATGATAGAATTTTATCAACAGTGATTCAACACTTATTTATTGTTCTTTCTGATGTCACATCGTGTTTAAATAAAGACTGTGATTATTGGGGCTCTTGGAGGAACGGTTGCCCGGCCCGAAAAGGCTACTGGTGCTATCGAACTTTAACATCCCCCCCTCTCCTCCCTCCCGCCACCCGCCGTAACAAAGGTGGCAGCAAACACTGCACTGTATATAAGTAAAGACACGTTATTTACGGTCAACCCAGGTCACGCGTGAACAGTATTTCCAAGAATGAAATGAACATTCGAATTTCTCTTTGTAATGTCCGACGTGTGAATGGAATTTTGGACATTTCTCTGGAAATCGTTCCGACAAAGACACATTAACTGAAAAAAATATTCAAAATACTTGGGAAACAATTGTTGTTCTTGAAATATTCAATTTTGCAATGTAAAGAAAAATTCATTGCTTTATACCGTCAGTAAGCTAGGGAAATCTATACGGGAACTCTGAAATCTCGTCGGCGATTTTCAAAACTGACATGTAAATTTCAGAACTCCGTTCAAATATCAAAAATATCATTCACGCGTGACCTGGGTTGACTGTAAACTCTTGGGTTAGTATAAGCCCAGTGTTTAGAGATTATATGACAGCTATATGACAGATACACTCTCTGTGTATACAGTCTTGTAATCTTCGATAAATCGAAGATATAACCCTAATTGCCCAATATCCGCGTCTTGTTTTCAGTCCGCTGTCTTCAGCCTGAAGGTCTGTTCAGGGATCCCACCGACGAGACTCACTACATTCACTGCCATAAGGACGAGCCGCACACCATGGTGTGTCCAGACGAGATGACTTGGGACGACTCCAAAAAATCATGTTTTGGTGAAGGTATGTGCACTAAAGACGTCGAGTTTAGGTAGCTGCTATTCGCACATATACAGAAAAAAAATGCGGACGAAGAAAAATTTGTTACTCGACAGAGACTGGTATAGAAGCTAATTTATAAAGGGAAAAAATGAAGGTTGGCTTTCATGCTCGAGTGGAGTTGAGAAACATGGGCACGTAAAGCGTAGCGAAAGAATGTGGTTTCATTCTAGGTCTTTAAGTGTTTAACTTTTTCCGGTTTTCTGGAACAGTTGGAGGGCAGATTAGTTAGAGCATTTGTGTCTGTGGTCAACCATTTTCAGAACTTTTTAAGGTCGAAGAGACGTAATTTATACTTTCGACATTCCGTCACAAGCTGATGTATGAAATGCATTTTACCAACAGGTCGGGAATCAACATTAAACGAATCAGTGTACTACTTCTATGTTAAGTTCACTAACAATGCTGGAAAAGATGCAGATATCGCAATCCCGGGAACCACGAAGTTTAACGCTATTCCTCCCGGGAAATCTCTCTCGCTGAAGTTCTCCAGGTTCAAGATGGAGCCGGCAGACTTTGTAGCGCTTTCCAAGCCGTTCAAGGATCATTTGCTGTTGAATGATCTGCCCATTTTAAGCATTAAACCCGACTTGGACGCCGACAAGATCGTACCTGTCACCATCACGAGTCCTCGTAAGTTATTTTAGTGCAAATTGTACAAGATTTGTACAATATTCTGTCTTTCATCAGGCTAGCATCGCAAAATACACGAGGATTTCCGTAGAATATTAACACAGCGGCTGTGTTGGGTGGAGAGGGAGAGAAAGAGGTCTGCGGAAAAACCGCTGAAATGCAAATTTTCAGCTTGCTGTTTTTAGTATTTTTGTTTGTTTGTTTGTTTGTTTTGTTTTGCTTTTACATTTAATTCCCATTACCAAATACTACAAATTTTTACCAACTGTCCAATACAAATCAATAGCTCCGATTCTGTACACTCGTTATGTTTTTCAGTTTTCTAATCAAACGTTCCCTACTTTCTTTACTTTCTTCCAGCACATTACTATACGATCACAACCAAGACAGGAGCTCAGTACCAGGGGGGTACGGACGGGAAGGTCTTTGTGCGTCTGATCGGTGACAGGGGATCCACGGACAAGATACAGCTGACTGGCTCTAATCTTCCCGTTGGCACACGACACTTTAAGCCCGGGCAGTAAGTTCGCCATCTTTGTTCTCACGCTGGAAGTAATGGCTCTTCTGTATTTTTTGTGGCTTTCATTTGTCGTTGAATAAGTCAACAAAAATCAACATATTTTAGTGGACTGAGACCCGCCTTAATAAGAGCATCTCGTTGTTATTTTCGACCCCACCCCTCCTTAAAAATAGCCTTTATCCGACCAAACCGTCTGTACAAACACATATTTGTAACCCATCGTTAAAGTCCTGTTGTCATCATGCATATTTTCCTGAACTGTTCTCCATGTATTTGCTGTGGTGTTGATTAGGAGAATTTCTTTTAACATCGAGCCACTTTAATATTGATATGTAACGAGGTTGCTGTTCGCTGTTAGGGCTTAGAATGATCAGAGCACCGAATTTCTTGTTGTTATGTCATGGCTAAATAACAGATGCGCTCGAATACCCACCCACGATTTTCTTTTGTTTTGCTTGGGAGTTGTGTCCGTGTCGTAGAAACTGAGAAACTGAGTCTTAAACAGAAGTATTTTCTGTTTGTTTGCTTGTACACCGAAAGGGAAATAGAACTGGAAGAATGCAAATCTCCGTTTTCAAAATCACTATATTTGATTCCTTGGCAGAGGTTCGTCGCCCGTTTGTTGTTGTTGTTGTTGTTGTTTACGTAATCGTTTATCTTTCTACTCCAGGCTGGACTCATTCCGTTTGGCAGCTTCAGACGTTGGGTTGGTTACTAACGTGGTTTTGGAGATGTACAATTCTGGACAGGCATCAAGGAAGTGGTTTTTGGATAAGGTAATTTACTGTTTTAGTTTGAATGCTGACGTAGAAAGGTAGAAACTAACAGAGGGTATGTGTTGTAAGGTCTTCTTCTTGTTAAATGTTGTTTGTTGTTGCTTTAGATTTCAGTCAAGGACATGAGGGGAAGAACATTTGAATTTCCTGTCAATGACTGGATAGATACCAAGGAAGGACTGTTTGCGCAAAAGAACCTCGCTCTCTCTTCCAATGGATTCCACGACGCGCCAACAAAACCACCATCCCAATCCGGCCAGTTTGGTATGAGAGAATCTATTTTGTGACATAGTTGTTTAGCAGTCGTCAGCACTAGTCTCCTTCGCAGCCGTTATTAGGGTCGTCACGTCACGCAACGCTTTTCCTCAGAAGCGTGACGATCCTAATAACAGCTGCGTAGGAGACTACTTCAGCAATCGCCTTGCAATGGAGCGCAACACACCTTGAAATCTTGAGCAATTCTTTAGTTGTGACCAATATGGATTTTAGATGTAGTTTTACTGATTTATAACCTTTTTTCGGTAGCAATGTTCTCGTCTTTATTTTGTCTTCACCGATCCTGCAGTCATGGTCCTAATGCCATTTTCGCTGTTGGTTCAACGCCTTCTCCACTTCTTCTAATGCAATCCTATTTAGACCTATTTAATTGCAATGCATTCTATGAGGCAATTTTTTTTGTTTCTTTACCAACTCTTTTTTAACCTTTTTCTCATTTTGCAGATGACTGTGCTGACTTGTGCCAGCATGGTGGGCGCTGTGTGCAGGGACAGTGCGTTTGTCCTCTGAATTATGAAGGAGAACACTGTGAAAAAGGTAACTTGCCTAACGTCAAGCCAAAATATCAATAATACCAATTTTCCTCGCATTTTTTTGGTGCATTGCTTATGATAATTGTTAGAAGAATTTGTGTGAACATCAGATGTTAGGGGAAATTAGATGCTGTTCAAGCCTTCCTTGCATGATTTATCATTTGAGATGGAAAGTTTTTGAAGGTTTTGATTATAGGATCTTTCTCTTGGAATATTGTTGGGTTTCTCAATCGGCGTTATACCGAGCCTTCTTTTTAAGCTTTAAAAGCTTAAACAAGTGCAATCCGCAAACAAAGAAGCATTCAACCACGCAAAAGAAATAAAGTGTGGGAAAATCGACGCACGGAAATATAAGACAAGTCAAGTCATCTTTTTCTTAAGCAGGGTTGCCCTTTCAGCACTAGGCTGGTATCGATAGGGTCCTGCATAATTTATGTCCACTAGAAAATATAAACGCGTATTGTCAATATGTAAAATAAAAAGTAAAAAGTAAATAAAAATAGTTAAACATCACAATGCTTTTCTCTTGTCCCCCAGTCTTGTTGCACATGCTTTGATAGTCGAAGTTTCGCGTTACTTAAACTGTAACATTTGTCCTTACCCTCACGTGCTCACAAGACTCTTGTGATTTTGTTGTTTTCAGCTGTTTGTTCGATATCCTGTTTCAACGGTGGTGAGTGCACGGATCCAAGCTTCAGTAACTGTAGTTGTCCAAACGGTTTCACGGGATCATTATGTCAAACACGTGAGTATTGTCCCACCCTTTCTCTTGTCCCTAGCAAGACAGTACACCTGCACCTTTCAAAAGCCCTATTTTCACTGGACCCTAATAACCTGTAGCTGCATTGTTTTTTTGGGTTGCGAGCATTGTTCTGTTGTTCGTTTTTTTTCCTCTCGACCAACCATGTAAGACGTTGCAAACGATGCAGGACGCCCCTAGCATGCCAAAGTCAGACAAAGTGTCTTCTGACCATTAACCCTCGAGGACTGTGTCCATAGGTACTTAGAGAGAAGGCGTCTCGCATTTCTGACTTTGCAAGCCCGGCAAATATGTTTTCTTTTGTTCCTCAGCCGATACTTAAGTGGGGTTTAAGGGTAGAACAAACGCACCTCATTTAACTTTGGTTTATCACCTTTTGTTTTTTCTAACTTCAGCTGTCTGTAACAACTACTGTTTGCACAATGGCGAATGCACAGAGCCTGAGAGCTGTACATGCCCTCCAGGGTACAGTGGCAAGAGATGTGAGATATGTAAGTAATCTCCATCCTTTGTACTCATGCCATGAATGATGCACCATTTGAAAAGTTTTGGTTGGATCATATCGTAATTCACAGTTGTCAGCAAAACCGAAGGAAGTTGTAGCTCTCATATTAATTGCTTTTTGAATGTGACAAAGTTGACGACAATTTATGTTTGGCTTACTTTTCGGTGGGTTTTTCTTCGTGCGCATTTTTTTTTTCTCTAAAAAGCTTATGCCAGTTATGTAATAAATTTAGGCTTGAACGGGAGTACATACGATACCGGTGCAGCGCTCTACCAGCTGACTATTTGATCCAACTGACCGTGGATATGTAGATGAAAGTGAAATATGTAAAATAACATAAGTGAACTGCATGGAGATAAAAGATTTAATTGATGAAAGACCATCGTTTCTATGCATGCAACTTTAGCAGCCGATCTTTAGAATAAAACTCTCCCTCAGTATCCGCTAAATATTTCCCAAGGTAAACAACACTAAGAAAGATGTAACATTCAACATAACTCTAGCATAGGACTTGTGAAACTGAGTCTCCGAGTCTCTTCTACGATTGAAAATGTTACTCTTCTGCCTTCCTTCCCACAGCTGCCTGCACGCCAGACTGTGTAAATGGTGGAACTTGTAACAATGGCACCTGTGAATGCCCTCCTGGTTACTCTGGACCAACATGTAGAATTGGTAAGTATTACGAAACACAGCATGTAAAAGGGGATCGTGCAATAGCATTTCTGCTTAAACAAACCTCGCCAATGAGTAGGCTATTTTTCTTCCGCTAACTCAGAGCAGGGAGTGATGCAGGCTACGTGAAATTCCGCGGAATAATTTACAGATAAATTTGTGGAAACTGAAAACGTGGCTGCAGAAACCTTACCGCAGGGATAGAACTCTGCGCGCCTTCCGCGCGGAACATGTAGCGTCGAGGTTGTTTTTTTTTTTTGTAGCGTCGAGTTCCTCGCAGCGGCTGATTCTCGCGCGCTTGCGTGTTAAGGGCTTGCACAGTTCTTACTGGCAATTTCATACCTTAAAAAAATGGCTTATAACAGAATTTCAAGTAGCTTTAGTTCGCACACTGTAAATATATCAAATTCAAGTTTCATTATTTCGTCCGCTCCTCATACAAACGCTGCATCGTGCAAAGTATTTTCCTTGCGAGGGGAAATCTCAAATGTTATTTTGTTTCTTTTTTTTTTTTCGCAGGGAGTCTTTGCGCCCTTCCTGCAGACAATGGCCCGTGTTTGTCGGAGATTCAAGATGCTCTTTCTCCCGCCAAGAAAACTGACATAACACAAGCTTGTTCTAATTATTTATCCGACTTACAGACGAGTTGTTCAATCAGAACTGCTTCATCCAACTTTGACAAATGTACAAACATTTGTGGTAAGTGGAAGTGTTGACGTTGACTGCTTTTCTATGCACTGCTGATTCTAGTGCCGGGTTCTGTTTATAACATTTCGCGTGGTTCTTCATTTCCACGCGATCTACACTCTACAACACGGCGACTCGGCGTGCTGTATAGTGTAGAACGCGTGGAAATGAAGAACCACGCAAAATGTTAAAAAGGAGATCAAATCGGATTTGATCTTCTATCTCTTCGTAACTAAACGTGTTCAGATATGACAGTATTCTTGTACTATTTCGCCTTGTCTTTCACTTCATTTTGTTGTGAAAAGAGTATATACAAGTGGTTTTTCAATGTTATGATCCTTCTCCATTGTTCCAAAGTAGCTGTTAGTTGCTTACAAAAAGTTCACGATAACTGGAAATTGGCCGGCCAATGCTGAAGTACCTTGTAATCGTGCTTAAGGGAACGCATGTTTCATGTTCATGTTTCATGTAGCGTGTTCTCTCAGGGTTTATTTTAGAAATTAGCTCCTGAAGGTCATTACACAATGCTGCATCCTAAAATAAACGCTGTTCTCTGCTCAAAAACCTGTTTGAACCTGAACAAACGTGGAACTTTGGATCATTGTTAAGCCCACCCTTACCCAGCCAACTACCTAAACTCCCCTCCCCCCACCCGTCACCCCTCACCCCATTTTCACCGCTAAATATATTTGACGAAAGGCTCCTGACCTCACGTGTCGCCGGTTTATTGGCTCCATAAGATATTAGATTGAAGTGGATTGAAGTTCTGATTATGGACGCTTGTCTGCGGTTAGTAACTAAAACCCAAAATATATTCATTTTTTCTCAGTTGTAAAAACAAAACTTGACCTTTTCAGTTTTGTCTGCTTATCCATGCTCCATCGCACGATCTCGTGTAGTCAGTGTTTCCGTGATAAATCTCACGACTGCAAACACAACCCAAAGACTGACCACGTCCGTGTATGTAGGGATCACAATTTGGACTTTGGTCGTTTCGTCAATAGCTTTTACCACAAGCAAAAGGTTTTTTGACCGTCTACAAACGCGCAGATTGCATTGAAACAAAGTAATTAGCGGTATTAATGTCGTTGATCGTTAATTGATTCGTGTTTGAAATTGCTGGCTTTGTTACTCGAACGTTTTCATTGCATGATTGTGTGAGTTGAGGGTACTTTAAGACAAAAAGTAACAATTGAATTCACCACCGGAAGTTCTTATCCCAAATAATCCTTAGACTGAGCAACTGGTGTTACGCCCATATTGGTGAACAATCATTCGATGTTGTTACTCTTCACTCCGACTTTTAACGTCGCTACGTGATGGAACACGAAAGGAAAATATTTTTTACAGGGTGAAAAACGTGCAATTTGTCATGACTGACTTAAACATCGATATTTAATCACGAAAATGTTATGCCAGGTGGACACAACGTGGTCTCTTCATGTCCTCAAGCTAAGTCACGTTTTGTTTCAATTTTTTTATTTATTTATTTTTTTTTTAAGGTACGTAGGAAAATATTAGTTCTTAAACTATCTATTTCACACCGTTGGAATACAATATTTTAGTGTTTTGCGTCATGGTTTTTACCTTTTATTTCAACCTAAAGACCACAATATATTTAAATATGCAGACAACAGCATTGCGTACTTTCCCCGATCCATCCGAAACATTTACCAACCAATACAAAGGGCCAAATACGTATATGAAGTCGACTTTGACTACGTCATTTTTTCCCGTTCTTTCGACACACATGAAGGGCATGAAGTACTTTCACGGTTGTATCTGAAACAACCTGATACCAAATGAAAAATGCTAAATACGTAAACAAGTTGTATGTGTTAATGACCGATTTTAGTACGGAACTTTTCCCTTTATCGTCATGGCATTCAATGAGTTTTCCTATTCAATTTTGCCTCTGTGTGTATATTCTAATCCTTATTGATGGCACGCGAATACCTAAAGACTGTTATGTTTGTGTGCGAAAGATGCACCAAGCAATAAAAAGCTCACAAATATGCAACTATATTGTGTTTTGATGACACACAAGTTCAATTTAAGGACGGGCTCAGTTTCTGCCCATTATGCTCAAACTCGAGCCCCGCGGATGTATTTGTATTGTTAAATTCAACACGGCTGATATTTTCATTTTGTTAGAAACTACGTCAACTGACATCTGTAATAAAATATTGAAGTTTTGAAGACAAGAATCAGCGTAACTTTTACGGAATGTTTCAATATATTGCCCGTTGTGCGATTGTACACACACAGTACGTGAAACATTTTCAGTCTTGCTGCTTTGTTTGGTATTGCCATCATATTTATCGATGCTTTCACGCCACTAAATCAACCTTCAACAGCGTGCTTCGCGCTCAAGTGTCTCGCTTCGTGTGCCGTGTATCACATCACCTATGAAGGCTATGATGCATGTAACTCCCCAGTCTGACACTTCCAAGAACGACTTCCATCTTCTGTCTTTTGTCCTTCCAAAGTTACAACTTGTGTAGAAGTGGTGTATTTCTGGATACAATCCACTATTCAAAAAACATCACAGCAAAACGATTATTTCAATACCAAAAAAAACGACAGTGGCAGGAAATATGCTGTCCCACCCGATTGTACTCTAGTCAGAGTATTCATTGCCTCCGTTTATATTGCGACTTTTTATAGAATCGTGGTTAATTATCTACAGAATGTTTCTTTGATTTAATCATAATCGACGCAATGTAGAGTCCTTTTCGTTGCGAATGCAAATATAAAATTTTCAAAACTAGTCAATATGATTTTTAAATCAACTCGTGGATATGGGTTTGTTTTTAAACGTGCACGTTCTAAGAAAAAACGTGCGATTTTGCACAACTTACTAACAGTGAATTGGACATCTGCTGCACAAGAGAATGAAGACAAGGTCACGCTGCAAACTAAACTACAGTAGGCACGTCCTGTTTAACCTCAAAAATAATTTGCGTAATTTCCACTTTGAAATGTTGAAAAAAAAAAAAAAAAGAATCAGAGAAAACTGCTACTGACGATAGCAATCACTTGAGGATTTCAGGCACAAATACAAAAGTGAGAACGACCCTGAGTGCTAAACGTGGTGCAAAAAATTTTGTGTATTTCGGTTGTTTGAGAGTGTAAATTGTGGCTGGATACGTGGATGAAATGAACGTACAGTTTGTACACGGCAGTACACGGTGTACTTGAACATTGACAAGGAAGCACTGCCAGGAAACAGCCCCCGCACTTTAAAAAAAAAAATTAATGGTATTTTAGAATGAAATCAGTGGTCACATTTATTTTATTCCACATCACATGACTTTAGGCTACAGTCTAAGTGCAAGAAGGTGGCAAGTTTGTACTTGTAGCAGAGTGTGATCTTTCTCACTGAGGTTTTTTTGCGGTTTTCTTTCCCTTTAAAGGGTCTGTTACTTTGCCATTCATTAAAGTTGTCACTATCCTTCAACGTCTGGTTCCCCTACTTGGTCTGTTCCTTCCGGCCTGTTTCATGCAGGGTAACGTTTCACGAAAGTCGCGATAACGCACCAAGCGCGACTTTTATTGATTTTTTTAATATATTTTTCATTGATTGCTGGTAATTTTTAATGTAACTTGCCTAATGTTTTCATGCCTGGTTTTATGGAGACATAAAGACTTCAGAATTTTAACTTTGGAAGTCAGTAAAAATTCAGCTTGTTGAGACGTACTCTGCGCATTAAATACTTTCGGAACCGCCCCGGTTCCAGATTGTTAATAACACGATAAAGATTCCGCGCTATTCAGAAAAGAAAAGAAAAATATTGCGGCACTGCATATCCTTGTATTTCCTTGCTAACAAACCTTTTTTTTTTCTTCCAGCGCAATAGTTTTTTTGCGTATTCTCCACGTATAAGCATGGATGGAATCTAAGCGTCCTTCTCTAGCTTCTTGAATCGTGCACTTGTAAAATCTTGCTGAGCATTTCCTTGCGTCAGAAAACCGAAAGACCTCTTGATATTGCTTTTATGTATATGCGGTGGGTTCTAGAAGGGTTTGTTTGTTTTTCTAGTACTTTCACTTCTTGTTCCGCTGTTATTGTGCGTCATGACAATGCGCAAAGCCAATATCACAAACGATTTACACGCGCACATTTTATAGAAAGTCTTTAGATCGCCTTGGATATTCAGACCACTTATTCACTGGAATTACTTCCTTGCTAAGTTCTCTTTCATATGCAAAATTGTATTATCGTAACACACGTCCCTAATTTAAATATGAAAAGAGGGAACTGTGCATTTACCTATACAGATAATTCCTAGAACTTTCTATGTGGTCAAACAACAACCTCTCGGCCATGTTCTCTTTTTTCCTGCTGAGACAGGGAAAAAGGTAACTACCTAAAATGTAACGTAATTTTAGGCACTGTAGTCACTCCAAGCATTCTATGGCCTTACCGGTTCCGCCCACGTTTGTTTTGAATCTCGTGGACTACGTTTGCGGAAAACAACATAATTGCCTGTGATCAAGCCAGCTTACAAAACGTTGTTTTGATTATGAAGATCGTCAGAACATTTAAGATATTGACTCTCTAAACTTAAGTTATTTTTTTGATTTTGATTTGGTCACTTGTGTTGTTGATTTCTTCGACCACGTCCGCACTCGCGATTGAGAGAAGTTAACGTATAAATGTGTCAAAATATGGACATTTTCTTTTTACATCACAACACCGTTGAAGATGTTGTCACAACATGTTTTAGTTCAGTTTGAGATTGGATTTTCGTTTGTTTCAAACCTCCATCCAGCACGTATGCCCTTATATTTTTAGCACAGCAAACTGCATAACTACCAACCCAGAAGAATTCATTCAATTCATAGAATATTCTAATCACGGCATTGAAAGAACGTTTAAAATATTGGCCTCCCAACGTATATTACTTTAGCAAATAAGAAATCCTTCCCGAGTTCAATAGCTCAAAATATGGTCATTTATATAAAAAATTAAGAATTCTTTCTTTCTTTTTTTTTTTATTGATCTTCAGAAAAATCAGCGTAACAAATGCGAGTGAGTTTGACAAAATTATTTCGCAAACCTTTCTTATTGGGAAAAGTAACCGACTGCTAACAATAATCAATTGTATTCGATATTCAGTTCTTGATTATTGAAAATGGTTTATCGGTTAAATAGACATTGGTTTTGATATTGCTAGCGTTCCACTATATAGCAATCGCTTCGAAAGATTTCCGTTATTTGTACAAAGAACCAGATATTGTTTTTCAGTTCTCGATCGACAATTCTATATTGTAGGTTCATGGTATTGGCGCGCTAAACTGTATCAATCGTTTTTGAAGCGCCATTTGGAAATAGTGTTCCTTCAGGTTGATGACAGTCTTCAAGTGCTCAATAGGATGCTAGAATTTTTTCATGAAGGTATTCTTATGAAACAGAATGGGAAGCAGGATTGAGTCAACCTCGTTTCCGAGGTCCTCTCTGGGAACGAGGTTGGGAATGAGTGTTTTTACGTCACCAGTGGTCTTGTTTCAAATGCCTTCCATCTACGTTCCATAGTTCCTGCCTCTAAGGTTTTTCTGTCGAGTCGTGAGTCATTTCGCCTACGCAGAGTATTCTCCAAAAACCGTGCAGTACTTCACGACTGAGCAGGTCGGAAACACGTATTGCACGTTCAGGAATTCTGTGGTTGAATAAAACAGCAAATATCGTTTACTTGATCTAATCTAAACGTCTCTGATCTCGACTGCATTGATTCGAGGTTCGATACCAGTTCATACTTTGATTTCCGATCCCGCCAAGCAGACTGATCTATGATTTTGAAACATCCTGTTCGAATACCGAATTTTTTGCTGTGGTCGGAAGTTGCAGTCGTCTTCGTGACCGCAAAAAACCACTTTGCATTGAGAGCCGTTCTTTTGTTAATGCTCAATGCCGTAAAAAAAATTCTACTTCGTATATCTTGAAATTTCTGCTCTCTTGTTTCGAGTTTTGAGCTCTCTTGAGTTGTGACTCCCTGTCATCTCAAAAATCCGCCTTTGATGAATTAAACGTTTACTCCCGAGACGAGACGAGCCAATACGAATCAATTCCCATTTTTCTTTACTTACATATTGAAAATTAACCACACCGATAACAATAGCCAAACAAAAAAGAAAGACCACTGCTCGACAAATTTTATTTCAATGAATTTCTGCAGTGAAGGTTTTCACAAGCAAACTCAAAATCTGTAGACACGTTACATGATAAAACATTCGAATGTTAATCCCCGATGCATCACAGTACTGTATTGCTGATTTATAACCATTGTTCTTCACGTCTTACTTGTCCTTGTATGTGCCTAAGGTTTTAAGGTACTTAATCGAATTTACTTGTATTCCTTTGCACATTGGTTTTAACTGCTTTAGACTGCGGATGAGATCTTAAAACGTAATCGTTCAAATATATGGTATTGTTTGCTAGCTGCAGAAGATTACCCTAACTGTTTTGAGCCTGTGGATGAAATCCTAATGTGTGACCATTCAAATGAAAACTTACTGATCCGGCCCCAGATGTTCAAAGACTGGGAAACTTTATCCAGCGGATAAGTCGCTATCCGGCGGAGTGCATTTGTGCGGTGCGTAGTGTATTTTATCCGCTGCCGGGATCAGAATGATTTATCCACTATAAGATCAGAGTTATCCGCTATTTGAACAACCGGGGACAGTACTTTTCTTTGGTGCTATTTGTTAAGCTGTATAAGGCTGGTGTAAGCCGTTCTGTGTCGGTGGATGAAAGATGAAAGCTACTGAGCAGTCGCGTAAGTGTATCAATCTGACGCTTATGGCAGTAAAACTAACGGCCAATCCTTTCTGTTGTCTGCGCAGGGGATGGTGGATCTATTTGCGCAAATGTTTGGAAGAACAACAAATGCGGCACCGAAGTACTGAAGTACTACTTCGACTCTACAACGAAAATATGCCAAGCCTTCAAATACTACAGCTGTCTTGGCAACGACAACAAGTTCGACACTTTACAGCAGTGCAAGGACGCCTGTGTTCAGAGTAAGTGATAGTCGCACATGCAGCAGACCTTAATTTTGAGTTTTTAATAATGGATTCCTAAAACGCGGTAAAATCTTTACTACAACGGGGATATAATAAATGCATAAGGATGAGAAAATACAAATGAAGATTAAATGAAATAATTCAATTTCGGAAGAGTGATAATAACGCAGAAAATTCACTTTCAATTCTCATTGGGAACTGGTCATAACAAGTTTGTTCGAAGAGGACTCACATTGTCTGGGAAAGGGGCGGTTATCGAAGACACCACCTATCTCATGAACATTACCGACAAAATTTTATTGGCGTTAAAATTTGAGTCGACAGAACTATTTAGCTTGCAATAGCCCGAATTGCTACATCATAGACACAAAAAGTAAGGTTTGAATCTCAGTGCCATGTTTTAATGCTGGATATAGGGGTGGCTATGCAATAAAGACACCATCTTTTAAGGTTGAGGAAGCTAGGGGGGTGCTGGCAGAGACTACCATCTGTTTTGTGGTTTGGTGGGTCCTGTTCGAGTAAAATAGTTTTGACCACTTGCCTAACGAACCAAGATTGCTATGGATCTTAAATACTGCCAAAGTGTCAGTATTGTTGTGCTTCTCTCAACTGGCAAACAATATGCTGTATATGTTCAGAAAGATTCTTGTTCGTTGTTTGTAAGGTTATAGTTGAGGAAATTTATCGCGTTGTAATTTTCTTGTTTGCGTTTTTGCAGAGACGAAACAGAAACGCGACGTTTTCAACAGAACACGTGCGTCCAAGGCGAACGGCCACCATTTTAAAACAATAGTACAGAGATTACATGACATAGCAAGACAGTCGGCGAGATGAGAAAGTGTTTCACAGAGGAGAGTATAGCGAGGCGTCGTCAGTGCAAAGGCGGGGTGGATGACATCTCGTTCTTGATACAGGAAACTAAATAAACTTAAATACTGACATGCACTGCCCATTGTTAATGCTTTCTAAAATTGTTGATTCTTTGCTGAGCATTGGTTACCAATACATAGGTTATTTGACTCTTCTACTCTAGAACATCGCGGATATTAGAGTTGTGCTTAGCGATGTTACAGAATTCAGGTGAACTTCACTCTAAACATTTGTGATTCTCGTGTTTGTGTCAGTTATACCCAAGGGTGTTGTTCCACTACTCAAGTGTTTATTTTAGCCGTCTACAGAATGTCAAAGGAATAAAAGATCGACGCGAGGTCAGTTTTGTCAAAACAAGTTTGATTCCGCTGGCTAAAGGAACAAAAAACACGGATTTTTGAATTGTATTTATCGTTCAGTAGTTTTGTATATTGAAGCTTCTTGAAATTTTTCGTTCCTCGAACAGATCGACACCAAACTTCAGCTTACTTTCATCCATAAATTCTCATTTTAGAATAATCGTGACCCGGGTCCTTATTCTCATACCTTTCATTCTTGAATTCGTTATAAAAAGGTTAAGAGAAATTAGGAATTGATCACCGATGAGATTTAAGTCGGAGATCGCGAAATACTGGAAACAATTATTTCACATTTTTTGATCAATACATGAGCTAGATATCGTAGTTTTGTAGTTTATGAATCAGTGTACCCAGAAATAAATAAAACCTTATTTTAGATTCCATTGTTTGCTCTTCTCTTTCTTTCTTTTAAACTAATAATTCCTAATTATATTTCAAGAAAGCGTAGCCATTCCCGTCTCGGAAGAACGAGGTGTTTATAACCCAAGGGGGCGCGGTAAGGGAACGAAAGCTTTTGTGGAGAAGGATCAAAGAAATGAAGAGTGGGGGAGGGGCGAGAGGAAAGGAATTATGTTAAAGGGACTAATTTTCGTCTGGGTACAACTTTTTCACCCGCTTCGCCGCGTACAAAACGCGAAAAATAAAAGGGTTTATTGTTAATGTCGTATACGGTTGCTTTGCAAAACAGCTTTGTTTTCCTCAAGATTTCAATGAGTCTCGCACGCGAATCTTGAATTTTCACGCTTTCAGGACACAGCGTTCCGTCAAACCAACTCACGCAATATTTAATACGGACTTGGTATATCTTTTGCTCGAAAATCCGCAGGGAACTGAGAACGCAAAAACCTGAGCGAGCACGAATGGTTATAAACCCACGCCTGCTTAATATCTGTGGAGCTTTTCCCGGATTTGACACAAAAACCCATCTGAAGTGTTTGCTTCCCTCTCCCCGGGACTCTCCACTGTTTCGTTATTTTTAGCGTTTTAAAACAAAAAAGCACTGTGTGAGGTGAATTAAATATTGTGAAATACTTTGGATCCCTGCTGATCTTGCCTTCTAAAAATACAATACATCAAACTTCCACTGTTCTCCAAACACAACAAATGTTTACATACAGGGATTATTTGCCTGTCTCATATTTTCAAAAGCAAAAACTACATTGTTATTATGATGTGTTAGTGACAAGGAAATAACAAGTTTTGTTTGAAGAACGTGGATATAGCCTTCACTGCGAACATTCGAGATTGTATGGAGTAGGCGAAGACGTGTCAGTTTTTTACTTCGGGCAACTGAGGAACATTAAAAGACATACAACCGAGAAAACGCGTGTACAAGTTCTTTTTTTTGTCCTTCATGGTCCCAAAGGGGCCCAGCCCTCCATCAAGGGCTCCAAGCAAGTCAAGCTGAAAAATGCTTATATAGGGATTCTAACAACAAGCTTTATTACCAACAAAGTTAAACTTAATTTACAACATAGTATATTAATACAAAAGAGGTAATAATTACCCAGAACAACTGAAAAGCTAATAGAGCCGAGTAAAACTAAATAACAAGGTTTCATGGGTTTACTCTAGTCTCTAGCTCCAGAGTCAGAATTTTTGTGCAGCGTCCAAGTCGAGAAACACTTCGGGTTTCGGTCTCCACAACATAAATTAAATATCCGGGCCGGCTCCTTTGGGACCATAAGGTGTCCCTTTGGGGACACCTTATTGATGGTGGTTCCCTCAAATTTTTCAACGCTAGCTCGCCCAAATCTTGCCTAATCTGTAAGTATGCTACCCTCTGTAATGGTTTTGTGGGGTCCGTTACCCGGCTTGTATATACCCGTCCCGCAACATTCAGCCTGATCTATCACGCCGCCAGCCGGTCTAAGCTTGCTCAAAGGCTTTATGCAAATCTCACGTGTGGTTTGTGACTAACGAAAAGAGCTCACGCTTAACACGTTTATTAGAGGAATGCGTGCTCGACCGATGAAAGTTTTATTTTCACGCACTACATTTTCCTCTAGCCGGTTTCCTGGACAGCAGAAGATTGTTTCTATTTCTTTCTTACTTTTTTATCCTTTGCACTCGCTGGGCTCAATTTTCAGCAGGGCGCACTTACGACCCCAACACGGTAAGGCAAAATCAATTATTCAGTAATATTAAAGTTATTGTTATTTTTAGCTACGTATTGCGGTATGATAATGTACCTGTAGCTACAAATTATAAGCTTACTTTCGTATTTTAAAGCTTTCTAATTCAGACGTCATTTTGCGGAGTTGACGTCTTCAAAAGAATCGTCCAGCACATGAAAAAAAGTGTGGTTCGTTGCATTATGTAAACAAGACAAAGCTATTGCATAATAAAAATTTAGATTTTCTCTTTTTTTTTTTTTTCATGGATGGCGATTCAAATGGAGCAATTTCTGTTGTTGTGAACCAAATATTCAGATTAGATTAGTAACAGTCAGTAAATATTTGAATAACATGAGTAGACATGTACCGTCAGGTCCTGGCATGGCATAACGTTTTGTGGCAATCTTGAATGTGCCTGTACTGTCAACCTGCATACAGTACAGTATATAGTTTTGCATGTGATTGCCCTGGAAGAGCAAAATTATCAGATTTAATAATTATCACTGATTTTGTATTGCAAAACCTTAGACTTGTATTGCAGGTTTTTTGGCAATATTGACTACGCCTGTAATGATAATCTTTTGTGATAATCTTTTATTTGTGCTTTTTTTCAATGCACATGGTTGATTCTTACAATCTTGTAGTAGTGATATATACAATTAAATTAATTATTAGTTAAAATAATGTGCAAACAAGGAAGCTAAATGAACCATTTGGTTATCTTGTTAGCTCCCTGTACTGTCCATGTCAATCTGCACAGTGTACACAGGACTTCATTTCATGGGTCCAGTATATTTGGAGCTAACTACATTGCTTCAATTTGTTCTGATGCATATTTTCTCATTTTTAGATTGTGCCGACTCTCTTTATGCACAGTGTTACTTCTCAACGTAATGCACGGTAAGCTTGAAAAGTAACTCCTTGCTTTCTACAGCTAGTGTTTCGAAGCCTATTTTCTCGTATTAAATTCGGTTTCTTGACAACATCAAAGGCACAAATACCAGGTCAGGCCAGGCAGAGGCCTTGAATACTAAATCATTGCTTGAAATTCAGCGGAATTAGCCTGGAATCTTCTAACATGTCTCAGTATGAGGAGAGATCGAATGAAAGATGCGCGTGAGAGAAGGGGCGAAACAAAAGTCAGGGCGAACTTAAAGTCGTTTCGCCCTCTTCTCCCAGGTAGTCATCCAGATCTCCCGATTTTTTTTTTTTTTTTTTTTCTCCTACTCTCCCGGAATGTTCTCTCCAGGTAACGCAAGCAGACGAAACGCACCGCAATACTTATGTATTTTTCGTTCTTCCGGGACATGACCAGGATGGCTAAAAATCTATTTTCATTTTTTTTTTTTTTTTATCATTATATTGGAATCGAGTCTTATGGGTTGGCCCAACCTCGTTCCGAGGGCTTTTCCCTTCTCGTGGGGGGCGCCCGCCCCCCACGAGAAGGGAAAAGCCCTGGGAACGAGGTTGGGGTTGGCCATCGCCACCCACCGCACAAGGCCAAAGTAGCGTATAACGATTGTTTTTCAGTGAGATTTCCAAGGTATAATTATCGTTTAATTTGTTTTGTAAATCCAGTAGACCTGCACTTTTCCTAAGCTCTTTTTACTAAGTGTGTAGCATGTGTTTCCGCCAGATAAAAAGTGACATAACTTCGGAATATTAAAGGAGCTCCTTTTTTTCTGAAAACATCCTCAGGCTTTTCTGCGGTTCAAGAAACAGTTAAGACAATCGATAGTTTTATTTATAAAATTTTCAGTCGTCTCGTGATTGTGTTTAATAATTTCGATTCGCTGAGCAGTCTGTATCTCAAAATGGCTCTCTCAATGAGTTAATACCAAACAAACGGGCCTTTTCTATCAAGAAACCTGTTTTTGTTAGGCACTTTAAGCTGACGTACAAAAAAAGCGATAAAATCACAACTTCCATCAACTCCCTTTTTTTTATCTCAGATTGAAGTTTTTCCGGCTGACTGTAATACTGATTAAACCATACAAGCCGTAACAACTGATCTAAACAAGCCGAAGACGATTAATTAAAGCATAACTTATTTGCATATTTTAAAATTACGTACTTAACTCCCAAGACGATTAATCTAAAAACACTGAAAGTTGCTCAAAATGCTGTTGCTTGGTTTGCTTTCGTACTTTTATCACTTCTCAGAAATAAAGAAGCACTCTAGATAAAGAAAGGATGGTAATTGGAAACGATCGAAAGCAATTCAATGGCCATTTGCTTTGTGCCAGTCACGTTTTTATGCACCATATTAAGACCTCATGATCACTCTACTGATTTTGACAACATACAAAGGACCGTCGGTGACTTTCACTAGTAACAGTGGGTGTGGCTTGCTCCCGAAAGAAAAAGCTAGCTGCCATTGCCGATCAAAGTAGATCAAAACAAACAACCGACTCCCAAGAATCAGACGTGATAAGCATGTGTAAATCGTGCGAGCGTCTTGGTATGATTGTAAATATTCTATACCGGCTTTCGCTGCCTCTGACGGTGGACCCCGGCCGTTGATTCGACCACCGCTAAGCGTTTTCCTCTCTGAACTACGCTGCCAATGCTTTTAATAGAAAATTTTCACTACTTTGAACTAAATGGTTCCGATAAATTCAGGCTCCAGTTGTTCAAAGAGCGCCGGATAAGTCGCTAAATCCAGCGGATCCAGCGGATAAAATGTTTTGGTCCCTATCACTATTAACGTCCTTATCGCTAAAGCATGGAATGAAGACCAAAGAGAGGTTCTATTAGTACAAGTAATATGTGTTAACAGCACCAAAAGAGGAAACAGTTTACAAATTCAAAGAAAAGGTGTTGTTGCTAACTTGGGACTCCACTCAGTTCGCATCCTTGGAGACCGAGGGGCAGTTAGTCGAGTGGAAGGGATTTTCGCCCGACTTATTCAGTTTAGTTATTGCCCCTGGGTCTCCAAGGATGCTTAATTCGCTTCCTGTCTAATTCAGCTCCATAAAAGAAAGCACTGTACCCTGGTTTCTTAACCGCGTTATATTGTGGTTATTTTATGACTGATTGATCAACCAACCATTTCCCCTGAAGCTGAACATCTAAAGCAAGAGGAATGAAGAACTACTGTATATTGTTCCAAGGTTTTCCTTTAATTCGATTTCCGTGCTTGCTGAACGAGGAACAAACTCAATGAAAATATTTTAACTCTACTGAATAGTGAGCACTTGAGTTTCAACTAGAACAATCAATTTTTTTCAATATCGTCGCCAAGTAGCTATTATAAGGTTCTACTCGCCTACGTGCTGAAAATGTCAATTGACTAAATAAACAGAATGTTCCATATAACAGATCACTGGAAAACTCGTGTAGGTCTGTTTACATTTCTGAACGTGGGAGCACGTTCAGCGGCGGAAGGGGATTCCTTTTTTCAGCGAAATCGCTGCATTTTGCTCTTGTTTCTTTTTTTAAGGAAAGGAGCTGTGATCTTTTCTGATATTAAACTTGATTGTGCTTCTATATTGGATCGAAAAATCGTCCTGCGTGTCTTGTTAAAATCGTCCCTGGTGTTAAATATTGAAATAGGTGTCGGTTTAATGTTTCGCCTGTCAACTTCCTTTTCAAGGTTAAACTGATTAACATTCAAAAAACTTTTTGATCATTTAGGAGCCTTAAGAACACGTTCTTTATAAATTATCTTTTTTTCCACAATTTTAGTAATTTAATTTTTTTTATTTTATTTCTTATTTTTTTATAATAATTGTTATAATATATTTTTTTACAGCTGATAAAGTCATTTCTTCACTGACATCAAAAATTTAGTTCTGAATTTCTTATCTCACTGGAAATTCTGCTAATCGTTTTCAAAAGTAAAACTGTTGATTATCAGGGATAATTATTGTGAACCACCTAAAAACTTGTCAAAAGCATAACAGTTCTTCAGGAAGTGTCAGCAACTTTTGAGACCCAAACATTAATTTTTAGCGATCAGTTTTCGTACGTGACCCCGGAAAATCTGCAGCTGTGAATTCTGTACCCCCTACCAGAAAGTTGATGCCAATTTTGAAAAGAATGGAAAATTTTTTAACCTAAGTATGTGAAATTAAACTTATTCTTCAAATCAAGTGGCACTTTTCCCCGGATTAAAAATAAAACGTTTTTTGGTCTAATCCATTTCAAGTGTTTTCCGCATAAATATTTGCTTTCATGTAAATCTTGTCTTTGGCGATATATGCGCATGCTCTAAGCGTTCTTGCCCAATTTCTTTACTGAACAATTTCCGTTTTCAATTTATGTTTTGCACCATGAGCGATTTACAAGGATTGCAACATCCTAGATAAAACTTCAGAAACATTATCACCGAACAGCAACACAATAGGCAATCGTTTGCACGGGACTTTCTGTAGCAATACAATTTTTTAGTTCCGCCTAAAATACAATGAAAGCGAAGTTTAATTGTATATATATTCGACCTGGTTTGTGACCCGAATATTTATCAGCCTTTTTCATCTTTTACAAAGGATATAGGAGGGTGTGTTTCCTTGGCGCCAGGTCAAAACGTGCTATTTCTCACTAGTCCTGACAGCTCAGTGTGTTTTGCATGTTAATTTCATTTCGACTTCTCCCGCTATAATATATGAAGATGGTGTTTAAAATTACTTTTGCTGTTGAATTATGGAACTGGCTATCTGCGGAAACTGTTAATGAGAGCGGGTTTGCAGAACGGAGATCAGATCGACCAGATGTGGAGAGTTGTTATTTTGATTCGGGTTTGTTTACATTTGTCTTCCAGTCGTCAGTCGCCAGTGGCTCGTTTGTTGACATATAATGTCTCCCTCTCGAATAATAAAATTATTTATCAGATTTCCAAACGTTTTTCTTCGTGTTAACAAAATAGCTTCCTAAATCTGTAAACTTTTACGTGCCAAACATCAAATGTTCCACTTTCTGACCTTGTTGCATCAGAAGTGTTATTTAATACGTGTTTCAAAGCGCCAAGCGAATCATTGACAATCCGACAGCTGTCAATCCAAACAATGGCGAGATGAGCACGCGCTTAAAGCCCTTATCACGAACTTATCACGCTCGAATACACCGCAAAAACCGCGCTACATTTCGCGCACGTCACCTTTATTTAGCGAAATATAACCGGAGTAAAATTTCTTGGGCATGTTTAAGCTAGTTTGTTTCATTGTCCCAGCAGAATCAAATTTAATACGAGAAAAATGGGCTGACCTCTGTTGATTTGTGGGTCATTGAAGCGATGTGATGTTATCGTATTCCATTGTTATTGAGCAAAAGTAAATAGCACGCCCCATCAAGAGCTCGCTCTCTGATTGGCTCGCGGTCGGGCAGCTTATGAATTATTGATTGTTATTTAGAAATTCAATATCTAGTTAAAATTGCGAGCACGTACGCTTTGCGTAGGTGTAAAAGAAACCTAATTACTTTCTTCCATCAGTTGTGTTAGAGCATTTGAAGTGGACAGAGCTTGATTCGCGAACAAGGGAAATATTCGGAGTTATGTGCAAAACAGAACCATTCAAAGAGGATCCAGCGCCGGTGTGTCTTCCTCACGACGACCGACCACTGGCAATGAAGGATTTGAACATGGCTAAAGTCTTCGATTTCGACTTCAAATATGGCAAGAAATCCGCTGTGGATTTCCACGAAGATCTTGCAGCCATCGATCAGAGTATGATGCAAAGCCCTAAAACGGTAGTCCGCCGTCGCAGGATAATAAAACGACGAAAGTATCCAAGGTTTGGGTTTGTACCCAGCCTGGAGGACATTAAAGAAAACGAACTGTTTGTAACCTCTGAGGTCGCTGTTGAGGAGGACAAGAAAGACTTGGCCGCCATACATCGTGAGCGCGCACTCAGTTGTGGCATGGCAGTCAGAGAGGAAGGTCGCCGCCACCGTCACAAGCGACATTCAAGGCGATAAAGAAAAGAAACATGACCATGTCTGGCCAAACACAGACCCTAATCTATGGGTTTTAGAACGTTGATTCGCTCTACCAAACAAGAACTTCGCCGCGCCTTTGCTGGCTGCGAAGATGTTGACGAAGCGTTTCAGCACGGGACAGACGAACGTGCTGTATGTCAGCTTGAGAATCCTTTCAGATGAAATTAGACTTTGCCATGACTCGGCAAAAGGAAAAGATTTAAGGACAATCTCGAAAATGGAGAGAGCGCAAGGACGGGGGTGATGAAATGAACAACTGTTGTTGCAATCAACAAGCTTGGAACTTTGTTGGTTTCACCAGGTGCTTCGTAAACAAATTCACGTGATGAATTGTAAATTTTAAAATCGAGGAAAGAAACCAACTCAACCTGAAAACGCAGCTCACTATAAAATGAACAATGTTCGTTTCTTGAAAGCTAGAAGGCAACTTACATTGCTTTGAGATCGATGGAACTGTGTAAAAAGTAGCATCGACACAGAATTCGAAAGCATCAGAGGTAGCTATGAAAAAAAAAACATGTCATTATTTTCTCTCTTCTTTAGCTTTATAAATGCTTATAAATACCCTAGGATTACAAAGATGGAAAATTTATTTATTGTGTATTATATTTCGCAGTAAACGCGAATATAAAGATCTAAGATAGTTTTCCCGACGGTGTATCGCTAGCGAACTAAGCGAAGAGGTATATGACAATGTTGTATCATAGTTGTTGAAAAAAAAATTAAAAATCTTGGATATAAACAAAGTTGTAGTATTGAATTTGCTTCAATTAGTTCAGTGAATTTGAAATGATCCCGGGATACTCCAATATTAGCCCTATAAAACTTGAAGAACAACCATTAATCTCCTTGTTTTGTTTAGCGGAGAGACCAATATTGGATGTATACGAACGCCTACTTGGGAATTTTCATTTATTTTTATCCCAGTAAAGGGTTGGAATTTATGCTCCGATGGCAGTTTCGAAGGCGTCTCGTGACTTCACGCTTTGAAAGGCTGCTGTTTACGTCCTGCGGGCATGCATAGAAATACTGTTCCGTCTTCGAATTGATAAGTTCGGAAACGTGATTTAATGTTATTGCAAACTAATGGGTTTTCTGGCTGGATGAAACTGTTTAGTTTCTAGTCAGAGGAAAAGGTTGAAGTGTGCCCTTCCCTTTTGAAATATGATCTCAAAAAATTCGATTTTCTGGAGAAGCCTTGCCTTGAAAAAACAAGGATAAATTTCAGTGGGCTTGCCATGCGAGAAAAACAAAACCTTCTCTTCAAGAACTTGGCCATGCTCTGAATGTATATTCGTGCGTGTTTGTTGATCTGTGGGACAAGTAAAATTATTGTCATGTACCTGTGAAAGCGAAATCGCGGCAAGGTTAAAGGGGTGCGAAAATCCGGGGGGAGACGTTCGAACTTACGTACTGGAACGCTGCTAATGAGCTTGCGCCTCACGTAGCTTCACGTGTATGCTAAACGTTAAGTGAATGAAGTCATAGCGCTGTTTTAACCTGGAAGCACTGCGGTTTGTCATTTGTTGCTACAAACCGATAAGCGTTCAAGGTTTTTGCCGTTGAAGTGGCGACGACATCACGCCTGGTTCGAAGAATGATTTGTGTTTTTTGTTTTCTTTATTCCTGGTGAAACAGAGATTTCGCCGGTTTGCATGTTTTCTAATAGTTGACCATGGACTGATGTTTAGTTAGACACGAGTTAATACTTTGTAAGGAGCAGTGAACTTCTTCAAGGTAGTTTATGTCAAAGCAACATCGTTAGTTTTTGCTGACAAAGACCATCTGAATGTGACATTCCCTGATAGTTTTGCTGGTAGTGGTCTAGTAACAAAGGAAATTTGTCATCATCGATCATCGCTTGCCCTGAAACCGGGCTAAATTTAATTGTGATATGCACCGGAAACTATTTATAACCTTACACGGTTTCCATTTAAGATAGTGGATGTTTATTTTAGTTATGACTGTTGTTTTGGCGATCGCGAATGACTCCAAAAACAAAAGAAAAGAAACACGGGACTGTACTATCTACGAACAGTCTCGATTACAGTGCATTCCTTTATAAACAGTGATTAGAAAAGTGCTTCCTAGCCAAGTACATAAGAAGGTGCAAACAGGAACAGAGATTGCTTTAGGTACGAATATCAGGCCTTAGAAACGAAAAATCTTACTCTGACCTAAAATAATGTAAGAGGCCGATTTGGTGAACCGCGCTTCACTCCTTCCCCTCCCTAAATTTTGACTAGTACAACCCTCCCCCCCCCCTCCCCTCCACCCTGGGTAAACATTTGATAAGGGCAAAAGCCGCGAAAAGGCGCCTTTTAATAGGCAAAACTGCACGATATCTGCTCAAAAATTTTGCTTTAGATGCTACAAACTAAAACCAAACACAATCCATTGCAATTTGGGAGTGGATTTAAATTTGTGATTCGTTTTGAAAAGGCTGGCATCGCGCCTGTATGGCCAAGTGCCACGAAAGCGGAAATCCGGTCGAGTGCGATGCCAATATAAAATGTCTTAATTCAAAAGCGCATGCGTGCGCTTATGCAAGCATCACTTGGAATATTTTCGACTCTGCATCTTTTGAGGCTCGCTCGTTTAAGAAGCAAAGTTTTGCAAAGAAAATATAATCGATCTTTATTTACATTCCATGTACTAGAATTAAGCACCTTTTCCCAGGCTTTTCGATTCTCGAACAGCGCGTTTTTTTCCTTACAACAACCCAACTCCCACCTCCGCCCCCTTCCCCACCCCTCCACTTTACATTGAAGCGAAAGAGCGCAGTGTGGCTAAAAGAGCTTACTGCTTCCACAAAAGCGACCACGAAGAAAAGAAATATCGAAAGAAAAAAAGAATGTATAGATGTTTTTTTCGCTCTTTTGCCTGAATTTTTGCTCGCTCATGTCTTATGTCTTACCCAACTCCAAGAAACCCCCCCCCCCCCCCTCCCCACTTTATATAGCCTGGCTATAAATAACATCCCAGTAGTGTGCCGTTATGTAAAAAAGGGAAAATGCTAACGGGATTTTGACGAATCCGCAACCGTTTGATTACCGTGAAGTTTTCCACTCAGGGCAAAGCTAAATTCAGTGTATAAGGACCTGTTTACAAGTAGTGAGGGTAACCCTAGCGTTAGGGTTACAGGCAGATAGGGTTAGCCTGCCCCCAGGGTAACCCTGATCCGCCTTGCAAACGCTCCTTAACTCGCCTACCCGGGAGGATGCCCGGGATCAGGACAAGCTTTTACTTGTTTCCAGACCCTTTGAAAAGTTGAAAAGAGCGGTGAAAATGCATGGCCTAGCGAGTATAACCCGGCTATCAATATAGCCATTTTCGCCTTCCTACACTCACAGACGAGAAACCAAACATGTTTCTGGTGAACGGTCTACAAGCAAGCCAGCCTCAGTTTATTTATTTCCTGTCCGCCATTTTGTTTTCAATTTTCCCGCGCTTTCGCGCGCTTTGTAGTAAAGTTGACCTGAGTCATCACGAGGGTAACCCTACCTGTTAAATTTTGCTTTTAAGGGCTATCTTTTACCGTCTTGCTAAACAGGCCCTTAAATTAGTTCAGACTTAATCCATTCGACGAACACATCAGCAAAATGTACACAAATATCAATAGCATAAGGGTTTTTTTTTTTTCAATAGTTTTTTATTTTATTTTATTTTTTTTAATCAGGCCTTGTTGGCTCAATTTTGCAAAAAGCACGACCCTCTGCTGCTCCAAATGTTAGGCCGTGAAAATCGGTGATTATATTACTTCATTGTTACATTACTTTTCTTAAAATAGGAAACATTGAACCCTGCAACATTTCACATTTACCCTCCCAGCTAAGCAATTGTTTACCTTTAGCTCACTTTCACGGTCGACCAGGAAATAAATAAAATATAATGATGATGATGACGACCGTGATATTCCTGTTAAACGGAAATTGCGAATTATGTAGTTTCCTGATGCGTTTTCCCTAAAGTAACTCCTACTAACCTTTCAACAAGAAAAGCCGCCTTTGATTTTAAACTATTATAAGAACTGAACCCGCAAAACATCCTATTACAAGGTGGAAATCCGTTACAAATATTTAACCGATGAAATTTTACCGCTTGAATCTCTGGGACTTAAAAAATGTTTGGTCAAGAGAGACTTTTCATTTAACCTCTAGCTACGAGACAACTCTATTTCCCGTTACACCACTCCACACTCGTCTGTCACCAAATTTTTAGAGTCACCTTGAAGAGCCAAAGAAACATATTTATGTGAATGGAAACTTTCAAATGCTGTAGTCTAGTTTTGTTAGAAAAAAAAAAACTAAAAAGTTATTGGAACTAGCTAGCCAAACATATGTGCTGTTTCGACCAAACCGTAGGGAAATCAATTGCCTGTTTAACTCTAGATTCAAGACTCTCTTCTTTACTTTATACTCAAGAGCCTTGTCGGCTTCATGAAGGCACTGAATTTGCAATCGTCCTTCGGAATAAATGATAAACTTGGTTCTGGCATAAATCGGGCTTAATTAGTGTGAACGCCTCGGTGGCATAAATTTTCAAAATGCAATTCTGTAGATTCTAGGAATCATGGCAAGAGAATGACAAGCGATCTCCTTTGTGAAAACGTTGGCCTTCAGCAGATATGGGTGTATCTGATCGTGACTCAAAATGTTAATGTCTCTGTTGGTTTGACAATTTTTAAACGTATTTTAATTCTTCACTTTTCAACTGTAAAGATCGCTATTTCCGTCTATGATGTGATGCACTCTCTGTTTTTCATAATTAGCTTTCAAGGGAAGGGCTATTGTCCAGTAAAATTTTATTTCTTAGGTCAGTAGTATCTGTTCGAATTGCTGTTTAGTATCCTTTCTCGTTTTGTCACGATTTTGTTGCGTGTCAATACGTGTTCCCTTGCATAAACTCGTATTAATTAATGCTGTTAAGCGGATGGGGTGGTGTTAGTGTTTGTTATGATGAATAATCATAACAATCTTCGGTCAAGAAAATACGGTAACACAAGTTCGATTTCAGTTATATCATTCACTCTCCACTGATTAATTAGTTACATTTTCGCTTCGATAAACTCCTTGATTCTGCATGAATATTGCGGATATTTCCTTCGACTGGAGACTGGAACAGTGCTGAAGCCCTTACGACCCTAAGTCAGTTTCCGTGCGATTTTCTGCACGCACCCTAATTCATGTCTAATTCTGAAAATAACTATTCGCGCGGAAGAGAATGCTCCTGTTCGTGCAATTTGCCATTGAAAGCATTTTTACAGGTCTGCAATCCAGCTAAAAAAATCGCATAATAAGTTATATTTTATTTTTATTGTTATTTACCATGGTCACTTGCATTAATACGCTGAGTACCGATCTATTTTCGGAAAAATCTCAATCGTCCATGCCATTTTGACATTTGTATTCAATACCGTTTCTACTTGAGATGAAGTCGTCTGCTTCCGAGAATGCAAAAACTGCCAAACTGAGGAAGTTGCAGCTGAGAGGAAGCCCAGAGCTGATATTTGCTTTCTTTAGAGCGAAACAGTTTTCCGGCCGAGAATTGAAGGCTTGGATAAATTCTACCAGCAGGATTCGAGCATTGTTCCGTGATAACCAGCCGGGCATCGGCAATGCCGCTGGAGGATTCCAATCCCCGCCAATCCTCGGAGGATTCTTTCGGTAGGATAATTCATTTTTGAGCGGAATAGCAAAATGTCAATAACACAAGAATGGACAGACGCAATCAGTTAAACAAATATTAAAAGAAGGAAAATAATAAGTTCACAATGAACCCAAATTATCTATAGCATTATGCCTTGCATGTCCATATGGCATTAGCTAAAACGCGGCCATTTAGCAACTCAAAGCTAATCCGTAATATTACCAAGAGATATAGTTCCATGATCGGCGAACTGCAGCTTACTTGATGGCTACAACTTCGCTCTAGTTAGAAGTATTGCACTAAGCAGAAATCGAGTAGAATTTCGTTATCCGAGCAGAATTTTGAGCAGAATACACAATTTTTAACGAGCATTGCCCTAAGGCGGGCAGACTCATACGTTGGTTCAAACAAAACTTATCCAAGCCTATTTCCGGGAACTGTCAAGCCTCCAATAACCAAGGACAACACAGCGATCAACTGTTTCACTGCCCCAAAAGGGAAACGAACTGTCTCTTTCTTCACTAAGGGTCAATTCCTAAACAGACAAACTAACCAAAAATAGAAACGCTCAGTCAAAAACAACTACCAGAAAGTAAAACAAGTTATTTTCACTTAGCAACGGCTGCCAGTGTTACATAATATTTAATAAAAACAGTAAAAACATGGTGGATATATTTCTCGTGATATTTTCCTTTGATCCACTCCCGTCAAAACAAATGCAATATCAAAGCCAAGCCTACACCTAATGAATTCAAAACAAAGCGATGCAGGGACAAATATTTAAACTCAGGCTGGAAATAGATATTATCTGATAAGTTGTATTACTGTAGCTCTATTATTAAAAGCTGATGTAAAAAAAAAAATCAAATCATCGCTAAATCCTGGCACAGAACTTGGTATCGTGTGTTTGGATTGCCTTATAAACCGTCAATAGAGAGACTAAGCACCACGTTTGCGGCAAACGGCAAACGGCAGGAATGACCACGTGACCATGTTTATCCTTCATTTGCCGCTCGCTGTTTTCAGTTTCTCAGAAAAATTGAGCGTTTTTGCGTTAGAGTTAAAGGCCAGCATTATCTTGTACTATTTTCATCTACGTACTCATATTTTCAAGAAAACATAAACGCCAATCTCACGTTTGCCGTTTGCCGTAAACGTGGTGCTTAATCTCTCTAATATGACTGCGATCCATGCATGCATGTGGTTTTCTATTTCATTAACCACCGAATATGCAGAGGGAAAAGGCGGGTGAAGACATGTGTACATGTGATCCCAATGGGTCTTCAACGGGCAAAAAGTCGTTTGCTTGAAGGGCTCTCAGCTGAGATGTGACTGCACCCGGGCCGCGTACATGTTGGCTCAGTTCAAATGCACTCGTACTACTTGATCTTCCTGTCGAACTCAATTGAATTTAGCTCAACTGTACCTCGGCAGTAAATTCAAACGGAAGATGTCTGTACGATTTTTGACTATTACAAAGAGTGAAAATACTGTGTGCACGCAGGTGTCCATGCCCCAATCGCATTAGCGTGCCGAATTCTGAGTGTTTAGATACATATAGGCCTTTTCCATACAAGTACTCAGTCCTTCCGCTCACATCCTTAGGTATCCAGCGGATAAAATGTTCTCCAGCAAATAAACAATTATCCTGCGAAATCGTGCGGAATATCGCCTGATACTTTATAGTCGACAAGGCCGTAGGCCGAGTTGGCTATTTAAAATCAGGAATATTCCGGAAGATTTAGCACAAAAACTGTTTCATTATTTCACACATTGATAACAAAGCGCCTGTAATAAGTTATTGCAGAAAAGTTAGAGACGATCTTCCGAGTTCGTTTAATACTAGTTTATTTTCTCCTCGACAAACGAAATTACAATGATCATAATTGAGTGCACCATGCATGGCCATATTTGAGAAGTACTACAATGTGAATAACAATGCTTCAGCGACGGCTTATGGACCCGCTAGACAAAGCTATCCACTCTTTGAACAACCATAGCCAGAGGCTAGTCCAAGTCTAAAGAGCCGGTTAAGTCTACGCGTGTAACCAGCACAAGCCTCTGAACGGCTTCAGTTAAAATTCACGATCCCCGCAAGCATAACACCTGTGTGTCCGGCTGCTATGAGCATGAGACAGGGACAAAATGCGTGAGGGGACTGGCATCTTTCAATGGTAAACAGCTCGTGCGTACGTTTTACGATCCCTGCTAAAAGAACCCTAAGTTGGAATACTACATTCTTCCATCTCAAAGACTCTATATACTGTATTAACCCCAGCGCCGTGTTTCATCAACCGCTGTTTACATGTTTATAAATCGGCATCGGTAGACACAAACGACATTAAATTGCACCAACGTGACCTCTTGAGATGCAAAGAATCTCCTGGAAACCGAATAACCACAACAATGAAAAGCACGATATTTTGAAGCTACTCTTGAAAATACGCTTCCTTGATGTTATATACATGAATTTCTTTCTACATTCCGATGGTATTGTTTATGAAAACCGAAAGCAAAACTACAAGAAATGGACTGGCAACGTGTACAATACTCACTTCATCTGAACTACAGGCGTTTTAAAATTCTTTACCAGGAATTAGTCCAAACAAACTGTACATTGACTAAAAGTGTTCAATTTCGAAAGGACATTTTCCTTGCCCTTTCCCGCATTTAGGAAAAACAATAAAGCGATTAATTATGCTGGGTACAGGTGAATCATTTGCGTAAAAACCAATATGACTTCTTGTACGTCTAACAATCAAACGCCTACATCGAATTTAACGTGATTCAGTTCTAGAAGCATTTGTTTATCAATCTGTGAATTGCCAAGAAAGAAAGTCTCCGATTTTCATTTTCCATCTGTAAACTACATTGCCCTATACAACATAGCCAAGTATGGGAAGCAAAATATTATTTAAATGGTTACGCCTTGATGAACTACTGATTTGGCTGCCAATCGTTATTGAGGTCGAGGCCTTGTTAAACCAGATTCGATATTGCTTCATCTTGGAGCGCATAACTTGACGTTACTGTCATTGACTTAAAATAACAATGCTCATTGATATTTGCCCGCCGGGGTAGCTTCCAATCCAGTGTATAAAGCAATCGCATTATTTCCTTTCATCAGTTGTGCAAGAGCATTTGAACTAGAAGGAGCTTGTTTTGAGAACTGATAGAAAACCGTTAAAACCATGCGTCAAAGAGGAACTTTTCACGAAGACTCGCCATCGTTTCTTCTACAAGATGAAACACCGGTTACAATGAAGGAACTCAGCTTGGCGAGAGTTTACGATTTCGACTTCAAATACGGCCAGAAAACCGCGTTGGATTTCAACGAAGATCTGGCAGCCATCGATCGAAGTATGATGCAAAGCCCCAAACGAAACCGCCACCGGGTTAAAAAGCGAAGAAAATACCCCAAGTTTCGATTTGTTCCCTGCCTAGAGGTCATTCAAGAAAACGAACTGTTTGAGACGCAACTCGAAAATTTCAAGTTGAAGCTGGACAAAGATTTAGCGGCCATTCACGAAGAACGAGCGTTAGGCTGTGGGCCACCAACGCTTGAGGATGGTCGACGATACCGCTACAAGAGACATTCGAGAAAGTTCTACTAAATCGAATCGAGGAAGAACGCGACCTTGATGTCCATAGAACCCAATCTACGGGGTTTAAAACGAACAAACCGCCCTCGCCGGTTACGTACAAGGGACAATGATCGCCCGTCAGTCACTGTTAAGGTGATGATGTAGCAGTTTATAGCCAACCACGACGGGCATACCTGTAAATCCTGTTCGAAATTAAAGGAACTGTAAACTTTGCTAAAGAACGGAGATCAGAAAGGAAAATCCAGGGATTTTACAACAAGATCAAGAGCAAGTGAGCGCAAGTGGGATAAATGAAACTGTTTTACTTTGTAATCGATTTTGATAGGGCGATGGCAGTACTTGTATAAAGTTCACTTGAGTAGCTATTACCACTTTGAAACACTTCAATGTCGATAGATCAGTAGTATAAATATACTTGATTCAAGCTGTATTTTACCAGTATATACTCGTTGAGAAGTTGGTTATCGAATGGTATCTACTCCATAGAACTAGCAGTGTACAAAGTAAAAATTTTGATCAACCAGAGATCAATAAATTCATCAATCAAGGAGTCACTTGTGTTGTTCATCGTTCATTTTTTCGCAGGTTATACTTAGACAGCAAACGTATATTCAAATCACTGCTTTTCAGATGCATTGGGAGACGTTTCATCTATTTTGGGCCCTAAAATCAACACGACGAGGAAAAAGCGAAGGAAAGCCGGGAATTCTATCAATCGAATAATTTTCCTTTCATGATGTAACCCAGTCTGATATCTTCGTAAACATCACATGAGCTTTGAATAATCAGCCACACGTTTATCACTGATTTTCTCGTCGAAAAATGCGCTCAATAGACGGAAATACTGAAAAACAAAATTCTTGCGACGTTTTTGGTAAATTCCAAGAGATAAACTGCCACATATAGCTTTATCAGGAGTGATGAGTATATGGGGGAGTGGCAGTGTTTTCTTCATCAACATATTCGTTAAGCGCCCAATATTTGGCGTCTTCTGTCAGTACAAATGTTAGTGAAGTAATTTGGTTTGGTTTTAGGTGTGCTTTAAACTTAGTTCAGACGTTTAATTAGTTTGAAAATTTTGATCAACAGTCGCTATTACACTTCTGCAGTCATAAGCAAGGCATCAAACTAGAAATGAAAATGTTGCGAGTGATTTGCATGCATGTCCAACCTCATTTTTCCTTTTTTGGGTATAGTTTTGTTGTTGCGTCTAAATGTCTTTTGACTTACATTATAAATGTTTTGGCTTTTGTTAAGGGTTTTTTCATTTGTAATACTTAGTACCACTTCTATACATGTTCTATCTGACTACGGATTATCCCTTTCTTAGCTAAATTAGCTAAATTATAAAATGTAGCCTTGAATAATATACGAATCAATATCAATATCTTTATAGCGTTCGCAGACTACATTCTGAGGTGGGACCAGTTTATAATGAAAGTTGTTGATCTGACGACTTTTCTTTGGTAGAGTTTGTTCTACATCTTTTCTCATGATGAAATTAAATCTCAAAGAATTTACTTAATCTCGGCTTTAGAATTCTCAGAAGATGTTTGAGGGGAAAAGAAAAAGATCAGCTTGATCTCGTGACAAAGTCTTTCTAAGAAGCTTAAAAGTGCATTCCAGCGGTGTGTCAAACATGCCTACGCATTGCAAAAGGACATTTTTTTGGTTTTCAAGAGTGCCCACAGCTCTACCAATTAACTCAGTTTTTCTGCCCTCGAAACCGAAGCAACTAAAGAAGTTTTCAAAATTCGATTTTCGATCATTTTCAACTGCGAGAAGAACATAAAAAAAGGTTTAAACGGTTGAATACAGATTTGATATTGGCTACAAAGTGTGTAACAAGCCAAAGAATTGTCAACTTGATTATTCGTTACAGGTAAGCGGCACACGTTAATAAATCCGTTACTACCTCGAAGTCTTTCTCCCTTATTTGGCATCCTTTTATTTTGGACGGAAACATTTTTAAAGAGCAAGAAGGCTTGTTTTCGTCAAAAGCGGAAATTGAGTCGCAAGACAGCTAATTGATAGTATTTCAATGTTGTTATTCCAGTTCAGTACTTGAAATATTTTTCGTATCAATTTCAATTTGGTTTTGCATGCAATTTTCAAAAGCGACGAAGCCTTGTAATATTAAGAAATTCATTTCATTTATTCCTGTTCGATCAGGATTTTTTAACTTCACCTGAAACTTTAAGTTTATGCTCGAGCAAGAAGGCCCTATGCAATATGCACGTAGCTATGCTAGAAAGGGGGAGGGATGGGGGCAGGCATCTAAGTGCTACTTATTTAATTGTCAGTACACACAAACACCTCTACTGTCCACCCACGCATTATTAAGGTTGAGACAAAACGAGGAAATATCGTTTAGCTCAATTTTATACATTTAAGACCACTTTGCATCGTACACGCACTGCATATTTCTTTAACTTTTCGTATATCCTACTAATGTCAAATCAAGCTTTCGGTTTCTGTTATCCTCTTTAAAAGCCATTAGCACCTTCTTAGCCTTGAGATAAAACTTCTTATTTCTACTTGAATCGTAATTAGCACTGATATTTGCTTTCCGATCAGATGGCTTGTAGAAGTGCAAAAATTCCCCAATTGTTTCTGTTTTCTTTGCCGTTCCGTTTCACGTTGCAATCTCACGCAAAGTAAGTGCTAGTGTATTACAAGATTTTGACTTTTCCGCAAAACGAAGTCATTTTATATTAAGTGCCTGCCCCGGCTTTGATGGATATTCATCAAATGCAAAAGTTCTTGATCAAATTAAACTTTGTAAATAAATCTTGCATCTTTTCAGTCTACATAATATCCTTCGCAATCTCAGTTCATGCATGAGTCGCTTGATTTGTCGCTTCTGGAAACCTCTCTCTCTCTCTCTCTCTCTCTCTCTCTCTCTCTCTCTCTCTCTCTCTCTCTCTCTCTCTCTCTCTCTCTCTCTCTCTCTCTCTCTCTCTCTCTCTCTCTCTCTCTCTCTCTCTCTCTCTCTCTCTCTCATATTTTAACAAGGTATTGAAAAAATAGTTGTTAAAGAAAACAACTTCATCAGTTCCACGCTAAATACAGATATTTGCTCTCAGATGATCTGGCTTTATTGGTGATAAACAACATTATACTCAACTTGACTCAGTTCAGCTTTGATACAACGTTACAAGAAATGCATATATTTGAACATTCTCCGAGATTTCGAATCACAGCGAAAATATATCTCCAGAAATGTAGCCTGGGGTTTGCATATATATCCTCAGTAGTGTTACTTACAAGATCTTGTCTATCTTGTGAACATTACTGACATAATTTACACTCACTCGCTTCTTTGTTATAATATATTCTGTCGGTCGCAGAAGGCACGTTTTTAACCTCTGTGTTATCAATATCATTCAGACTTCCTTTGCCTTCGACCATCAAGCGAGTCACGTCTTTACGGGTCCTGCAACCCTCTCGAGAAAAGTGTCGTATCTTATAGCTGCTGATATTCAGCGTGATATTTGCTTTAAGGTAGCTTGAAGGACTAAACCCTTACTGAAGTGACTCATCATTTTCTATGCCTCTTTAAATGCGTTGCCCATCTAATTGGTTAGCCTTTGCTTAATTGAGTTATGAAATCATAGGGAGGATCACTGATTTCAGGGCGAATCTCCTGGCAAGCAAATTTCGAAGATTTAAGACCCATTAATAGGGTCTGTGGTTTTAGTTTTCGTCTCCTGTTTCTCCTCCGAAACCCATCCATGGTGTCGATCATTTCGAGTACAGGTCTTCGTTATCTTTTTCCCCCTTTTGGGCACGTTTTTGACTAAGTTTTGAGACCCTCAGCGTCAAAACTGCCGGCATACTATGATAAAAATAGTGGTAAGTTGTATTCTAACGCAAAAGATAAAATATATAAAATACCAGACTTTTCGAGGCTGCTGCCTCTTCATCAGTGGTATGATGTTTACTCGGCGTTGTTCTACTCCAATCCTTTGATCTTAATTCTACTTCGAATTCATAACTGATATTATGCTATGCTCTCGAGGAGACTGTGGCGGTACTTATTGATTGAAATCTCGCGACTTTGTTGGCAAAGATTCAGGAAAATTTTCCTTGTCATATTATTCTCGCCCTCATGTTTGCTTCAGAAAAGGTGATCACGCTCATATGCTAGAATCTGTAAACTGAGTCAGATACACTGATTAAATTGTTATTTTAACTCAGTCACACCCGGTTACCCTTAATTTGGCCAGAGAAAGAGTTTTCAATTAATAGGCAATATTGGAAACATCGCGCTTTTCTTAAAAGAGTGATCGAGAAAGACGGAGTTACTTTCTTGTGTTGGCTTTCAATTACACGAAATTGATTGAATATCGCCTAATTAATTTAGTGCTCTCTTGCACATATGAACGCAAAAAGGCTGAAGTCCTAAACACAAAACAGTTCTGAAACAGACATGTGTTTCATGCAGCACACTGAGGAATCCTGGTACATCAGTAAGTTCCTTTGTTGCATGCCAGTAGAGCTGTTACTACGCAGTATATCGAGCTTGTTTGAGACAAACTCCATTTTTTCTTTGCTAGAAAGTATTATTTTCCCTTTAGGTAAAAAAAAAAATTGTTTGGTTGAGTTTATTGCCGAAAGTTGACAAACAAAAATCATCAGGCAGACCGTGACTCTACGAGTCAAAACATCATAGCACACGTGAGTATTAAAATCAAGAGTTCAAAATAGAATTATCAGATTAAACATATTGCCTTGACAATCTGTGCTATGAAAGCTTCAGATGAAAGAAACTTGAATGTGACACTCCAACTGCAAAATATTTGGCACAGACTAAGTAAAATATCTTGAAACACGTTTCAGTCCTTTGTTCGTCCTTGGTCAGGAACGAATCACTAAATTTTCTGTTAAAACATGGTAACTTTCTTCGATTGCATACATACCCTGACCGAGTATTACATGATTACGTAACAAAAAATGGCTTATTCTCTTATGGGGGGTGAATAAAATTTTGAGAACAACAGTCAATTTTATCAACACTTGCCCATGTTTTTTAAAACCGCAGGCCGATATTTCTAATCATTCTATCAACTTATATTTCTCCCACAGTTTCCTTACAACACGAGAAATTAAACCACGCACAAAAAAGAATGGGATTCTGTACTCATTCACGCAAATTTTAGTTGAAATTTCTGCCTTATTCATGTGCGATATCTGGGCAAAAGTACACCCGAATGTAAGCCCTACCAATGACCTACGATCGTTCATTTGCTTAAATGTCACCACCCCTCCCCTCCCCATCGTGTTTGTGTACTGCTTGTTGTATCACTTTGTTTACGTGTCTTAGGCGCTTGATTGCACGTGCGACGATAGAACACCTCGGATTTACCAAAACCGCCGCAATGAAGATTTGTATTTTTTATTATTATTATTATTCTCTACTTAGAATATTATTAGACATAATTGAAAGGGACGGAGTACAAGGCAAGGACGCCAAGTGATCGGTTACAAATTGCGGAAGAGATCAGTGCAGATCATGAACGGGAGAATGATTCGACTATTGCATTTGGTAGAACTAACTTTTCTTTTTTGATATTCCTTCAGTGCATGTTAGCCCCAAGACGTGGAAATCGTCTTTTAAAGTTTTAAACAGCAAATATTGCTGCCTGGCTTGGGGCTTCTTCATATTCACTTCATCATTATAAATGTTCTTGAAGTAAAACGAGTTCTCAGAAGTAGATTCCAGCTGTAGTTGTGAACGTTTCATTTTGATAATCTAACGGTATTCATGCTCCTCCAATTATAAGCAAGGCATATTAAAATGAAAATTAATAAAAATCGCAAAACTTGCGTGCGCCCATCCTTATCTTTCCCAGGTTGAGTCGTTTTCTCTAATAACTTAAAATATTTAATTTGGCATTTGTCAATTAAGGGTAAGTTCAGTTTCCAGCTGGATGCTTAAATTCCGTCTGATTTTGGATCAACTTTTTCCTTCCTAAATGACATTTTCAATACTATGATAAAAATCAGAGTATTACTTTTAAGTTTGTATATGAAATTCTGTTTTGTGACCATTTAAAATGAAAGTTGCTAACCGAACACAACTATGTATAAATCCTTTGCTTTGCTCGATCAAGATCGAAATGAAATCTTACAGAATTTACCTATTCTAAACTTTCATACTCAAAGGTGGTATTTGGAGAGATCACGGTGCTCTCAATGTCATGACGTAAGAAGATCAACATCACCAGCTGGTGTGCTGATTACAGTGGAACCTCTCCTTACGGACACCTCTCTATAACGGACAGTTCACTTGGTCCCTAAGAGACCGAAATCCATATAAAGCCTACCTCTCTAAAACGGACACCTCTATAATACAGCCACTTATTCCCCTTGGTGTCCGTAATAAAGAGGTTTGACTGTATTTCAGTTGTTTTTCAGGGGTACCCAACGAAAACATTAAAGCAAAATTCTTAAAATGCATGCTGTCTCAGTCCTATGATCCCAGATCGTTTTGTGCGCGGCTGTTAAAGACAGATTTGTGTAAGCTAATTCTGATTGATCTATTCGGTTTCTTTAGCTAGTTGCAGAAAGTTTTAGGGGAAGAAATTTTGATGATTTCCCCGAATTTACAAGCTAAACTTAGCTGGCCTTTTTTCCGCATTTTTAACGACACATCTGCCCCTTCGAAAACGAAACCAATTAGTTTTCCAATGTTACAAAACGAACAAAACTTAGATTTTCTTTACAACTACAGCCGAACCTGTGGATACACGTCACAACACAATAAAAGTGACATTTTATGATAACGTACATTTGATAACATAGTGTACAGCTTATGCACAAAAGCGCTTACAAAATCACTTAGGCCCGGTTCAGACGCCGAACTTTTCATGAGCCGAACCTAATACCTCGAATTAAGTACCTGAAAAGTTCGGCGTCTGAATCAATTGAGAACGGCTGTTTCAATTTGGAACGGCTCAGCCGTTCTTCCCGCCTGGCTCAGCCGGGAATTTCGGCTTTTTACGGCTTTGATTCAGACGTTGAACTTTTCGTGAGCCGAACCTAGTGCATAAGTTATTATAACGTATTTCAAACAAAAAAAAAAAAAATTAAAAATAAAAAAAAAACCGCTAGCATTTCCATTGGTTGTGCTTCAAGTAAATTAAGTTGGGCTAATTAAGTTCGGCGTCTGAATCAAAAGGCAGGATTTTCGTGATTTGGGCCGACCTTAATTTGAATTAAGTTAGGCTCATGAAAAGTTCGGCGTCTGAACTGGGCCTTACTTGGTTAAGAAACGGCAGCGATAAAACGTTTTGACAAAGGAGAACATGGTATAGAAACGGACTGCAGTCGAACCTCATTTTAACGAACCTCTATATTACGAGCTCCTCGGGATAACGAACGATATTCTCCAGCCCGGTCTTTTAAAATGCATGGAACAGAACCCGATCGTTAAATCGAGATTCCACTGTAATAAAGCATTAACGCCAACGTCGTACTATACAGTCACTGTTGCAGGTCTTAGTAAATTTAGTAAACGGTGACCGGTTAGAATTACTGTAATAAAGGGAAGTATTTAATTTTCGCCAACTTTGACACGCGGTGCTGCTTAAAGCAGGTTCGACTGTAATATCCGAATTTCTGAGGTGGTTAAGGTCTTCCGAACAAACAAACTGAACAAAATGAGCATCCGTACAGTTGGGTGATTCTGATATTTTAATTTGTGCCAGGTTGGCCAATACTCTTCGCTTCTAACTTTCTGTAAAGTCGAAACAGCTAAAGAAGTCCTCAAACTTCACAATCGACCTGTAGAAAAATTATAGCTCAAGAGAATAAATTATTTCCTCTTGAAGCATAGTTTTCTATAACGTGACCATTAGTTAGAGGTAAATGAACCACGCATAGATAAATAAGTTAAATTGATACTTTGACTTTGAATACTTGTAATTTATCCCTTTTTCTCCGTCTGCAAATAGTTCTAAACAGTGTAAAACAAACTTGACTTGCGTTGACTTGTTTTCGTTCCAAATACGTGTTGGTGCAAGCCAAAAATAACGAAAAAAATCTGACGTTATGGTGTTATTAGGACGATCGTCAAGGCTAGTGAAAGTAGCTATCGGTACGACTGGGCTTTTGCAACAAGCGTGAATTAGTTACTGGGATTTTTGATTGCTAACATTGCTTTTATTGTAGTTCCACAATTAAATTTTATTTTTTTAACCTGTAGTTTTAAAAAACAATGAAAGCTTTGCAATATGGAGAAATCAGTTTAAGTTATTTGTCTTTAGTGCTTTTGAAGAAACATAGTTTTGTGGTCTTTTGTTTTATTCGGATGTTCACATTCGGATCGACGAGACATCTACGAAGCTTATGCTACTGTGATCAGATCAAACACATACAAGGTTTATGCAATCTACCGGACATTTTTATTAATAAAAGCCCACCTTCTACTACCCATATTGCGCGTGTAAACAGAAAGATAACAGACAATGATGATAATTGGAATTACTACTATACAAAAAAGCCTACCATATCAAGCGTTCAGCACCATCTTTGAACAATGGTTTAAAAGCCAGCAGAGAACTATGCCTATTTTCCTGACATTATCGTCTTGTTTTGTATTTTCATGTGCATGTTTTAAATTGCTAATTTACCATCTTTCAGTATTTAAATCATAGCTACTTGTTGTCACCTTAGTCTGAAGATGATATAGTGTCATATCGAAATATAACAATTAAGTACACCAACGTTTCCTTGCATTTGTTGTCCATATCATTAACACAATGCATTTACTCGGAATTACATTTATTCTTTATCTCTTAAAATTATCAGGGGGTAATGGTTTTTGTGCGACTTGGCTTTTGCATAAAGCGTGAATCGGTTACTAGGACTTTTGATGGCTAATATTTTATGATGCTTTCATTGTAGTTCGACAATTGAATTTTATTTCTTCTGCCTGTAGTTTTCAAAAGCAATCAAACCTTTGCATATTGAGCAAACAGTTTATTTAATTCATTCGTATTACCAGGTTGAGTTTTAACTTATGCTCAAGCAAGTTCTGAGACCCAATTGCAGGAAAAGATAACAAAAAGGGAGAGATGGGAGCAGGCATCTAACTGCTGCTCTTTCAAATTGTTCGTATAAAGTCGCGCTAGCTATTCTTCCAGCTCTTCCATCTGCAAAATACACAATGAACGTGGAAACAAGACAAACTCAAGGGAGTGTCATTGAACTTGTCTTTTTTATGGCAATAACTATAGTCCGTGTTTAATTCTTATACACCTGCACTGGATATATCTTTACCCTTTTCGTATCCTGCTGTAAAAGGTTACCCACAATGTAGCTTTTAGTGCTGCCTTCGATCGTCTTTACTATTCATTAACACCTTGTTAGGTTTTACGAAGACATCCACTGTGTCAGCGGTGCCATTCGTAAACATATGTCTTTCGCGCTGGCTTTACAATATCGCTCACGCTTCCTTGTTATGTTTTGCTGAAAATTCACGTTTTTAGCCTCTGTGTTCATAATATTGCTCACACTTTCTTATCTTATTCCTTTAGGTAGTCACGTTTTTCGCTTCCACAAACCTCTTGAAAAGTACATTCGTCGCTGCCGATATAACCCCCTTAATTAGTTTTACTTTACCTTGCATGATATTTGTTCTCTGCAGTGACTTGAAGCACTACCCTCAAGTTAGTCCGCGATTCGTTGCCTTATTTCACGCTATCGGCACTAATCAAAGTAATTAAAACTGAGCTTTAGAATTCAAGCTGAATGTGAATTACGTATGAAGATTGTAATTTCTGAGATTCAACTATCATCTCCAGATCCTCTGTCGTAAATTAACGTGTGCGTGCGCATAATGTCGTTTCAAATTCTACCATTTTCACCAGCGGGTATTTGTTGTCACGTTTTTATTAAAAAGGCCAAGTAACACGGGCAATATTTTATTGCCACTAGCAACGCAACATTTGTTACAGGACAAGTAGCAAGATAACTTGGTCTTTAGCTTTTGCGCCAAAAGTATCAAAACACTTTGCAATTGATTACTGATATTGCCCTCGGCAAGAAACAGGAAATGAAACTGCCATTATGTAATAAATCGTATCTTAGCTTTGACAAAAATTCCGAGCGAAATTCTCTCCAATTCTGAGTCTGCTACAAATCTTTCCTCCGGTTTACATCAGTAAAGGTCAACTAGCTTGAACCGATTAATTTCAGTAGGTAGGTTGCTATGTTAAGTCCAGGTAGTTACAGACGATTAGCTTTAATTTCTCCACCTTTCTCGAAAAGCGATCGATGTTAGGTTATGATTAGAGATATTGGAAGAGACGTGTTCGTTTGCTTTAATTACACAAAATTTGAATTGAATATCACTCTGATTACACATGTGCAAGTAAAACAGTCACAACAATAGCATCCCTTCCCCCGGCCAAAACAAAAACAAACACAAAAACCAAGAAACCCGAAAGAGAGCCATAGATTGTCACCCGAATGTAAGCCCTACCAATGACCTCCGATCGTTCATTTGTTTAATTGTCACCACCCCTCCCCTCCCCATCGTGTTTGTGCACTGCTGGTTGTATGACTTTGTTTACGTGTCTTTGGCGCTTGATTGCACGTGCTCCCCGTGCGACGATAGAAACACCTCGGATTTACTAACGACCCCGCCATGTAGAGTTGTATTTTTCATCATTCTTTTCTACTCAGAAGATTATTAAACATAATTGAAAGGGACGGAGTACAACGCAAATGATCGGTTGCAAAATGCGGAAGAGATTAGTGCACGGTATGAACGGGAGAAATGACTCGATTATTGTATTTGGTAGAACTGCCTTTTCTTTTCTGATATTCCTTCGGTGCATGTTATCCCGAAAATGCCTTTAAGTATTTTAAACAGCAAATATTCCTGCCATATGTATATTCTGGTGGCTGCTTCATATTCACTTCACAGAGTATGAACTTCAGTTGTTCTTTTCCTGTCATTATAAATGTTCTTGAAGGAAGACTAGTTCTTAGAAGTAATCAGCTGTAGATATGAACGTTTCATTTTGATAATCTAACAGACGCAGATTCATACTCCTCCAATTATAAACAAGGCATTAAAATTAAAATTAATGAAAATCGCAAGACTTGCGTGCTCCCATTCTTATCTTTCCCAGGTTGAATTGTTTTCTCTAATAACTTAAAATATTTTTGGCATTTGTCAATTAAGGGTGAGTTCAATTTTTCAGCTGGATGCTTAAGTTCCGTCTGATTTTGGATCAATTTTTCCTTCCTAAATGACGTTTTCAATACTATGATAAAAATCAGAGTATATAACTTTTAAGTTTGTACATGAAATTCGATTCTGTTTTGTGACCATTTAAAATGAAAGTTGCTGACTTAACACAACTATATATAAATCCTTTCCCTTACTCGATCAAGACGAAAGGAAATCTTACAGAATTTACCTAGTCTAAACTTTCATACTCAAAGGGAGTATTTGGAGAGATCACGGTGATCTTAATGCCATGACATAAGAAGATGAACATCACCAGCTGGTGTGCTGATTATGTCGGTTGTTTTTCAGGGGTACTCAACGAAAACATTAAAGCAAAATTCTTAAAATGCATGCTGTCTCAGTCCTATGATCCCAGATCGTTTTGTGCGCGGCTGTTAAAGACAGATTTGTGTAAGCTTATTCTTATTAAATTGATCTATTCGGTTGCTTTAGCTGAGGATTTAAGTTAGTTGCAGAAAGTTTAAGGGGAAGGAATCTTAATTATCTCCCCAAATTTACAAGCTATACTTAGCTGGCCTTTTTCCCGCATTTTTAACGACACATTTGCCCTTTCGAAAACGAAAAAAATTATTTTTCCAATGTTACAAAAGTTTGACGGATAAAACTTTAGATTTTCTACAGTCGAGCCAGTGGATACACATCAAAACACAATGAAAGTGACATTTTGTGTTAACATTTGATAACTTAGTGTACAGTTTATGCACAATTGTAAGCGCTCACAACTGAATCACTTACTTGGTTAAGATTTATTTACTCAGTGCAGCGATAAAACGTTTTGACAAACGAGAACATGAACCCGATCGTTAAATCGAAATTCTATCGTAATAAATATCCTACTATACAGTCAGTGTTGCAGGTCTTAGTGAATTTAGCAAACGGTGACCGGTGATCGTCAGGCTGAATTACTGAAGTCAGTAAGGGAAGTATTTACTTTTCTCAAAGTTTGACACGAGGTGCTACTTAAAACAGGTTAGACTCAGTGTAATATCCGAATTTCTGAGGTGGTTAGGGTTTCCGAACAAACTTCCTGAACGAAATGAACCGGCCGTTGGGTTTGTTTTGGTGTCATGATTGGCCAATAATCTTAGCTTCCACCTTTCTGTGAAGGCGAAAGAGCTAAAGAAGTCCTTAAACTTCTCCATCTACCTGCAGAAAGAATATAGCTCAAAAGAATAAATTGATTATTCTTGAAGCTTAATTTGGGTTGCAAAGGTTGCAATTGTACTGATCTGCGTTCCGACTCGAGAGTATTCATACTTTTCTATAACTTGGTCATTCGTTAGAGGTGAATGAACCGCACATAGGGGAAATAAGTTATAATTATTGATACTTCAACTTCCTTCCGAATTTGTTGGCATTTGGCCAGAAACTTTCCTCTTGTTTATGTATATCCTGACTTTGAATACTAACTTGTACTAACTAAGTTTGTACAAAACAGTTCCAAACAGTGTGAAATAAACTTGAATTGCCTTGACTTGTTTTCATTCCAAATACATGTTGGTGCAAGCCAAAGATAACGAAAAAAATCCGACGTTTCGGTGTTATCATAACGCCATTATCAAGGCGAGTAAAAGTAGCCATGGTGCGACTTGGACCACAAATGTAAGGAAACGTTGGTGTACTTAATTGTTATATTTCGATACGATACTATATCATCTTCAGACTAAGGTGACAACAAGTAGCTATGATTCAAATACTGAAAGATGGTAAATTAGCAATTTAAAACATGCACATGAAAATACAAAACAAGACGATAATGTCAGGAGAATAGGCATAGATCTCTGCTAGCTTTTAAACCATTGTTCAAAGATGGTGCTGAACGCTTGATATGGTAGGCTTCTTTGTATAGTAGTAAATTCCAATTATCATCGTTGTCTATTATCTTTGTGTTAACACGCACGATAAGGGTGAGATATTCTTTGTTCATTGCAGTTGAAGGTGGGTTGTTATTAATAAAAATGTCCGGTAGATTGCATAAACCTGGTACTATGTGTTTGATCTGATCACAGTAGCGCAGATGTTTATATATGGCGCTATCTTTGTCCGTGGTTGCATGTTCTTGTGTACGGACAAGCAGAGTTCTGTTTGTTTTGCCGATGTACGAGGAATTGCAGCCGGGGCAAGTGAATTCGTATACAACATTTGATTTGCTTAGTGGCGGTGTTTTGTCTTAAGTTCTTGTGATGAAACATAATTTTTTGGTCTTTTGTTTTATTCGGATGTTCACATTCGGATCGACGAGACATCTATTGTGGTTAGATCAAACACATACAAGGTTTATACAATCTACCGGACATTTATATTATATAACAACCCACCTATCTAGCAAAGAACTATGCCTATTCTCCTGACATTATCGTCTTGTTTTGTATTTTCAGGTGCATGTTTTAAATTGCTAATTTACCATCTTTCAGTATTTGAATCATAGCTACTTGTTGTCACCTTAGTCTGAAGATGATACAGTATCATATCGAAATATAACAATTAAATATATTCACCAACGTCTCTTGCATTTGTTGTCCATATCATTGACTCAATACATTTACTCGGAATTACATTTATTCTTTATCTCTTAAAATTATCAGGGGGTAATGGTTTTTGTGCGACTTGGCTTTTGCATAACGCGTGAATCGGTTACCAGGACTCAGCTTTTGATGGCTAAAATTTTATGCTTTCATTGTAGTTTTCTTCTGCCTGTAGTATTCAAAACCAATCAAAGCTTTGCATATTAATAAGTCAGTTTATTTTATTCATTCGTATGACCAGGTTGAGTTTTAACTTATGCTCAAGAAAGTTTTAAGACCCAATTGCAGGAAGAGTTAACAAAAAGGGAGAGATAGGAGCAGGCATCTAACTGCTGCTCTTTCAAATTGTTCGTATAAAGTCGCGCTAGCTACTCTTCCAGCCGCAAAACTCTCAATAAACGTGGAAACAAGACAACCACAAGGGAGCGTCATTGAACTTGTCTTTTTTATGGCGATAACTGTAGTCCGTGTTTAATTCTTATACACCTGCACTAGATATATCTTTACCCTTTTCGTATCCTGCTGTAAAAGGTTACCCACAATCTAGCTTTTAGTGCTGCCTTCGATCGTCTTTACTATTCATTAACACCTTGTTAGGTTTAACGAAGACATGCACTGTGTCAGTGGTGCTATTCGTAAACATATGTCTTTCGAGCCGGCTTTACAATATCGCTCACGCTTCCTTGTTTTGTTTTGCTGAAAATTCACGTTTTTAGCCTCTGTGTTCATAATATTGCTCACACTTCCTTATCTTATTCCTTTAGGTAGTCACGTTTTTCGCTTCCACAAACCTCTTGAAAAGTACATTCGTCGCTGCCGATATAACTCCCTTAATTAGTTTTACTTTACCTTGCATGATATTTGTTCTGTGCAGTGACTTGAAGTACTATTAAACCCTCAAGTTAGCCCGCGTTTCGATGCGTTATTTCACGCTATCGGCACTAATTAAAGTAATTAAAACTGAGTTTTAGAATTCAAGCTGAATGTGAATTACATATGAAGATTGTAATTTTTGCGATTCAATTATCATCTCCAGATCCTCTGTCGTAAATTATCCGTGTGCGTGCGCATAATGTCGTTTCAAATTCTATCATTTTCACCAGCGGGTATTTGCTGTCACGTTTTTATTAAAAAAGGCCAAGTAACACGGGCAATATTTGATTGCCCCTAGCAACGCAACATTTGTTGCACGACAAGTAGCAAGATAACTTTGTCTTTAGCTTTTGCGCCAAAAGTATCAAAACACTTTTCAATTGATTACTGATATTGCCCTCGGTGCGTGCGCATAATGTCGTTTCAAATTCTATCATTTTTACCAGCGAGTATTTGTTATCACATTTTTATTAAAAAAGGCAAGTAACACGGGAAATATTTTATTGCCACTAGCAACGCAACATTTGTTGGACGACAAGTTGCAAGATAACTTGGTCTTTAGGTCTTGCGCCAAAAGTATCAAAACAATTTGATAACAGCGCTGCGAAGGCAACTCCTTGATTTCAAATCTGCTACAAAACTGATATTTGTCCTCGGTAAGAAACAGGAAATGATACTGTCATTATGTAATAAAATTGTATCTTGGTTCAGTTTAACAAAAACTAGGAGCGAAATTCTCTCCAATTCTGAGTCCGCTAAAAATCTCTCCTCCCGTTTTTTTAAAACAGTTAAGGTCAACTACAGTAGCTTGAACCGATTAATTTCAGTGTAGGTAGGTTGCTATGCTATATTCAGTTAGTTACAGACGATTAGCTTTGATTTCTCCACCTATCTTGAAAAGCGATCGATGTTAGGTTATGACTTAAGATATTGGAAGGAACGTGTTCGTTTGCTTTAATGACATAAAATTTGAATTGAATATTAATATCATTCTGATAACACGTGTGCAAGTAAAACAGGCACAACAACAATAGTATCCCCTCCCCGCGGCCAAAACAAAAACAAACACAAAAACCAAGGAACTGGAAGCTACCAAAGAGAGCCATAGATTGTTACCCGAACGTAAACCCTACGAATGACCTACGATGTTTATCGTTCATTTGTTCAATTGTCACCATGCACCCCTCCCCTCCCCATCGTGTTTGTCTACTGCTGGTCGTATTTGTATTTTCATGTGCATGTCTTAAATTGCTAATTTACCATCTTTCAGTATTTAAATCATAGCTACTTGTTGTCACCTTAGTCTGAAGATAATATAGTATCATATCGAAATATTACAATTAAATATATATATACCAACGTCTCTTGCATTTGTTGTTCATATCATTGACACAATGCATTTACTCGGAATTACATTTATTCTTTATCTATTAAAATTATCAGGGGGTAATGGTTTTTGTGCGACTTGGCTTTTGCATAAAGCGTGAATCGGTTACTAGGACTCTTGATGGCTAATATTTTATGCTTTCATAGTGAGTTCGACAATTGAATTTTATTTCTTTTGCCTGTAGTTTTCAAAAGCAATCAAACCTTTTGATCAGTTTATTTTATTTATTCGTATTACCAGGTTGAGTTTTAACTTATGCTCAAGCAAGTTCTGAGACTCAATTGCAGGAAGAGTTAACAAAAAGGGAGAGATGGGAGCAGGCATCTAACTGCTGCTCTTTCAAATTGTTCGTATAAAGACGCGCTACTCTTCCATCCGCAAAACACACAATAAACGTGGAAACTGACAGACAAGCCCCATTGAGTGTCATTGAACTTGTCTTTTTTTATGGCAATAACTATAGTCCGTATTTTTTCTTAACATTTGCAATGGATATATCTTTACCCTTTTCGTATCCTGCTGTAAAAGGTTACCCACAATCTAGCTTTTAGTGCTGCCTCGATCGCCTTTACTATTCTTTAACACCTTGTTAGGTTTTACGAAGACATCCACTGTGTCGGTAGTGCCATTCGCGCCGGCTCCACAATATCGCTCACGCTTCCTTGTTACGTTGTCGAAAATTCACGTTTTTAGCCTCTGTGTTCATAATACTGCTCACACTTCCTTATCTTATTCCTTTAGTTGGTCACGTTTTTTTCGCTTCCACAAACCTCTTGAAAAGTACATTCGTCGCTGTCGATATAACTCCCTTAATTAGTTTTACTTTACCTTGCATGATATTTGTTCTCTGCAGTGACTTGAAGCACTATTAAACCCTCAAGTTAGTCCGCGTTTCAATGCCTTATTTCACGCCATCGGCCGACTAATTAAAGTAATTAAAACTGAGTTCTAGAATCCAAGCTGAATGTGAATTACATATATGTAGATTGTAATTTCCGAGATTCAACTATCATCTCCAGACCCCCTGTCGTAAATTATCCGTGTGCGTGCGCATAATAATGTCGTTTCAAATTCTATCATTTTTTACCAGCGGGTATTATTTGTTGTCACGTTTTCATTAAAAAGGCCAAGTAACACGGGCAATATTTTATTGCCACTAGCAACGCAACATTTGTTGCACGACAAGTAGCAAGATAACTTTGTCTTTAGGTTTTGCGCCAAAAGTATCAAACACTTTGATTAGAGCGCTGCTATGGCCCTTGATTTCAAATCTGCTAAAAAACTGATATTTGCCCTCGGCAAGAAACAGGAAATCAAACCGCCATGATCTATTGAAATCGAATATAAGCTTTGACAAAAATTCGGACCAAAATTCTCTTCAATTCCGAGTCTGCTACAGATCTTTCCTCCGGTTTAAATCAGTAAAATTCAACTCTGAGCTTGAACCGATTAATTTTATCAGGTAGGTTGTTATGTTATATTCAGTTAGTTACGGACGATTAGCTTTAATTTCTCCACCTTTCTCGAAAAGCGATCGATCTTAGGTTTTGATTGAAGATATTGGAAGTAGCGTGTTCGTTTGCTTTAATAACACCAAATTTGAATTGATTATCATTCTGATCAGTCATTCTTTTGCACACACGTGCACGGTAAAACAGGCACAACAATGGTATCCCCTCCCCGCGGCCAAAACAAAAACAAACACAGAAAACAAGGAACTGGAAGCTACAAAAGAGAGCCATAGGGAGGGTGGGTGCTCATCGTCTGTCATAGAGGCTTGTTCTATTAGTATCTCCCTTTGCAAAAATGTTTGTCGCTACGTTATGCCCAGGTATATTAAAAGACTGCTTGAGAGAAATTCAGCCGGGCTCATAACTTGACTTAAACATTTGATTTCAGCTGTTCGAACCTCATTCCTGATCTTGTAGACACAGTCTCTCCTTGAATGGAAGTTCTCGCCATGATTTTAAAGTTTGATAGCCATACGCAGTCAAAATAAACATTCACAGGCGCACGAAATTTAAAAATAATTATAGATGAAATTAATATTATCTGATCAAACATATTGCTTGCTGTACTACAAAAGCTATATTTATCAGCAAACCCGCCAAACATTTGGCGAAGACTCAGTGAAATACTTTACAACACGTTCCAGTCTTCTTTGCAACGTGCACGTTGCCGTTTGCGGACCCCCTTGGCGACTCAGCAATCCGCAGACTCATGGTAATGTGGCGTTTGGCACCATGTCATGTTCAGTGAATTCCACAGAAACTATTGACCGAACTGCTGCGTAATTAATCATAACAAAATTCGGCTTACCAGAAACTTGAAAAACAAGTTAACCTACCAATTTTATCAATCAGGCTGATATTTCTAATCATACGAAGTACTGTCAGCTGATATGCTCAAAATAGACTTCACGGGTTTCTGTACTGATTCACATACTTTCCTTGCGTTTCCGCCTTACAAATGCGTGCTTAATACCAGCAGATTAAAACATGTAGCTCCCTTTTCAAACAAAACTTTGTGCTCTTTAGATTGCTGGACAAGTGTGAAACCAGAAACGACCTCAATTCTCAACTGCGTATGAATTACCAAAATCTGTGAAAGAATTAGATGACTCAAGTGCACCTCAGCTAACTAAAAATGTTGTTACCATATATTTACCGTGTTCTGTGCATGTGTATCATTTTTTACTCTAAAATGATAATAAGGTATATAATGTTTTAAAGACTTCAAATCAAACTTTGTTCATTGTTATGGTCAAAATTTTGAAAAACAGTGCAGCTTTTGTCTCTTTTGTTTTATATTCCAAAACCCGACTTTTTTTATATTTGCACCCAACGGTGGTCTAGTGGGGGGAAATGTTTAATTAGGACAGGGACCGGCAGAGGGTGGGTGAGTCACTTGTCTGTCTGGCCTGGTGCATTGTCTTCATTGGCCGTTGAGCGCATATGACAAACCTCAAAATCGCTTCATCGACATTACAAACAGAAACCTTTTCTTAACAGGATAGCAGTACACTTTCGTTTATCCAGTAATTATTGATTGATTGTGGAGAGAACATTTTTTCTATTGTAATGACACCCAAAGTCCCGCAGACCGAATGTATCGGCAAGGGCATACACTAGACTAGACGTAAGATCAGAAGACCTATTCGTCAGGTCCATGTATCACTACTGCACAGAAAAAGTAGACTTACCTACAGGTCTAGATCAAGGATTTTTTTCTCTGGGAGAGGATAAAACCAAGCGCGCTCCAGCTAGACCGAAGCGAACCGAAGGAATCAAAGCTGCCAAAGTCGGTTCTGGAATGAAAATTTCATGGAAATTTCGAAACAAGTATGAACGGCATTTCAACAAGAGAAAAGTTTAGAAAAGCAAAGAGCTAGTGAGAATGATTTCCCCTTATTAATAAACCGAGTTTTTTTTCACTACGAATTTCAAGTACACAAGTGCGGTTGTTGCTCCGGCCAGGCATGGTGTGGTTTTTCAGCTCAAATAATGCAATGATCTCTTGAAAAAAATGCTTTTTTTTCTACACGTAGACGTAAGTCAAACTGCACGCCACGATTACGGCCCTAAGATTTTCCGCATAAAGAATTTCAGTGATAGGCTCTGGCACTTCAACTTTTCAGTCATACAAGAGTGAATTCTTATCATAAATAAAAAAATAAGCATTAAGTTTAAAATCACGCATAGATTTGCCCGAAAATAGACTGCAAATATGGTACCTTTTTGTTACTTCGCTCGCTGTAATTTGAAAGAGAAAACCCTTTCCATTAAAAAAAAATGATGGTAATTTTTTTAAGTGTTGTCTAAAATGACGTCAAGTTAAAACTGGCAGCTATTTTCGTATTTTTCACTTTTCGTAAAGAAGATGTACGTAGAAAATATGTAGACCAATTTGCGCTAAAGAATTGCACTCCCGGCTTCGTCAGTCATAGAGTTTAACCTCATTTAAGTAAGAGAGACTAAAGAGTTGAAAATTAAGTTTATTTTCTACGTCCTGTGCTCCTACCTAAGGGACACTTGGAGGAAGTCGCTTATTTTCAGGAGTACGAAATGGAGTAAATGTTATCCTTCTTCTTCTTCTTCTTCTTCTTTTTTTTTGCGTAAAAATGTATACCTGATAGTGGCGCAAAAGGCCTCCGGACAATTAAAAAAAAATTGTGACAACGCAAACAAAAAACACATTCAGGGCCCAACCTCAAGTTCCAGGGTGTTCTTTTCAGCGGACCCTGGAAATGAGGCTGAGAGGAGAGAAAATAAGGATGGCCGAATATAAACTCACTATACCAAAGAAAAGTAACCAGAGAGTTTTGTGCTGAAAACCATGGCATGGAGCTCCTTCCTCCACGCATGTGAAAACGGAGGGTGGGTGAGTTTAGGCTAACTAAGAAGAACTAAAAATGGTAAGAACTTTGTAGAACAGCTGACACAAGGACGTTTTTTAATAGCGAATTATCCAGCAACTTTTAGAATCGGAATCCCGCATGCAAGCTGGAATCCAAGACTCTCTCGGATTACCGTACATCAGAACAGATATCTCAACCTTATTTTGGCAGACCCATTTTGGCTCAGCTGTAACCGCGTCAGCAATGAGGCGCGGTAGCACAGGTGCGCCTCGCAGCAAATGACGTAATTGCCAAAACAATTAATATCACGTGCACCGTAAAAATAAACAGGTTATTTTCCTTTCATCTCTTCAAAACAAAGGCACATGAGTCAGGTGTACTTCTTTCAGTGATTAAAATAGCCGGTCGACAAGAAAACGCAAGGTTAGTGCTGTTCGCGAAAACAGTTCGACAAATCCGTCGCTCGAAGACTCAAAAGGTGATCTGCCACCGCAAGGCTAAACGTAAATTTACTCCAATAATTATGACCACCGCTCTGGATCGCCCCCTTTCTATGGCAAGTTGGGAGGAAGAAACTGACCGAGATTATAGTCTCGTTTACGGCTTCATTTCTTCGCTCTTAAACGAGGAGATGTCCGCCATGCGAAGGAGTTTGTACGAGACATGTCTTCAAGGGAAACACCTCCCAAGTTGCAAGTGCTACACGCCGGCGGAGAAACTGAAATTGGACAAGGATGGCGCGAAAGTCGACGATGGTTTACATTCTCACAAGGTCGTGTTTGACTTTATGGCGGTACACCGTGAGCGTGCTTTGAACTCGGGGAGACTGAATATGGACAGAGGAAGGCGATGGCGAAGAAAGCGCTATAATAACAACAGAAAGAAGAAGTTGAACGAATGAAAAAACCTTTGATTGAAGGAAAACAGGGCATGGCCTTAGATCTTTATTATAATGTACAATTACCGTGATCCATCAAGTTGACGAACGGCACTCTGCTTTTGGCGTGAAACGTAACACTTAATTAGTCTTGGAAACGGTTAAAGAACACCTAGTTTTTGTAGCTGTAACATATTGTAAAGGCGTGGTAGTCACTGAAAGTGTCTTCTGCTACTCAACGAGCTAAGTTCAATGAGGACTATAAAATGATAACTTCCCGCGGCTTTTGAGCCAGTGACAGGGACTTCGTTAAAATATAAATAAGTTTTAAAAATTTGTAAATACTCTACCGTACATATAATGAATATAATTCGATGCTTTTTTGTATAACTTCGTACCCATATAAATTTGTAAAAAAAATATATATATATTGACCATCTAAACAGTGGAAATAAAGGGATTCTAAACGGTATGTGATCAGGCTTTTGGGGCGTAAAGCAATTTGCAAGTCGAAATGAACCTTCGATTGCATCATTCTTTTACCGGGGTTGACATGGCTGAAAATCGACTGAAAGCCGAGTGCGCCGACAACTAAAGCGATTAGTTCAAGTTCAGAATCCGTAAGGTTATGGTAAATAATCAGTTTAACTCAGGTAATGTATACATTCCGTAAATAAGACTTGCTGATCTGCTACGCTTTGTTTTATAAACATCTTGCCCACAATGCCTTATAGGGCTCCCTGGCAATTTCCGTGAATGACATACAAGCGCAGGAGAACAGTACTACCTGTCGCTCCAAGCTAAGTCAATTACCATGCTATATTTGACATCACGCCAATTTCTTTGTTATGGTCAAAACCTACACAATGAGAAGAAAGCGTATTTTTAACCCCGCTAAACATCCGGTTTACAGATTCGGGTATAAACATACCATTTCTAACCCAATAAACCTCGGTTTGCTTTAGTCATGGCACGTGAGGGGTGAAACGAGAGAATAACAGGTATCAAAAGGTCGGTAAAGCGGTTGGTCGAATTTATGAGATCGAAATAATGCCATTCTCTCCTTGAACACCTGCTCTAAACACAGACTTTGTTGTCTGGAGTCGCGTCTGGCTTTTCAGTCAGAATGAAGGCTATCGAGAGCATCATATTATTTAAGACCCCGTCCACACGTATCCGGATATTTTTGAATCCGCAACTTTTTCTTTCCGGATACGGCTATCGTTCCCACGCATCCGGCGAATTCGCAAGCAAATCCGGAAATTTTTGAATCCGCTCTCCAGAGTGGAAATTTTTGAATCCGATAACATTAATTGTTGCGGATTCAAAAAAATACGGATACGTGTGGACGGGGTCTCATTTATATATTTTGGAAGACGCTCGGTTGAACCAAAAAATTGTGAGGAACATTTCCATACTCATTGCTTGTAGCGCCATCGTCACCTGGTTTTAAGGAGGCAAAACTAGCTAGCGACAAAATATAAATTAACCTGGCGTCCTTCAAATTAAATCGCAAGTGACTTTCGTTAATGCGGGTTATCAAAACACGATTCTTTACACATGGTGTTTCTGGTTCTTGGCGAATTGTGTAGCGAATTTCACGCACTTATCACTGGGACACATTTTGGACAGCTCTTTGGACGTGAAAAACTGAACCGAACGTAAACTATCATGAAAGAAGAAATTTTCATTGAATGGAACCGCCGGGCATTCCATTTTCATTGTTTATGGTGTATACCAAAACTAAGAAACCGATTCTCAAGCATGACTATACTCATGACTATACCGCTCAAAGGTTTGTGAAAACAAAGTTAATACAGGAGAATGGTTATGAAGCCAAACAAGTTTCTTTGTTATACAATTTTGTTAACATTTTTGGCCTTAACTGTGCACAAACTACAATAGATCAGTTTGAAATGTGTTGGAGCAACTGGCCTATAGAAACGTTCCTGTTAAAATATTCAGCTGTAGTGCGAAGGCTAAAACAAAGGATTGTGCACTGTCGCGGCCCTTTGACTGAACATTATCAACTTTGAACATGGCAAGGTTTCATAACCGGTCCCTCAATTAACTATGGTGAAAAGTTTGATCAGAAGCACCAAACCAGAACATTAAGCGAAACACTTTAAAAAGGTGTTTTTTAGCTGAAAACTTGAAGTTTTAGGAAATGGAATCTCATTTGAGGAATTTGTGAACTGTTGTTTACTTTACAAAAATGCAAGCTGATCTTATTTTCTATGTTAAAATTGACGATATAAGGCGGCTGGCACCGGGTTTCCGTCACTTTGCAGCACTTATACTTTAGCAGATTAATAGAACCATTCTTTTTTCAGTTGATACAAAAAGAATGATATCAAAAACATGCCTAAACATTTTTGAGCAAAGTTATGGTCATTTTCTCGATATAAGAGGTTACCTTAGAAACAACATAACCCAATTTTACCTTGAAGTGGTCATAACTAAAAAAAAAGTCAATCACTTTCATTTTTTTATTATGGAACCGGCTGTAATCGACATTTTTAGATACTTCTTTTTTTTGCAAAGTTAAAAAAAAATCACAGGGATTCAGAGCCACCTTGATTTCTGGATTTTACTTAAACTTCAGGAAAGCGCCAAAATTGAAGGAAAAGTAGTCAAAACCATTAAAAGAACACTGATATGAACTAAAAACTTAAAAGTTAATGCAAGAAAAGTAATTTATCTTCATTTAAAAATTAGACTTAACATCAGTTTCTCAAAAAAAAAACCGCCTGTCAAAAATTGGTTGCAATGATAACGCCTAAGTCGAAGTCAATGAGCACCCCCCCCCCCCCCCCTCTCCCCACCACCGTTGTGTGGGAGGCGGCGTGGCCTAGTGGTTAGGAGCGCCGGACGTGTAATCTGGAGGACCCATGCTCAAGTCCCGCTCCAAGGCCACGCTTTATAAATAGCCAACTGGTTTGCCTCCCACCAGTGGGAGTTTTAACAAGTGTTATTTTCAGTTTGTATATTTATTTCACTGGTTTATAGTGTCCCCAATTAGCGCTACAGCGCTAAATACTTCAACACTTAAATGAAAAAATAGTCAAAGTCAAAAACAGTCATAGCGTTAAGACTTTCCGAACAGAAAATCCACCGATTTAAACCATTGGGCACCCAGCGGGTTGTGTGCACAAATTAGCCTAAACAGCTGGCATAGTTATGAGCTTCCTCTGGAAGTCAAAGGTGAGGCTCTGTAAACGATAAAAAATTGGTGTAGAAAAACAAATTCCTAAAATGGAAGTTGTTATTGTCGAAAAATTAAATTGTATTCCTAAACTTTCATCCATTTCCGTGCCGGCCAAACATTTGTTGCGGAAACTTGTTTGCAATTCTTTTCAGAAACGCCTTGCTAATATATCTTGCTTCCGCAACAAACGTTTCCCCTTTGATCATCCAAGCAAGAAACGAGTTCGGGATAAACAGCGTGTCCAAAACAATACTTCCTCTCCTCATTTGTAGAGGACTTATGTAAGGGACGGTGCCTACTTTTGCTACTGCGCATATCTTCTGCGCATCTCGAGATAGTCGGGTTTCCTATGAGTGGTGCCTACTAATACAGGGATATTTTTGCGTGGTTTAAAACTTTGTGGAGAAAGTAGAACTTAGCAAGTGCTCTTGGTATCGAAAAATAAAATTGGGGGCAGCAAAGCAATTTTCAGAGATAATAGTGCATAGTAAAGCTCCAATTTGAAAAAAAAAACCACCATACATTGCTTTGTATTTTACTGTTTAGAATAATTGTTGCTTGATTATCTCTAAAAAAAATGAAAAAAAAAAAAAAAAAAAAAGGCATGGTTACCCCCAACTTCCTTTTTGGATTTCAGTAACCCTTGCTGAGATCTACTTTCACCGCATTGTCGTAAACCACACAATTATTTGTATGCACTGTCCTAAAGAGTGGAGTTTGGTTAAATTTTTATGAAATGGGTTGTGATTTCTGGCAAAATGAAAAGAGGGATAAGAATTTTGCACACACCATATTGAACAGTCCGCCATCACGCGGATGGATCCAGCACTTCGAATTGTCAGCAGTTTGAGGTCTGAGTGATACTTCTCGTAGTGACTACGCCGGTGGCCACCTGCGTTGTAGTTATGCTGACAAAGGTGAATAATGCACGTGAAGAGCAATTTTTTTTGTTGAGGATGATGTATTATTCAGTCACAGTCATACTCGGAAAAAAGAAATTCGAGTTCGCGCAAAAGGAGTCGAAATATTCCCTTCCGATTACTAGTTGGAATGCTCTACCACTGAGCAATAGCAGACTCGTGGGAGCTAGGTTCATGAACTACCGTGATCATACGAAAAATTGTTTTGGGAAGATTACTCAACAAGGCAACAGAAAGTGGGTCTCAAATAGAGACATCGGTATGTTAAGCCCTTTGTTTGTCGTGACCCCTTCCCCCTTACCCCCTGTTCAATGTTGGAATTCCCACAATTCATATAAATACGCGTAAAGATTCACTTATTAAGCTCAACATTGAAACAGGGGAGTGGAGGAATGTCAAATCGAGGTAGAACTTTCGAATCTTCCCAAGATTATTGTCGACGATTGTAGGTTCATGTTCATTATTCAGTATTTTGGTGTAGTTGAAAAGATACTTTTTGTTTTGTGGCGTTCCTATTTATGCCGCCAGCTGCAATTGTATGTACAGGCCAAAATCAGTAACCCGTCGGAAATATTCCAAGTTTAAGTTACTGTTAGTGCTGCTACGTATAATTACTACATATTAATTAGGTGACAGACAAAGCAGAAATTATATTAAGGTAGGGGTACACCTGAAAGCCGTTTTTACGCCACTTAAAATCGGTCAAATGGAAATATCTTGTTTGCAATTCAAGCAATACAAAAACCCTCCATTCATAACACAAATCAATGATTTGGGGTGTTTTATGAATTTTTGGGTGATTTTTAATTTTTCTTGAAGGATTGGTAAAATTAAAAGAAATAAGAAATGTTGAAGATTTAGTGAAGTTTTAAAATTAGAATTTGTAGTTAATAATTAATAGACGGATACCAAGTTAGTCCACTAGCAACCTGGGGTGCTCTTGCGTGGTTATCAACTGTCTGTTAGTGTTCCAAAAATCATTTTCTTTCTTCTATCCATTCTTAAAACCTCTTCAAATTTCACTCAAATTCAGGTAGAGCCCCACCTTAAACGATTGAAGGACGCAATTTTCATTGGATGCTCAAAAGTAAGGAGCCCTCCACGGCTAAAGCGATTATATGCTGTCGAGTTCCGTGTCAAAGGATCTGCAGCAATCACGGACCACTTGCAGTAAGGGTGCCGGCGTGACCAAAGATGAGGAGGTAGGATGACCGCCTAAACAGGGGGCCGCTTTATAGACGTTTGACTGTAATAGGCCTTTTGCAATAGTTGACACGTGACCAGTTGTCGTAAAACTTGTAACGGGGCTAAACTCGGCATTTACAGAAAAGTAAAGAGCATGTTTCAATTAGCGAGAACAGAATCATTCAGGCCAGTGCTGTAGAAAGGCGAGATTTTGAGACGGTTTATTAAAATACTTGAGGAATTAGAGGGTTTTGTAAACGGGAGTGTAAGGAGCTGGGGTGCCAAGGTCTTCGACTTGCTCACCATTCAAATAAATCTTCTATAATTCAGTAGCTTTCAGTACCTTCAAAAAGAGAAGGGTGCTAAATTACGTAAAAAAAAAAAAAAAAATTGGTAGGGAAACCGTAAGGCGTAAGGAAGATAAATAGACAGATAAATCCGGGCTAAATCGTTTATTAGACATCATACCTCGTAGTCGTACAACTAAATTATGTACAATAACCCCCCCCCCCCCCCTCAAAAAAAAAAAAAAAAGATTAATTGCAATAAAAATATTTGAAATTTAAAATTTAGAATAAGTAACGATAAGGTTTTACATTACATTGCTAATAATAAAAGTTTTCCTTAAACGATCAGTGCGACAGACTGGAATGTCAAAACATCTCTTATTTCTCAAACACTGAGCGTAAGAGCTGGCCATAGGAGGTAGCAGGCTAGCCAACTTGTGATCTTCCTTGCTTACAATGTTGTTAAATAATTTGACAGATGGTGATTCACGTCTTGGCAGCGTACAAGGATTTGTATCGGAAAAGCCCGGAAGCGTGAGTGGATTCTTCCTATAAGAATGATGGACCTTCCAATTTAAACGGCCATAGAAATGATGCACCCCCTTCTGCGTATACTGAGTTTGAAAATTTGCTTCTTAGCTAATTTGTGTACGCTCTTTCAATTCCTTATTTCTTCAAAACCAAGAGAGAACTGTTTTCCGTGTTTACTTAAAAGTAGTCACGTGACCATCTGATTCGCTCGAAATAGCGCCTATTGTATCATCATGTACACAAAATCTTTTGGAATAGACCAATTTTGATGTATTAAAATTCTAGCTTAGCAACGTGGATTTAGGTGATAAAACAAAAGAAATTATTTATTCATCTCTGAACCTCACTGTAATTTCTGCTGTTTTATTCACCAAGCTAGAATTTTAATCAGCATCGAAATAAATCAGTCTATTGGACAAGAACAAAATGTTTCGTTACATCTTAATTGTTCTTGTAGAATTTCTTTCAATGTAGAATTCTTACCTCTCAGTTTGATTTGATTCCTGGCCGTTACAATAGCAAGACCTCCAATCAACACGCGTGATGTGTCACTCGCCTGTTGTCGCGCGCAAGCGATTGTCTCGCTACGTGCTGTCTGTCAGTGTGGCAGGAGTGTTGGCCAATCATTTATGAGGCCCTGCCAGGGGGGGCTCCCGTGTCGCTTGTCTGAATTTTTTAAAAAATGTCCCGTGTCGGTGTTTTGTCAGTGCTTCATGTCGCTGTCGGAAATAGTTTGTCCTTGTTGGAATTTAAGGTTAGGAAAAACGGTGCGTGATGCGGAAAATAGATCGCGAGCCGAGGTTCTTTATCACCTCAGACCCACACACGCTTACCTTGTGAAAAGGTCTGCTAAAATTGCAAATCAACGGTAAAAAAGTATATGGACGAAGGCTTCACCACTCGCGAGTCACGCCATCCTTCCGGATCGCTCTTGCTCGATTTTTCACTGTCTTTATTTTTATTGGTCAAACTTTTCCCTTGTTGGCCTTTACATCACACTAAAATAAGCGTAAAAACATATGAAATCACCGTTCTTTGTCGTTAATTCTCGGCCTTATTGTCACTGTCGGAGTTTCGTCGAGAAAAGTTGTCTTTTGTCGCGAATTTATTTCATGCGCTGTCGCCACTGTCGCTTGTCGGAATTTACCCTGGCAGGGCCTCATTTATTGTACACGATTCGCTCCCAAAGGACCTATTACAACAAAATGTCTCGTTACATCTTAGTTGTTCTTGCAGAATTTCTTTGAAGGTAGAATTCTTATTTCTCGGTTTAGTTTGCTTTTCTTTTGACTTGTTTTCTGGTTACAATATTAAAGAAAGGCCTCCAATCAACACGCGCGGTGTGTAACTCGCGTGTCCTTGTCACGCGCAAGCGGTTGTGTCTCGCTCGACGTGCTAAAAGCCATTGAAAGGGTCCGTATTCTCGCTTAATTTAATAATTGTAGAAGATAACAATTAACAGATAACAATAAGTGGTCAATCAATTTATTGTACACGATCTTTACTGATACGTGACGTGCCTTACTGCTCGCTCGTGGCTACAGGGGGTGCGCCTTATTCCGCTTATTAAGGTCTGTTTGCTAAAAAGCCTATGTGAATGTGATTCTGACAATTATCGCAAATCGTTTCGAAAAGAATATTTCGCAAATATGTTTGCTTTGCTGTTTTATGTTTTTGTATTGTTGTTAGCCAGATCAGAACCACGAGGCTAGAATCGGCTTTCGCCAGCCTTTGTTTACATGTTGACGTCACTCACGAGCGGCTTGTATTTTCGTGCAGCAGCGCGTTAAATTTTCGTATGTTCCACGAAAATATTAATTTCTAGCACGACTTGTGTGTATCAAGGCATGTTAATGCAGCGATGGTTTTTCTTCATCTTGCTAACTATTAAACGCGCGATATTAAGTCAGGAAAAACGTTTATATCCGAGACGACCTGGCTGCCCAAACAGAATTGATTAGAATAATCATCAAAAGTCAGGTAACTTATAAATTATTCATTTCTGGAAACAAAGAAGTTGTCACCCAAAACACGCACCTTACACTATCTGAAATCGAAACTTCTATCGAGTATCTGTGCATTGTTCAAGAATTCTGAGCCAGATCTGCTGTGTGGATCACTTCAAGGTCTTCAAGCGAAAACGAGGCCAGTCGATATTGAAACGTGTCAGTCAACACAATTTGGGACAGTGAAACTAGATATCACGCGTAAACTGGCGGGAAAGCTGTAGAAACTGTATCCGGAGAAGCGGGGCCAAAGAGACCAAGTTGACCTGCAAGATAACCTCTTAGGGGTAGCGAGTCTTCTGTGATCGATTGAAAAACTTCGAACCACGAACTGACTAAGGTAACAAATCCCAGACAACTGATCATCAACGTCGATCGAAGAAAACGAAAATGTCGCTTTTAGACAGACCAACTGCCATGACGAGCTGGGAACAAGAAGCTGTCCAAGATCTTGACTGTGTTTACCAATCAAAGGCAATTCCCGACCGCGGCGACATCGATGCGGTGTGGCAAAGTATGTACGAGAAGGGACTTGGAAGGAAGGTCAGTCAGTATTCCCTTCCACCTCAGGCTGCTAGCGAGTTAAAAACGGACAGTCTAGAGGCAGGTGCGCCCCCTCACGAAATATCTGTCGAACAGAAAGTAGAGAAGACCGAGAAGAAACCTAAAGATCTAGCCACGGTGCACCTGGAAAGAGCGCTGAATTTAGGAAAAGTGGGGAAAGATGATCTCGATGGAAGACGATGGAGGAAACGAACCTACTCCAACAGCTCAACAGGCGAACCAAGCCATGTAGAACACCATGAAGGAAAACATTGACCCGTCGAAAAAACCTTTTAAATTTAGCAAATATGGAACAGAACTCAACTCAGTAATTATAAACACCGGATTATAAAGGCATTGTCTTTCGATCAAACCGGCTATCTAACTGTTAAAAAGGTTTATTTAAGACGTTGATCACCGTGCGAAAAAATAATGTTTTAAGCAGACTTTCTGAAGCGTGTACTGTATTTCCAATTTTATCTTTCTCTGAAGATGAATTAGGGTAATTTGCATGTAAGCGAGTTGTTTTTTGGCAACGGGGGTTCCTGAGGGTTAAAAACCGATTTGCTTGTTGTGAAAATGACTGGTCACGTACGAGTCGCAGTGATCGACTGTCATTGGTTAGCTTCAGGTAATTTGTACATCCGACCGTACCGATTTAATTAATTTATTTTCTCCAGGGCACGAAAACAAACGGAACGAACAACAAATAGGACAAAGTAATAAAATTAGGCCAGTTGATTTTAGAACTACGTGTCTAGCTTGTTTTTAGTTTATGGATGCAGCGAGACTTTTTTTTATTTCCAGTCGTGCAACAACTCATTTCATGTCGTTATTGACAAGGCATACTTGAAACATGTAAATTTGTCAAACATGTTTACAAGTAGTATTTAATGGCCTAGTGCGACCAGCTATCAGTTACCCGTGTAATACTAATACAGAGAAAAAAAAACAAAACAATTATATCTGTAAAAATAACATGCGTGAATATTCTCAGGTCAAAAGCATTATTTGTTGATGTTACCGACTTTGTTGCAAATTACCAATTAAAAAAGTGTACTATTCTTGGCTTTTTTGACGCTTTAACGTGTGATCTTTGATATTTGACCTTTTTCTGTAATTGAATTTTTTCAACTTGATCTAAATTCAAGTTGATTGTTCCGGATCCAACACTTGCGAAACAACGTGTCAGCGGCTTGTCACGGAAGGGCTCAAGGAATTATCTCGGTTGCTGTTGACAGTTTTCGACAGAGTCCTGAATTTACGGTCGAATTTGCGTGCTTTTAGCTTTTGTAGCCGTTGCTTTTTAACTTTCAGTGGTTAATATACATCTTAGAAAATCTTGCTGGGATTCTTAATATCTCAATGGTCTTGAATCTCCTCCGGTTACTACGAACTGGCTTCTTCTAAACTTCGAATGGCCTGCCGGTTGGGTCAGGAAGAAGATCTGCCTGTGCAGGGCCGGGACGATAAGTAAGGTGACATAAGTCAGGTAACTTTTTCTGTTTATTTAATTTGAAGGAGTTTACTCTTAGCACGAGTCAAGCTCGAGCCCTAGTCAAGTTCGAGTCACGAGCCAAGTTCGAGTCAGGGTCCAACTTTTATTTTCCTTCTTCTTATAATAATTATTATGTCTTCTGGTTGTTATTCTCTTTTATATAAGCTTAATTATGTGCTTGTGGAAACGGAAAAAAAATTAACTTTCAGGTTTGCAACATTTTTCGTTATCAATCGCTAGAGCCATTACCGCTGTGACTCGCTGCTACTGTGGAAAGATAATACCACTCCGTTAGTGTTCATAAATTTCTTAGGAGGATTAAGACCTGCAGGTAGCTGCATACACCTGAAGCAGAGATCCCATTTCCACGACTGAGAAAACGGACGGTGATGAAGTATTATACCTGCCTGACTCAAGCGATATTTTGTTGCGTACACAGGACACCCAGGATAACATCGGTGTGTGACAAATGCAGACTGCAGACTTGCAGACTCAACATACTGGCCTTTCCCAATTCTTTTAAAAAATGATATTGTGCTAGACTACGAGTAGTCCCCCATTTTTCCTCAGGGATAGTAGGACGAGCGAAACGCGAGCGCGTGAAAATCACCCCATGCGAGAAAAGGCGACACGCGGCGGGGAGAGAGAAAAATGAGGGACTACAGACAAAGCCCAAGCGCGTTGCTCTCGCAAGGCAAAACTCTGATTGGCTCTTCCATGGCAATCTGTCAACATCTGTCAAACAAAGTATGAATGACGTCAGACTGTCTGGCGTCGTCTGAAAAAAATTTGCATACATTGGAAAAAATATGCGTGCATGATCAAATTTCAACTGCAATGTTCATCAATATTCACTGGATACAGAACTATCTCTCCAGAATCTTTTCCCTTTCTTTTAGAAATCTTTTTTGTGAAAGATTGAATTGTGTGGTTCCAGAAAATATCCATACCCCCACCATGGAGGGAATTGGAAATTCCAGAGGGGTGGGGGGGGTCAATGGCCCAGGAAATTCCAGAGAGGAGGAGGGGTGAATGGTTGGATAAGTTTCCAGAGGGTCAACTTCACGTTCATGTCAGACATAAATGTTTAAAATTGTAACTTACCAACTTTGCAACTTCGTAGATCTTTCTTGAAGACATTACTTTGTTTAACTGTTTTAAAGAAACCCTTGTTACAATAAAAACATGTTTCCCTTCTCTGAAAAGCCTTTGTAAGCAAAGTACTCCAACTGAGACAAGAAATCTATGTCTGCGTTGCGTGACGATCGGTTATTATAAAACTGTTGTTTGTGAATCTTTCTTGCGTAGAAAAATATTGTTCATTGGCAACAATTGAATTTGTATCAATGTTTAAAAGGGAAAATTTTGTGTGGCTATAAAGTGAAAGCCCCAATTCTGCATAAAACATTGAAATATTTGCTTGTTATTTTTGTATGCTGTGTAGAGTTACGGGCAAAGGTCAATTCCCGCGGTCAATTATAACTGGTTTGTCAAAACTGACCCGTGTTAAAACTTATTTTGTCCAAAGTATTTCAAATCAAAGTCCAAAACTTTTAACTGAATTTCTAGGCCAAAATTGAACAAAATGGAGCCAATTCGACATTCTTTTAATGCGTTATTGATTTCATACAAAATTCGCATAAGAACGTGAACATGCTAATTTCGTTTTGCGGCTCCATTTCGTCTGCGGTTTCAAGTTACGATCTGAAAGCTCTATTTGTCTCCCTGCGCTGCTAATGCTTATTTTGTCCATGCTATTCTGATTCAATAGGAAAACTATTGACTAAGATAACTAGACTGAATGATTACCAGGAGAAAAATCGATTAATGCGTGGTTCAATTCTACTTGTTACCATCCCCCCCCCCCCCCCCCCGGGCACACCCCCGGGCATTTGTGTACTTGACGTCCTATTCCCCACCCCCGGGCACACAGAAAGAGACAATTCCCCACCCCCGGGACCCATGACATGGACTAAAAATAAACTGCTTCATTTTGATGATTTATTTCTTTATTTAAACAAAACCAGGAATCTGAAAAATCCTAAACTTTTAGAACAATTAACTCCCTTCCGAAGTAAAGCGAATATTATAAAACTCGACACACACACACTAATACACCAGGAGGGCGTGTCAACCAAACTGCCTTGAAAATTGAAATGTATCTCTACAAAACAACTCTTAAATTCCTAGAAACAATATGGAATAACGTCTTTTGTATTTTCAGTGCAGATAAATTGCTTTTCTACAAGAAGATCAAACTGTTTAACTCAGTATATTTACAACATTAAAACTGCGCCTGAGGGGGGTCCTATGTGAAATTCCCTCCGTGGTGGGGGTATGGATATTTTCTGGAACCACACATTGAAGAAATTACACGTTTTGTGGCCACGGTAAAATAATTTTCCGTGGGAAATAAATTCATCGAACACGACAGCGCTGCACACCCGTTGCACATTAGGTCGCGTCAGAAATAGATTTTCAACCGCAAACTAGCCTGTGGAACTACGAAAAGAAACAGCCGCGAAGAATTTGTGTCTGGGTTTTCTTTCACTTGCAATAAATATCCACTGCAGTTTCTCGATGACAAGGGCAATGACAGTTCAATGCGAGAAGGAATCCCATTGGATGCGCTTAATTGAGTTAGAACGTGATACGATCTTTCACACTTCAAAATCAGTCGGCTGTGAAGGGTCAAAAGCTTGGGCTTTGTCTGTAGTCCCTCATTTTTCTCTCTCCCCGCTGCGTGTCGCCTTTTCTCGCATTGGGTGATTTTCACGCAGGCTCGCGTTTTGCTTGCCCTACTATCCCTGAGGGAAAATGGGGGACTATTCGTAGTCTAATATTGTGCAACCTCTGCCATTCCACATCATGTGCTGTCCGCTTTCTACACTTAAAGAATACTTCCTACTTTCATGGTTGTCCTTCAGGAATAAAATTCATATGTGCGCCAGTTTTGAGAAAACCTTGTCAAACTTCATGTATATATCAATTGACAGCATAATAAGGGTTAGTTTCTAACAAAAATAAAATTTTAGTGATTTTTTTTACATTCTAAATTATCACGATCGGGTAAACTTGCCAACAACCGAGGCCTGTTGGGTTGAATTTATCTAGGGTATCGGAAGCCTCGCAAGAACAAAATAGCTGCACAGCGTTATTCACAGGACATTAATCAGGCTTTTTCGATATTTTGATTGGTTATCAAGATAGACGAGTTAGAATAGCAAAAAATTATGTAGATGTGTTGCTCAAGTGGTCGCCATGCTGAAGTTAGTTTGAATTTAAAAATTCCTGTGCGAGATTTTAACTCGTAAAATTTTGTTAACAACACATGCCTCCAAAGGGGATTATATCACCCTGTAATGCCCCGAGCCATTGAATCAGCAACACTCCGTGGAATTAACAACACTAGCACATAATTTTTGTTAAATTCCAAAGTAGCGAAAATCCAGAAATATGCAGGTCGGCAAGTCTTCAAACCTCCAAGTCTGCAGTCTGCATTTGTCGCACACCGGGTAGAATAGAATCTTTACCCTTTCATGGGCAAATGTAGATGGCCACAGGAATTTTTAATTTTCCCAACACATGGATTTCACAAGGCATAGTGACTGAAACAACACTGGACAAACTCTTTTCAGGGAAATTGTAGATAGCAAGAATGAATGAGGACTGCAGTTAATTTGCTACTGAACAATGAATTCTCGCGATCGTGTTGACAATAATCAGTTTAATGCTTCGAACATCAGTTGGCGCATCATTATGAAAGCAAGAATCACGATCGCAGCCTTTGATAAAGACAAAAACGAAGCAAAAGAAAAAAAGAAAACAGAAAAAATGGAACCTGACTCGAACTTGACTTGTTACTTGAACTTGACTCAGGCTCCAACTTGACTTGTACAACGAGCAAACTCAATTTGAAGTGTTTAATGCTTTAAAGCTTAACCCTCTTATCTTTTTGCAAGATGCTAGCTGATGCCTGCCAACCCTTCTCAATGCCAGTCAAATGCCCAGTGAGATTTTCATCTGCACATTACTTATGTTGAAACTTAGGTTTCTAAACAGGACCATTGATTCCCCAACATTGCTGAAGATGTTCTGATGACTACCAAATGTGGCCGAAATTGCCCGAAGATTTCCAAAATTGCATACAGAAAAATATAGAACTGTAACTATGGCTAACAAAACTTGTGGAGTCATTTACAGGACTAATTTTTTTGTTGTTGAACTGAATCAAATCCTGCATGCTGACTGGAACTATAAGTAGTCGGGATCTGTGAGTCAGGCATAAGAAACTGGCACAATTGCCCGTAAGACTGGTCAATGTTTTTGAATCACAGGTACTAGCCTAATGTCCATAATGTGTGAACTCTAATCAATTGTTTGCTGTTGTTTATGAGGGATTGTATGAGAGAAGTGTATAAATAGTTAACTATGGGACTTATGCAGTGAGGCTGCAGTCCACAAGTTTCTCTTTAATTTCTCAAAAATTGATGTTGTTTGAAATTCTAAAGCATTTGCTGAAATGTTGCTCGCAATTAAGTAGTCAGGATCTGTGCAATAATGTACTGTATATACTGAGCCATAATCTCATGTACATCGAGGCAGAAAAATATCTAGTGCCTAATAGTGAGATGACATGCATTCAAATATAGAATACCTACAGTAGAATAAACAATGTTTTTAAAGTTTTTTTTCCTAGATCCATGTGCGAATGGAATTCTTTGCCCTCTGCAGATGGTAAATTCTGTACCATTGCAAAGGTTTGAAACTACATGTATGTTAACAAATTTTTCTTTTATTAAGTTATTTATTATGTAATCTACATTTATTTTTAAGAAAGTTTCATTTATCAAGGTAATTTACTATGTAACAATTATAATAATGATGATGATGATGATGATGATGATGATGATGATGATTATGATGATGATGATAATAATAATAATAATGGTATTGTGTTTGTCTTGTTCCGCCTTGACTTGCTGCAGCTATTTGTGGGGCATAGTAGCAAGCCACTACTCATGGTATGTTTTGAAAATAAACATTTATTTGATTGATTGGTTAAATAACAACTTTCGTGATTTTGCAAGTGGGCTCTGACTATCCCTGGTGAAAATCTTTTGAGGATCTTTAAAGATCCTCAAAGATCTTCATGAAGATCTTCGAGGATCCTTATGAAGATCTTTAAGGATCCTTAAACAATCTTGCAAAGATCTTTAAGGATCCTCAAAAATCCTTGCCAAGATCCTTAAGGATCCTCAACTTTCTTGCCAAGATCCTTGAAGATCTTGGCCAAGATCTTTGAGGATCCTCAAAGATCCTTAAGGATCCTTGCAGATCTTGCCAGGATCTTTGAGGATCTGCAAAGATCCTTTGCAGAACTTGCCAAGATCTTTGAGGATCTTCAATTATGTCGCCAAAGATCTTAAAAGGATTTTCAAGGATCCTTTGCAGACCTTTTCAAGATCTTTGAGGATCTTCAATAACCTTGCCAAAGATCTTCAAGGATCCTACAGGATCCTTTGCAGCTCTTGCCAAGATCTTTGAAGATCTTCAATAATCTTGCAAAAGATCTTCAAGGATCTTGAATGAACCTTTTCAAGATCTTGTACTACTTTGAACTTTCCAAAATCACAAAAACATTTGTGACTGAAATTTCCGGTGAGTCTCAGAATAAGCTGTTGAGAATGTACATGTAGTATGTAGATGAAAAAGAACATCAGCATGTCATAAAAGGGATAATTTTATTGAACAATCCCTAACTTATTTTAGTTAAGATTCAGGAATTTATTTGTATATAAATGTAGGTCTACAATGCTAAATCAATACAAAATAACTTGTGTAAATAAAATCAGAAATAGAAACATAACTTTTAATATGTATTGTGAAAGAATAATATTCAGCAGATGGATATTTTACCTCAACCATGATGGACAAAATTTTGACTACAACATGAAGCCTGGGTGATCACGATCCTAATGTTAATGTACAAGAAACTGTAATAATTTTTATTCTAAAATTTGGTTTGACAATTGCCAGTGAAAACGTTTGTACAAGAAAACATAATAACAGAAAAACAATAACTTATATTAGCAAGCTCTGATTATGTACAAAAGTTCTTATGACAAGGCTACACAGTACAACAAATTTCAACAGATGTTGTTCACAACATTAGTGCAAGTCAAAATCCCTCTCTAAATTATCAGCCTTTAACAAAACTTAAAAGTTACTGCCTTGTCTGCACAACTTTAACACATTTACAGTGGCTCAGAAAAATTGTAGTTTTTCCCTCGTGATGACCCACAAAATGTGGAATAACTATATTCTAGATAATGAATAATGTAACAAAACAGTGCAATCACAACATCAGCAAATGTTGTGCTACTATAAAAATTTGATAGGCATAATAATTGTGCAAGCACAGTGCTAAAAGACAAAAAAGTACCAATTTGCTTGTAATTTACATGACCAAGGCTCAAAGTTACAAAATTTTTTATTTTTTCATTGTTCCTGAGTAGTATATATAGTAGTAGAAGTCACAATTCATAACCATACTTAATCAGTTAAAAATAGGCTCCCCTGCTTACAAGTGACTTAGCTTATTGAGCAGGATTTGGTGACTTCACACACTCTGAAGCGGCAGTCTTGGGTATCGGCCTTGACAACAACATTGAGTTGAAGATCTACAGCAAAAAGAGAAAAAATCATGCACTTTAGTCAGTTCTTCTGTGTGATTACAGTGTTCACATTCGTTTTTAACTGATGGTGCCATTTTATTGTACATGTGGGCATTATAATACTCCACCAAATGACCTTCAACCTTAATCAAATCACAGGCAAATTAAAGTAATGTTATACTCGATCGAATAAGTCACCACACAAATAAAGCTTGCAATTGATTCTCAGTACAACTACAATCATCTGATTGTTCATTTCAACTAGCGCTACAACTACAAACTTGCCCCATAAAAACGTTTGTAAATGTTTTATTTTAAAAATAAATAGGAAATGGCTACCTCGACAACCGAGATCAGATGAATTTGTAGCTAAATTCACAGAAGCACATGCATTCATTTGGTTTAATTGTGCATCACATTTTCAAGCCAGTCTTTTATCAAAATCATTGATATTAAAGCCTACCTGTTTCTAAAGAGTAGTTGTCCACGATTTGTTGCTTAAAGCCATCATTTTCTAGCTTAAAAGAAGAAAAAACCGAGGAAATGTGCCTTGTTTTCTTGAGTGCTGCAAAAATCCAAAAGAAACGGTCTTTCTGCGAGCCTGCAGTGTATAGCTGCTGACCAAATTTGGCTTTGCTCGTGCCCAGTCTTCCAAGTCTGATGGAAATCCAAGATGGCTGCCGCTCTTGGCCCGGTGGTTTCCTTGTTTCCTTTATAAAAGAAGTATTGTGCAAGAAAGCGACAGGGTAATCATTTGATGAAGACTGTGAGCAAAATTTTAGCTATTGGAAATCACTCTTTATTTATAAGAATGAATTACTGAGTCTGAGTATCACTAAGACACTATCATGCTGCATGACAAGCACTGATCAGACAATCAGCTGAGTAAACTTATTTATTTGTCTATTGAATTATATCCTTTGGTGGGAAGCCATATAAAGCAGGAATCTTGGTGCAACATATCACAAATTTAAATTGCCAAAACGAAATTCCATATTCCACGTACCCGTTTCTCTGAGACATCCAAGCAATAGTTCCAAGCAAAAAACCAGCAGTATTGATGACATTGCATTATTGCAACTTTCAGAGTTTTAGTCAACAGTCTGTACTTTCCAACACCTTTAAGGTATAATTATTTACTCTGGAAGCTCAAACTCAGTAGAAACAGAAATTTTGATTCTTAATTTTAAAAGTGTTTGTTACTAAAGCGGGCAGATCTGTGTGACTTTCTTTCGAACAAACTATTTTAACTCTATATCTTCATCAAGAAACCACAAACGCTCAAATTTGCTGCCTCCACCTGCCCTTTCATCCCACAAGCTCAGGAGCAATAACCGTTTTATAATTCCGGTGTGCAAGACCAATCGTTAAAAGAACTCTTTTATTATTAGTCATTAGTAGTAGTATGTAGTTTTTTAAATAAATTATGTCCTTTTTCCTCTCGCAGAGTTCTATGCATTCTTTTTTATTATATGTTATCTGTAATTATTAAATTTTTTGTATATTTTGTATATATATTTATGTTTTTCAGTTTCATACAATTTAATTATTTGTACACGCAATTCAGTCTTTGGACTGCGAAGTGTATTTGAATAAACGGTCTTATTGATTAATAAAATAAATTACCAAATGCCTACACTGTAATTGCAAGTGTAATGGCCTTTTATTTTCCATCACCTTTTTTTTCTATTTATCATAGGGGTCTTGCAAACATCCTCATTAAATCCTTGAAGCTCATGAAGGATCCTGGCAAAGGTCTTTGCAAGATCCTTACTATCAAGGATCCTTTTAAGATCCGTCAAAGATAATTCAGCTTAATTTAAAAATCCTTTAGGAGCCCTGAGGATCCGGACAAAGATCTTTGCAAGATCTTCGAAGGATCCTTATTAAATTGTTGAAGATTTTGGCAAAGATCTCTTGCAAGATCTTTGAAAGGATCTTTTAAAGATTCTTCAAAGATCCTCATTAAATCCTTGAGGATCCTGGCAAAGATCTTTGTAGGATCTGCAAAAGGATCTTTCTAAGATTCTTTAAAGATCCTCATTAAATCGTTGAGGATCCTGGCAAAGATCTTGGCAAGATCTTTAAAAGGATCTTTCTAAGATTCTTTAAAGATCCTCATTAAATCCTTGAGGATCCTGGCAAAGATCTTTGCAAGATCTTTAAAAGGATCTTTGTAAGATTCTTCAAAGATCCTCATTAAATCCTTGAGGATCCTGAAGGATCAATGCAAAGATCTTTGCAAGATCTTTAAAAGGATCTTTGTAAGATTCTTCAAAGATCCTCATCAAATCTTTGAGGATCTTGAAGGATCCTTGCAAAGATCTTTGCAGGAATCTTTGCAAGGATCTTACAAAGATCCTTGCAAGATCCTTGCAAGATCCTTACCAATTCCTTGAGGATCTTTGCAGATAGTATAACAAGATCTTGCATATGCAGGATCTTTGAAGATCTTTGGAGGATCTTCAAAGATCCTATAAGGATCCTTTGAGGATCTTTATCTTTAAAGATCTTTGGCAGGTCTTTGAAGATCTTTAAAGATCCTTGAAGATCCTGTGAGGTTTTTCACCAGGGATATAAACTTGTACTTTTAGGCTGGTTATATGAGTCCAGAACTTGTAAGCTAGTTTTTCAAACATGATTTTGTGTAATATTTACCAATTTCCTACATTGTAAAATGCCATTAACATCCAGTATAAGGCTCAGCTGCATAAAAAATTGGCTTAACATATTAAGTTCCTCACAAGGACAAAATGGTGCTCAGAAAGTAAAAAGTTGATCAAAATGAAAAACGTTGCCCCAAATATGAAAAGTTGCCATTAATGACTTATTATGGACATAATTTAACTTATGCGTCATCTTTCCCACTTCAGGTGGCTGTATAGTTGGTGGTATTATTGTCTGTGGGAAGATAAAGCTTGTACAGACAATACCTGTGCAGCCATTCAAGCCAATGTCACCTGCCAAAATACATAATTTTTGCATAGCCATTTTCAGATGGGGTCTTTAAAATGGTCATGCCAGTTTTCATACCTGAAGTGGTGAATTGGATTTTATTTTTTGTGGTCAATGATACTTGTAGTTTTACTTTTTGAAAGACCTTAATGACTGCCACTCATTTTTTTTTATATATCGATCAATGTGGCAAATGAAAGCTGAGGTTTGTGTTGGAAATAGGATAGAATGTCCAAAAAAAGAAGAAAAAAAAAAAGTTGTGAATTCCCTTTTATGTGTTAAATTACTTTGAATTCATAAACAAACTCAGGGGTTTGGCATTAATGGCCAACCATCGGGCAAATTGAACATCTGTGAACACAACTTTGCCTGACTGCTTAAACATCTCAACCAACGCATTTAATAAGAGACCATATCTAAGTTAACTGCCCTGCCCAGGTGCAATAACCTTTTGCTGATCACTATTCAAAATCTTAATGAAATTAAGTTGGGACCCTGGGATCATATTAGAGCTTGAGACATTATAACTTTATGCGTTATACAATCAAAATATGTGGCTATGTGAAAGTCAGTTGCTCGTGCCAGCAATTTTCTAGTTTGAAATGAAATGTCATTATCTAATACTATTCCAATTTAATTTCCCCAATGGTGCATTATGTAGTTACTATTAGGGCACAGTTAAATTTCTTTGAAAAATTTCCACATTATTCCGTCAGACTGACATTTTTGTTGGAAATTAATACTGTCTTTAAATGTTTGTCAAATGAATTGATTAGTTTTTCTGGTTTTGTTTTGTTTAAGATCCCAGTGGAGGTGCATGCAATGGTCAGTCCAAGCCTGGTTTCTACATCATGCTGTTTCCTTAGGTAAGAAATTATTGCAACTCCACTTCACATTTCAATAAATTTAAGGAAATGTTTTAGAACAAATTCTGGGTCAACAAGCCTTCTGCATTTGACTTGCATTCCATCCAGCATTTGTGGGGCAGGGGGCTATTAGTAGTTCAGCATCCACTGTGTGGGCTGCCTGTGGCTCTTTTGCAACTGTAACATTTATCGCAGTAAGCATTACAGTGCTCGGTTGAGGATGATTATGTTGATGCCCGTTGATTAATCTCAAAACTGAAAACCTATAATAATTGTACTCTATAAATTATAATACTTTTAATCCCCCACTTCTTTTGTTACATTTATTATTGGCTGCCATCTACAGTAATTTGCTTTCGAATCAGACTTTGCGTTTTATTTTTCAATTCACCTGTAATAGTGTAACCTATTTTTTGTCTTAACCAGTATCGATTAGTTTTCGCTTTATATGCGGATAGTCTTGATGTCTGCACTGTATCACTATGATTTTAGAGAACATTTTTATAAAATGAGTGAATAAATGAATAATTCTTTTACCAGTGACCTGTTCTTCCTGGCCTCAGCAATTTAAAATGTTTTAATTTTTACTCATCCTTGCTTGTTATAACTATCACTTTCTCCCTTACCCAGTAATTTTTTCTGTGAAACAAGTATGTTGTGGTCTGGCGAGAATTAATGATTATTAATGATTAAGTTTGCTAAAGGGCATATAGGCAGAGAGGATCTGAGTCACATTAACGACCACCTGTAAACTCAGTATCATTAGAAAAAATGACCTACAATTTTTGTCCCTCTTTTCTTCCCCCCCCCCCCCCACCCCTTGTCAATTATGCCTGTTTTCAGGGATGTTCAGTTGAGCTTTTTCAATTGGCCAGAAATGTAGCACAATTATTAAAATATTTCCATTCACACATGAAAGTTCATATCATTTTCACCCTCCTTCTACCTTTGTTGATCCTCTCCCTCCTCTTTACCTTGGGTCAGGCTTAATTAACCTGGTTGACTCTACCACTTGCCTAGGAGTTAAAATCGACAATAGACTGTCATGGTCTGTGCACATTGACTCTGTGAAGAAGTATTTCATACAAAAAGTTGGAGCATTAAAGAGAATGAGAATTCTTTAAACAGTCACTTGAGGAAACATACTTCAAATCTGTTATACCCAGCGAAACATATACTGTAGTTTTTCAGTTTGGGGAAATTGCTCACCCTTTCTAATGCATTCCCTGAACTCCATCCACGCAAGAGCTTCTCGTGTTATAAATAACCTTCAACCGTCACTGGCTGATGACACCTGTCTCATTAAATCGAATTGGTTACCCTTCTCTTTTTTTTACAAAAAGTCTGTTATTATGTTAATGCATAATGTGTACTAGCTTTGAAACTCTGAGCCAATCTACTGTATTTGTAAACTTTTCTCAAAAAAATGCAACTTCTAGGTCAACTCGCTTTCCCAATCAATTTAAAATCCTATTTATTAAGTTTAAATCTGATACTGGAAGAAACACTTTACAGTACAGAGGCCCTGTAATTTGGAATCTTTTAAATAGATCAGTTAAAGTGCCTGAAAAGTTTTATTCTTATAAGCAGATATTAAAGAAGCACGTCAGGGACGTTGCTTAGTTTTGTTTCAGCAAGGAAGCGACTTTGATCACCACGAAAAAAGATGATTTTATCTATTTTTAACCTTTTTAATCATTGGTTCTATTGTCTTAATTAAGTTCAGGTAAATCTAGTATAGAGGTATACATTGATTTCTCCTTGTACATAGTTCTTATCCTTTGTTTATATCTTTCGTGTTTGTAAAATTTTAAATTTTGTGTATAGTAGGTCCACATCAGCCGTTCGGCTGCCAATCCCCTGAATAACCTACTTACTACCTTCTAATATTTCTGTGGTGCTGCGTTTGGGGGAGTAGATACGGATGTTTGGTTTTATCAACAGCGTTGATAAGGTTATGTGGCCACCGTAAAGAGATTAAATTATTTTGAGTGCTACATGGGGTTCATGCTTGAGCATGATCCGAGCTTTCTCCGCTGCCTTGCACCTTGGAAGTTCCTTCCAGTTATTTTTCTCCATGAATTACAACTGGTTGCAGTCTTACTTATTCCCCTCCCCTCAGAATTCCATCGTTGCAGAGCCCCCCCCCCCCCCCCGCCCCCCTTAGAGAAAAAGGGAAAATATATTAACGTGTTTTCTTCTGCACTACTGTCCAGAATTGTTTCATCAATTATCAGACCAGCATCAGGCTCCAATGTATTAAGGTGACTCCCACTAAGAAGCATGCCTTCCCACTCCCCCCAAAGTTGGAAAGTAGGAAAATAGCATAACTGAATACAGGACACAGTTGTCACTCATACATTTTAATAATCAACAATTGCAAAACCCAGTCCTTATTAATACTTCACATTACTCCATGCAGTACACTTGCTAAGTAAGTCAGGTTTGTTATTACCTTTTATAATTTTTTGTCGCAAACCTTTCTAGAGAACACTTAACAATTTTTGCATTTCGCCTTTATTTTGACGCCAACTGCAAATGCCTCAGTGCGGCTACAGCAGACTGGAATCCAGCATTGTAGTCGGTCGCCACCTCCGAGTACTTCACTTCCGTTCTGTCATCTTTGAAGTTGTCATAGCGATCAGGACCGCCTACCAGTGCCCCGTACAACACATGCGCATTGGGACCAGCGTTGTGGTAGTTCCCCCAGTCACAGCGCGCAGGGGCTGATGGGCAGCTACTGGATCGGTGGTGTGGTCTTTGAGGCGGGTTCTTCCCAAAGCCGACTACGTAGCTGCGCCCGCTGTCTCCGAGCATGTAATGAATCTGCTTCTTTGCAAACTGTCTGTAAGGGATCGAGTTGAGGCCCAGGTCAGCGGCAAAAAGCGCCAGGAAAGCTGTATTGGCGGCGAAACGATTGGCGCCCCAGGCATCACGGAACGCAAGGCCTTTTGGCGTGCGTTTGATGGAGCCTCCTGTAATAAAAGATTGATTCATTTAAACTACGATAAAAGTTGTTGTTTTGTGATTAACTGATATTCGAATCAGAACCTTTCGTCAACTTGATTTATATATAGATAGCTCTAAGCAATTAATAGATAAGCTTTGACTCATGCCATTTCTCCTTCATCGCCATACGTTAATCGGCTGTTCAGCAGTTTGCTGTCGTGAATTAAAATTTGTTTTTGGAAGAGGGGTTTTTCAGTTTTTGTTCAAAATTCTGATTAATTATACTTCGTAATCATCATCAAAGAACGCTTGTTGCCGTTTTTATTCTGTTAAGTGGCCGAAAAATGTGGAGAAAACGTTAAGGAAAGATTCCTCCTTTTGGTACTGCGCATACTTTGTGCGCATCTTGGGATGGTCCGAGAAAGTCGGGTTTTTTTTTTACAACGGCGGTGCCTGCTAAAACATATTTTTGCGCGGGTTTATAACTGCGCGGGAAAAGCAGATCTTGGTAAGGGTTATTGGAATCTGAAAAGAAAATTAGGGGTAACCACCCATTTTTCAGAGATAATTTAGCTTAAAAGCTTCAATTTGGAAAAAAAAAATGCGATACATTGTTTTGTATTTTAGCGCTTTTTACAATTATTGTTTTTTAATTATCTCTGAAAAATGCGTGGTTATCCCCAATTTTCTTTTTGGATTGCAATAGCCCTTACCAAGATCTGCTTTTCCCGCATAGTCATAAACTGCGCAAAAATACTTCTGTATTAGGAAGCACCGTCCTTAGTAACTCTACCCAAAATTTTGGGAATTGCTTTACTTATGAGCCGCGCGTACCTGGTAACCAGTTCCTGAGATACTTCTGAAAAGCTTGGCTGTACGTAGTTTTCTTTGTAATCCCATAGAGAAGTAACTGCACTCCCGCAGTTTTATCGTCCCAGGAAAATGCCCAAGATGAAGTAAGGAAGAAATTTCTGTACATCATTTCGGCTTTTTCGAGGTAGCTCCTCTCGCGAGTGGCCCTAGAGAAACAAACACAAAAATCAATAGACTATAAAATCTAGGTTCTTTCGGAATCTACGTATTCTGTTTCAGTTCGAAATGAATTGAATTATTATAGTATTCCGATCAGGAGCAGAATGAACGGAATACCTTGCGTTCTTATGCAAAGGTCTGGTTAATGAGAATAGGCAGAATTGTGTTCTCTTGCGAACTGAAATACTGCATATTCTTTTGTTGACGAACTGGAATTAGATCGAGAATAGCCAGAATATCTCAAGAGAATGCGAAATAAGTTTTAAATGTAACGGAACCCTTGGGGACAGTGCGCCTTAATACTGTGGTATTTTTGTGTGATGTATGACTGTGCCGGAAAGCAGTTCTAAGCAAGGGCAATTGAAATCCAGAAAGGAAATTGGGGGTAACTACACGTTATAATTCCTTCATAACAACGTACGGCATTTTTAACAAAATGGGGCTTACTTAACTCTCACAAATGCGTGGTTTCCTCTAATTTTCTTTCTGGGATCTAACCTTGCTAATTTCTGTTTTCCTGCACAGTCATAAACCGCTCAAAAATAATCTAAACTTTTAGTAGGCACTGGTCTGAAAAATATGGGTTTCTTAACCACATCCCGAGATGCACAGAACGTATGCGCAGTAGCCAAAAGGAGGCATGTGCATATCCTTACTTAAAGAGCCAAATGGCGCCCCACACAAGTTCGTCCTTGTAGCCACCAGATTTGTAGAATTTCGCTGCCTTTGGAATGGAGTCGCTGTACTTTGCGCGGTATTTAAAAGCGAACTCGAATAACCCCTTTGCGTGCCGCAGTAGCTCCTGGGAATAAGTGGGATTGGACTTCCGGAAGGCAATCGAGCCCGCAGCCAAAGCAGCTGCCGTTTCAGCAGCAACATCGGACCCAGGCCTCTGAGCGGTAAGCTTGATAGCAGGTCGTGCCATGGTCATGTCCTCTGGTCTTCCCCAGTAGGCGTGGTCAGCTGCACCATCACCAACCTAATCGCGAAATCAGAAGTAAAAGGCTTGATCATATTACTTGAAGAACGAGGGGTTCAAGGGATAATATCCTGTAGTTCCATCTCTCAATGTAGCAGCGTAACAAACAGCAGTTCCTGCGTATTTCAACTTGCCATGTAACTGTCTCACAGTCATGAGATTAATCCCTCTGGAACTACAAACCAACAGCGACAGATCCCGGCGAAAAACGAGAGAGGCTTACCTCACAGACAGAGGTAAAACTTTGTCGGCAGGGAGCCGAAATGAATGTTAGTCATGAATCATTCTATTTTTTTTTTTTAACTTTTCCATCACAATGAGAGAAAATAACGGCTCTTTAAAGTTTCAATTGGAACGCAAGCATAAGTGTTTAATGGTTATATTTTTAAAACTAGTATACATGACATAGCACTTACAACTCTATCGTTGAAAAAGACAAGCGGTACTAGTTGAAATATTAGCCCAAATAAAATAGCTCTGTGCCGTAGTGTCAACCCTGCAATCAGTTTGGTTTTAAAAAAGGTCTCCCCTTCCTAGGAAAGCTAACTACCCTGTATCAGTAAGGGTCCCTGTACCAATAGTTCCTTTATCGCATGAGCGACCATTGAATGGTTCAGTCCTGAACGTGTAGTTGATGGCAATTGCGCTAGTGGGTACGATGGCCAAATGTTCGGTGATTTTCGCTTCACAAATACAGAGTTAACTAAATTGTCATCATATTTAATTATCGTTTTGGACAGTCGTTTCTAAGGACTGACTTTTGTCAAAATAAAGCGCTCTGCTCCCAACGAGCCCACGTCCCTCTAATGAGTTCTTAACGATTCAGGTGCTAATTTGTCAACCTGATCATCATGTGATGCTCAAAAAAACTCCAAGACGTCCTTGATTTTCTCGTCTAGCCTTCCACATTGTCATGTTTGTGAAAGTTGCATTATGATGTGGGTAATACAACTCCCCAAAACCCTCTGAGAAGGGAACTACCTCCCCTTTTAAAATGTAAGCCCTTCATTTGTTATCATTGTAGCGCAGGTCCTCAGAAGCCGAGACTGGTTGTATCAATTAAAATATCAACTTATAAAATTGTCGATTGTTTTTTTTTTTGTTTTTTGTTATGTTATTTTTTTTTACTATTCGCGTCGTGCTTAGTGTCACCAAGTGCCCTCTCACCTGTGCGTAAAACTCGTACTTGCTCGTGTGTGCCTTCATAAAGTAATCCAAGGGCCATTTGATGCAGTCCAACATGTTCTTCAGTTCACCAGCTGCCACATAAGCGTCGTTATACCTCAGTAGACCCCACGTGAGCACAGTAACGCTGTAAGCCATAGGAAGACCAAACTTAACAAAATCTCCTGCATCGTACCAGCCACCACTGAGGTCTACCCCAACCCCCGCGCCGTCTCGGAGTGTTGCACTTCCCCTCCAAGGTATGCGATTTGTGGCGGGAAGTCTTCCTGCGCGTTGCGCTTCATAGAACAGAATGGACTTTCGCAAAACTTCATTGTAGTTGTATGGACCAGGTGCTGGGGGGACGGTAGGTTTCGGTTGAATGACTCCACCACCGCCGCCGCCGCCGCCAGTATTCCCTCCTTCACCGCCTCCTGCTCCACCTCCTCCCCCTGTATTACCCCCGGCACCAGACCCAAGCCTCTGAAACACGGCAACACCTGAGGGAGCCGGCGAGTCTGTTACTGCTTTGGTTAGCACGACATCTGTCTTCAGCAAGTAGCCGGCACTGAGCTCCTTCTGCCAGGGTTTGTTGGTGATCACATATCGCTTGCGGTCCGAAGACACGGATTTAATGTCGCCGACCCAAGTCTGTAGCTTCAAAGCTGGCTTACTGAAGGTTAGGATGATGACCCAGCCGTTTGTGACCTTGGACTGGAGTTTGAAGCCGAAGCTGGCGGTGAATCCAGTGTTCCACTCGTTGACCACCGTCAAGCGCGACTGTTCTGCGCAGGCGTGGTTCGCGTAAAGGAGGAGACCCGTGAGAGAGGCAAAAATCATGTGCACCGAGCTGTATCCCATAATGCCGTTCTGTAAAATTTAGAAAGACCAATCACAAAAATGCAGGTTAGGACGTTTTGGAGTGTTGTATGTAAAACCGTGATTTTATGCCCGATTTACTTTGTTAGAAATTAAACATAAAATCGAATGGTCTCAATCATACTTAAAATTTATCTTCAAACAGGGTAAGACTTTCATTAGCGCAGATTAATCCCGCTTAAAAACTTGAACTTTCAGTGCAAAAAGATGTCTCCAAGTTAATGCAATGTTCTATTTTTCTTTCTTAAATCAACTAGTCTAAAAGAGTGAAGAGGAGAAAATCATCTTTGCTAAACTTAAAGTGCCTATAACCCCAAAAAGTTTTTTTGGCCCAAATAAATCTTTGTATTATACTGAGCGAAATCCCACAAAAAGTTTTGTTTTTGGTTAAAACCTCGATTTTTTATGAGCCGTCGAAGTTGGGTTGGCGTGTGTCACCGCCGCGTCAAAGGGAGACTGGCACTAGTGACATCATTCCAGGAGATTCCGAACCGCGTCGCTCAATCACTGCTCAAGCTTAAGCGGCAGTCACTCGCGTACTCATTGCATATTGGCGAAAAAAAAACCTTTATTCATCCTACTTGGGTAAAACACTTACGTTTATTTGATAATGGCCTCGAACGAATTTTGTTTTGACTCCAGTTCGGATTCAGAAGTCTCTGAAATCGCGGATTACGAATTAGAAGTTTAGGATTCATCACGACGCAAGCGATCAATCCAGCGATACAGACTAAAAGGTCAGAGCACACATGTGAGAACTGATTGGGCTGCCAATGTGCTCGTTTGGATTGAATCCAATCGACCCATTTCTTTCTCCTTTTTCTTTTCTGTGGGTCGTCACTTCCATAAAAAGGTATCGGATGACGCTTTATACCTTTGTCCTTGTCCCTAACGTTACTACAGCCAAAAGCAACACATGTTTCTGGCATTTTTACACAACAACAACGCTCACGAGCGACCAAGTGAATCACCTATCTCCGAGAATGACGTCACAAAATGTACTCGACCGAGACCCTTTTGGTTGATTCTGCGGCCCGGTAATGTTTTTCACAAGTGTAATTTTTGCCGACTTTGACCGCTCATAAAAAAACGAGGTTTTAACCAAAAAGAAAAATTTTTTGCGGCATTTTGCTCAGTATAATACAAGGATTTATTTGGGTCAAAAATTTTTTTGGGGGTTATAGGCACTTTAACTTTAAGAATATGAGTGATTTAGGAGTCGAGGCGTTAAAACAAATTCTGTCATGAAAGTTTACTCAAGGAAACAAAAACGAAAAACGCCGATGGCTTGCTAATAAACCGCAAGGAAATAAGAATGATTACAAAGGGAATGTTCACTGACATGTTAATTCGGTAGTTATATACAGCGGCACAACTGAAGAGCCTGCCGCACAGTTGTATCAATATACAAGTTTTAACTTTGCTTTCCACCGTTGTGATAGAAAATGATTACATTGCGTAAAGATTAGTCTTTTAAAAAAATGCCTGTCTTCTGCTGTAAAACTAACTCCATGCAGTTGAATCACCTTAAATAAACCAACCACCATGCATAAAACTAGGGACGCATAGAAGGGATGGTCGCAAAAGGTGTTAAGATATCTCTATTAATATAAGGGGGAGGAGGAAAAGAATTCAGTAAACGATTTCGCAGTATATGAGCTGGTCTCTGGATAAAATTGACAAATGATCTGACTCAAATTAAAGCTCTTCAAGAGCTCAGTTCAGTTCAGTTTATTTTTTCTTCCATTATTCTTGCATATCGTCCTAAGATAAATATATCTTAAAATATAAAAGATAAATAAATAGCAAAAGAGGGAGAAACATGTGGCGAGGATGCCCATGGAGAAACCATTGAATACGAGTTACATGCTCCTCATAAAAATTACAACTTTGAAATCCATATTTTAGGCGTAGCTTATTTGATTTATCAAGAGCACATCCCTAAAGTTTGCTGGCCGCCGCTTTGTGTGTTAATAACACCACTTGATATGTTAGGTTACTGTACGATTCTAACTCAAATCTGAATTGGTATAACGAGTTGGGGAGGGAGTATCAAACCTATTTCTAATTTGTCAATAAAGGTTCTCCTTACGTTGAACTTTACAATGGGATATTAGTTTTGTAAAGTAACTAAACCTTCGTTAGAACCTGCAGAAGGCAATTTGTGATCTCGAAACTCTCAGGACTTAAATGGAATGCTAATCGCGCAGAAAATTGTAGATTAAATCCGAATTTGGAATTTTAAAATTCTAAACAGCTAAAAAGAGGGGAGTTAAAAATGTCCAAAAGTGGACTTTGTCTTACCTGAAAGGCTGCCTTTCAGCAGGTCTTGAGTGCCTCGCGAGAAGTGAAGAAAACCTTGTTGAACTAACGGGCTTAAACCTTTCTGGCTCAGCTGATTCAACTTTATAAAACAGTTGTAGAAAATGTCTTTTTGAAACTTTTGCTTTCAAATGTCTTGATACTTGTGAATTTGCTTTGTAATGGAAAACAGGGGAACAAATAAATGGATATTTCGGATATGTTTTTAATTACTATTTATCTGTTGCCGAAGTTCATCAGTTCGTGCGAATTGGTCTTTGTGAGGAGGGCCAATAATGATTCTGATTGTGGTGAAGAAATTCAAATTAAGAAACTCTCGCATTCAGTATCCTAAATGTTGCGAAGAATGTCAAAAGTTAACAAAATCAACTTTCTAGGTAACATATTCAATGTTCTGGTTGTGAGGGAACGTCAAAGAAGTAGACTGACAGCTCTACACTTTCAGCCAAAAGGTCGAATTATGATATTTGCTTGGGATTTTACATTTTCATTTCTACATCAGTAATTGCTATATCCCTACAAATTTTAAGTACGACAAGCACAAATTCAGTTGACCATTTTCTGTATTCTAAATAAATACAGGCTTCAAACTTCTCCGCAGAGGTTCAAGATTTTTAGTCATTTCCTAAATATTGTCGGACCGGCCGATGTCCTTTGTGTGGTGGTCATTTAATAAAGGATCACATTTATTTTTTTTTTTCCAATCACTTTATTCAGCTGCCTATCATTGTTTTACATGTAATTCCTATTCATAAATGCTTTAGTTCTTTAGTTTAGACTAGAGAGTTTAATTCCTATCCGGTCTACTTGGCTAAGCTGCTCTTCCCTAGCCCTTTTACATTCAGACTTAGAAACTCGATATCATGAGATTCTCAAGAAAATTCGAGTCCGTAGATTAAATTCTCAACAGTACTTTTTTTCCGATTCCGCGGTGCTGTTTATTCCGTTCTAAAGATCTACACGTTCTACATTGATCCCCTGCAAACGGGCTCGTTATTGTGATCATTCAAGTAGAAGCTATATTATGGGGTCGTACTTTCATTTTGTGCTGTTTATTGTGCTCTATACTAGTTCTATATATAAGTCTGTGGAAAGATCGAACGCTATCAAGGAGTACGGTTTACCATAGAGCTGTTTATTGTAATACACATTTCTTAAAAGTTCTGTATACCGCTAATGGTTCTTAATTTGATTGTGTGGATGAAATCCCCAAGGGTGACTATTGAATCAGAAAGCTCTTCAGCAGATACTGCAATGTGTAATTTGCAAAGGTTTTGAGCTTGTGCAGTCTTGAAAATAGAAGGGTTAGGTCTGCAAGTAGTCTCAACTCTGTTTCCCATGCCGTGGCCTCCCTAACTCAGCTGAAGCTGCTTTAGCCCTGCTACAGCGGACTGGAATCCAGCATTATAGTCGGTCGTGACATCGTTCTTGATGTAGTCTGTCCTATCATCCTTGTAGTTGTCGCTCTGATCCGGGCCTCCCACCAGCGCGCCTAACAAAACGTGCGCATTCGGACCGGGATCGTTATAATTATTCCAGTCACACGGGGCAGGAGCTGATGGACAGGAGCTTGACCTGTGATGGGGTCTTTGCGGGGGATTGTGACCAAACCCAACAACAAAACTGCGTCCGCTGTCCCCCAGCATGTAATGGATCTGCTTTTTAGCAAACTCGCGGTAAATGGCCGGTTTCAAACCGTGGTCAGCAGCAACTAGTGCCAGGAAAGCAGTGTTGGCAGCGTAGCGGTTGGAACCCCACTGAGCTCGCCACGCTAGGCCTTTTGGGGTGTACGTGACGCTACCTCCGGGAAGCCAGCTGTCGAGCGACGACTGGATGGCTGCCTCGTATGACTTCTTTCCCGTCAATTTAGCAAGGAGAAGCTGTACGCCGGCTTTTTTGTCGTCCCATGAAAACTCCCAAGCCTGTGAATAAGAAAGCAAAATTACTGTCAGTTTTCAAGGACATTCATAAGTCAGCTGGCATTCTGATATGCAGAAAGATGTGACATGGAATTCTGATAGTTCATCTCCACATAGTTAATTAGAGGCAATGGTTATGAAACCTTACAAACTTCTTTGTTATATGTTTTTGTTTCCCTTTTTGGCCTTGACCCTGCACAAACAACAATAAAATTTGGAATGTGTTGGAGCAACTGACCAATCGAAACGTTTTTGTTAAGATATTCAACTGGGGTGTGAACGTTGAAAGAAAGGATTGTGCAGGGTCGCAGCCCTTCCAACATAAATTGCAGCATCATTGTCTTTATGGCAAAGTTTCCTAACCAGTCCCTCAATAAACTATGATCTCCACGATAGTTGGTGAATTCATCGAAAGTGGTTGCAGTTTCAAGAAGCGCCATTATTTTAAGGCGTTTCAAGCTGTACTTAGTGCTCTAAGGGTCGACATCTAAGGGCTTCGTTGGATGGGAGCGTAGGGGTGATGCAGTGGTAAAAGACCTTCTCCACACCGGTATGTCTCTTATGGGTATCCTAGACTTGATGTCATATGTCGTTTATAAATTTCCTGCAACGTTTTTGTCCTTTCTCGAGACCTCTTTTTTTTTTTTTTTTTTTTTTCACGGCTTCTTCAGGATAACTCTCTCTGTCTGGTTGTTTCATTATCCCCGAAAAGCCCCACTCGGGGAGAAGATAATTAAGACAAAAGGGTAATATACAAACCTGTGCATTCAACCCATTAGCACTATAGATTTCTTCTGCCTTTGTGAGGTACGAAGGGTCGTTTGTTGCCCTGTACAGCCAAGCAGCACCCCAGGCCAGCTCGTCTTGGTACCCCCACGAGCGGTACAACGATGCCGCGTTGGGAATGGAATCGCTGTACTTACCGCGGTATTTGTCTGCGAACGTATATAGTTCCTTTGCATGTTTCAATAGCTTTTTAGCATACCTTTTAGAAGACCTGTAAATTAAATAGAGATCTATTGGTGAACTCGTGGCTATCAACATTGCTTGTGCTTTTGTTATAGAGAAGGGATGTGCTGATGATAAAGCTCAAAATAGAATCAAATAGAACTTGAGTATCTTTTATGCGACCATAAGATCTCAGTGGCATTATCAGTAGATTTACCTTCTTATCACTGACTGCGTAACCCAACGGTTAACTGCGATTGTAGTGATCCTCGTTAAATGTCTTTTTAAATAAAGGAGAAAAATTTCTCTTTGTTGCTGTTTTAACTTACTTCGTATTTCGAGCTTTAAACGCAATAGAAGTAGCAGCTAAGGCGGCTGCTGTCTCAGCGGCCAGATCTGATCCTGGTTTCTGTGGGTCGATTTTAAAGGCCGGTCGCTCCCTCGTCATGTCCTCTGGTCTGCCCCAGAAAGAGTGGTCAATGTCTCCATCGCCAACCTTGAATAAATTATTCTGTTGTCAACGTTTCTATTTAGCTCTAAGCTAGAGTAGCCTTTCACTGGCTGAAGAGCACGTACCAAGTGTTACTCATCATGAAGCCAGGTTGGCTTTGCATGTGCTGAGTAGACTCTCTACGACCGACACTTTGTATGGATTATCTCGTGTTCTGTTTTAATTACATTACTCTTTGGCCTGGCCTTGTGGAAAAAAAAGGCCACAGTAATTTTCTCGATCTAATTTTAGTCTTGGGAATGTTCTCAATAACGTTGCTTATTAAATATCTTATGAACTATGCGTGTGGGTAAACGAAGATCTCGACGTACCTGTCCATAGAATTCCTCCTTTTCTGTGTGTGCCTTTATGAAGTAGTCAGTGGCCCACTTGATGCTTTTTAACATTTGGTCATACTGGCCAGCAGCTTCGTACGCTTCTTTGTACTCCACTAGTCCCCAGGCCAAAACAGTAGCAGAGGAGGCCATTGGAAAGCCGAACTTGACGTAATCACCAGCATCGTACCATCCTCCAGTTAAATCGTTCCCTCCTCCCTGGTCGTCTAGCGCCGAGTCTTCTCTCCATTCAACGCGGTTATTTTTAGGCAGCATTCCAGATCGCTGGGCCTCGTAAAACAGGATTGACAGCTTTAGCACTTCGCCGTAGTCATATTTTCCAGGCTTTTGAGGCGCAGTTGTTGGCTTGTTAGATGCCTCAGTGGTGGTTTGTGGCCGAGTCGAGCTGGGGTGATTGGTGCTTGGTGCCGAGGAACTGGGCCTGGCTGTTGAGGGTTGAGGAGTACTAAAATCGACCGTAGGTATAGGTGGTTGGATGGTAGCTCCACGTATGAAAACCACTTTCCCAGTGGGGGCAGAACCACCCACGGCGGACTTCTGTGCGATAAAAGACAACCCGAAGATACCTTTCGACAGCTGTTTGTTCCAAGGCATATTCCTCAAGGTGTAGACTTTGTCATCTTCATTTTGAACGATCTTTGCTGACCATATTTGTAGATTCGGAGTAGCGTCTGAGAATGACAAAATTATGGTCCATCCGCCTTTAACGTCATTCTTGAGGTTTAGGTGGATTTCGCCTTTAAACCCATTAAACCACTCGTCTACTACAACTACAGTGGCGCTTTGTGGCCGAGTCGAACTGGGGCGATTGGTGGTTAGTGCCGAGGAACTGGGCCTGGCTGTTGAGGGTTGAGGAGTACTGAAATCGACCGTAGGTATAGGTGGTTGGATGGTAGCTTTACGTATGAAAACCGCATTCCCAGTGGGAGTAGAAGCTCCCACGGCGGACTTCTGTGCGATAAAAGACAACCCGAAGATACCTTTCGACAGCTGTTTGTTCCAAGGCTTATTCCTCAAGGTGTAGACTTTGTCATCTTCATTTTGAACGATCTTCGCTGACCATATTTGTAGATTCGGAGTAGCGTCTGAGAATGACAAAATTATGGTCCATCCGCCTTTAACGTCATTCTTGAGGTTTAGCTGGATTTCGCCTTTAAACCCATTAAACCAATTGTCTACTACTATGGTTTGAGTTTGTTCACCGTTGATTCCGAGAAAACATTGGATGAAGATAATCGACAGGAACAGAAAAAGCCAAGACATGTTGACAGTTTATCTGTCGACGAAGGAAAATGAGATCGCGTAAGGGAGGTTATTATATTCTCAGCTGTTGACAAAATGTTTTAGGGCAACTTTCGGCTGTGATTTTCTAACAATGATTCTTTGAAGTTCAAACTGAAACTTGCCTGAGAACATACAAATTCAATCGCATGTATTTTAAAATAGATACAAAAAGTTAACCTATATTTGGCACCGACTACGAAAGTTTTACATATAGTTGGTTTGCATATTTTATAGCTGCCACGTTTTCCTGCTAAGTAGGTTTTTATTCCACGGCGCAAAGATCTCTGATTCAAAAGAACTTGAGAAACGAGTACAGAGAGGAAAGTTCAATCCTTTAAAACAGGAATTTTCCAGAACGTTGCTTAAGAACTTCATGAGAATCTTTCTTCATCTTTGGTGAATACTGCTGGTAATTAATAAAACGAAATGAGTCGGCCAGTGAACCGAGCTAGAAAGGTTCCAACCATAGCTGAATTTGAACACACTCATAATCTTTGAATTACTTGTAGAGGTCATTATTATGTTTTCACAAGAGAGGATGTCCCTCTCTTCGTTTTCATTACTAAGTATGCATCTTTATAGAGAATGTAGGGTGAGCTAGACAAAGTCGTACTATTGTGGTGTCTCCATCAAAATTAAATGTGCGTTATACGACCTGAAAAATGCTGGAGCCTCGATTGTAAAATAAAACGCAAATACAAATGTAATAGAATACAACTGGCAAATACATTAGTTGTTTCTTATACTGACCTGTAAAGACAAACTTTCTGATGGTGACGCGGTTACTGGATCGATGTCTGCAGCACAATGTTACACAACATCTATACAATTTTAATTGTACAAATTCAAATGAAATGAAATGAAAATAAAGTGGGCACATTTCTAAGGAGATGACAGATTTTAATCAAGTTGTGTAATCAACGGCATGCCTGTAGCTACTGTCAATCTCCTAGCTGAATTCTCAAGGTTTGGAAAAAAGAACAATTTTATCAGAAAAAAAAAAGGTTACTTTCATTTGATATCGTTTTAATTATGTTCAGTCAAATGATATTTCCAGAAATGTAACAGTCATCTCTTAACGTGCTGATCGTTAGTCTATACCGATATACATTTGCTCCTTTTTTTTTTTTCTGAGCCCGGTAACCGGGCTGACCCGGTAGGCGGGACGAATTTTGTCTTCTGTTCATATCGGAAATTTAATCCCGGTTACTGAGATGAAAAATGTCCAAAAGGCCCCCAAAATACCCGTGGAACCGCGTTCCGACTTGTCGGCGACCTTACAAGCCATGCGCAGTTGAAAATGTTCCGTCACGGACAGTCCTGGTATCCGGGTTGGAGTGTTCATATGGGAAAAATTTCCAGCCCGGTTACCGAGATGTCGGGGCGTCTTCATATGAGCCCAGTCGACCGGGCTGGCTCAGTTTCTTAGATCTCGCCTCGCCACTCTTTTCTTTACAAAAATTTCGATGTGTTCATATGAGAAGACGAGCTGGCCCGGTTACCGAGATCTCGGTCCCGCACAATTTATAGAAGTCCGTTTAATACCTGGTGAAGCCATTAACAAGAAATTGTGCGATAAAGTGCTATCGCTAACACTTGTGTTCCTCGAGTTTTACACCAAACAGCGTGGTTCATCTCCATCTGATTTGGTAAGCGGGTAGGAGAAACCTAACATTTATTCAGAGAAGTCAATGCTTCGTCTCAATGGAGCGGCAGTAAAAAAAAATACTGACATTCTGCTTGAGGCATGAGCAGTTTATCGATTGAGCATGTGATCGGCAGACTGCGCGTCTCTGATAATCACCTGAGTAATTATACTAAAACAATTTTTCGCCTTTGGTTCAGTAAATATTCGTGAATATTCCCATCAACGGATATTCACTCATATTTACTTCTCCTTCAGCGAATAACTGTTAAATATTCCAACGAGTTTACTAAAGCCAAGTACCCTAGATTTATACAACAGGTGTACAATTTTAATTAATTACAATAAATTAAATTTTAGTATAAAGGATATTTAAGTTTCTAAGGAGACCACAAAGTTTTTAATAAAACAAGTTATGTAAATGACGATCTCTTGATTTAATAAGCCATGTTCAACTTCTGTGTACTCTGAAAATAGTTTGGCCTGATTCTGACGTGAATCAAAAACAAAACTCAAACCGTCTTTTTCGTTGTGGTTGTTGTTGTTTACTTTCATTCATTGCTCGCATTGTTTTCCCGGCGTAGACAATAGACCGGATTGGAACGGAATTTAAATCAACCTCAATCCATGGATCGTTCGGTAATCGAACGCAATCGAACTCACAGAAATTTTTTTAGCAAACTGTATGAGCTCGATTTCCGAAGCCGTCCAACTCAGTTCCCGGATTTAGTTTGATTGACAACAATTTCCGAACTCAGTCTATCGGCAGATTAACTGAGTTCGACTGTGTTCGATTAGTTCGACTTCATTCGATTGGTTTGGCAAGCAAACTCACAGAAATTTCGTTGTTCGATTGCGTTGGATAAATGAACATAATCAAACTCAATCCATGGATTGAGTTCCACAGCTTTTGATTGAATTCGATTATCAAACGTTCGATTGGCTACGCCGAGTGTACTCACTGCCATTGCACTTAAGGACTCAAGCTGAATTTGAAGACACGAGCATGCCAGAGTTAACGATTAGAAAGATGTGGAAACATTAAGAACACGGTTGACCTATAACTATCAGGAACCTGGTCATCTGCAGACAAACATCGGTGTCAACAAGTTGATGTATATCATTTTCACTTTTTAAGGGTTATCCTTTTTTATTTTATTTTATTTTATTTATTTATTTGTTTATTTAAGTGAGGTATGGACGCACCATACCTCACTTTTTTAAACCGGCTATTAGGTCTTCTTTGATATCCCTTCTCATCTGTGTAATGCCACAAATTTCTTTAACCAGTCGGAGACATGTCCCTTCTAGAATGAACACTGGATGAGAACAAAATCATGCGTCAACGTCAAGTTGACTGAGTTGTCTATGCATAACTGATCTAACTTATATTGATTGTTCCTGTTATGTCAGTGCCATGCTGCCATTATTCAGTTAACACCCGATCAGTAGCGATGTGCCTTGAATAGTACAGTCGAGCGAGTGGCACTCGTGAAAGTCGTCTGCGGCGAGGAGACAAGCAATTTCCCACAAACTAGATTCTGGATTCCATTTGGGTCGGATTCCAGATCACGGCCTAGTTTTGGATTCCGGATTCCAAAGCGCTGGTTTCCGGATTCGAAATGCAGACATTTCCTGGACACCGGAATCTGGATAACCTTAAGTCGGGCGAAAGAATGTTTGAATCATAAGCAGGAAAGGGCAAAATAAAGTAGTATTGACCCAAAACGTTTCTTGCGTGCATGCTCTCAGTGCCACTATCTTTTGCCCGCGAGTGATGGGTTACTTCGTGTTGCTGGCGATGAACAGCGCCACGTTGTCATTTTCTATCCACTGTAAGGAAAAAGATGGCGGCTGTACATTTTACCACAATACCTTGCGAACCCAACACAACCAATAGGCGCATAGAAAGCCATATATTTTTCGCGAAATTCTTCCCTGTACTTGCAACACTGTGTATGCTACGTTTGAAGTTTTTAGAACTTTTCTGTACGTTTTTATGAGCGTTTTTTAGGGTTTTCATACGCTAAGAATCATGGGTATATATACCAGTCGCAATGTTTTTTGGTGCGGTGGATTGTCTGCCTTAAACGTAATTGTAAATCTCTCTAATGACGCAAGAAATTATGCTTAGTCGGCTAGAAAGAACCAGAATCTAAAACGTTGAAATTATACTCTTGTTGGATGTAAGGACTTGCAACACCGAAGAGTGTAGCCATTTATACAGCATGACAGCTATGGTTAAAGTAACTTAAACTTCTTTGAGCTAATTCTCGTTATTCAATTTTTTTTTAATTTTCCCCCGATGATTCAGTTATCAACAGAGACTAGATACACTATTCTTTTCCTCTAGTTGTCGAACGGCCGACGTGACTTTCAGCTCGTTGTTATTTGTTTACTGAGAAACAGAAATGGTCTTTTAACCAGTCGGGCTATTTCTGATAAGCTTTAAAATCTCAGCTGAAAACATTGTGTTGTATTGAATTGAAGCTTTCTAATAGGTACAGTTTAGTTTTCCCTTTTGCATCTTTTCAGATTACATCATGTTAGCATTTCAATCCATGATGTTCTACGATCATTTCAACTCGCTCAACTTGTGAACAAACGGCGAACTAACCAGAAACCAGATTGGTAGGAGTGGCGTTCGAGTTAAGAAACATCTTCATCTTCATAATATTATGAATAAAAAATTCGCCGTTGTGTGCTCACGTTCTCCACAAAGCCTTGAATTTGGTCATTTTACCTTGTTTTGAAGAGGAAAGCAAAAAAATGTACCAAAATTTAATTAAAACTCTCTTACAGAGGGATTGTTTCTCCTAATTAAATTGTTTTGCGTCGTTGCCGTCGCCGTCGTCGTTGCGTAAGTTCCCTATGTTTGCAGGTTTGATGCTCAAAGGGCCGATGAAGCCGTCATCGAATCGATGGTCATTTCAACATTAATTTGTATATCCCTAGAAATTAAAAGTACGACAAGGAAAAATTCATTGAGCCATTTTCTGTATTCTAAATAAATATAGCCTCCAAACTTGTCAGACTTGTCCACAGATGTCTAAGAATTTTAGCCATTTTTTAACGTTTGTCGGACCGGCCGAAGTCTATACGTGGTAGTCATTTCATAAAGAATCACATCTATTTTTGTCTTTCAACCATTTTATTCAACTGCCTGCTACATGATATGTCATTCCTCAGTTTCATAAATGCTTAACAGTAGAAACCCGCTTACTCGAACTCCCCAAAAAACAGAAGGAAGAGCTTTTTGATAAGAACGTTTAATTTTGGGAATTTTGGCCAAAAAATGTTAAGAACACATTATGGACAAACCAAACTGAAGGCTGGGATGTAGTTAATCACACGTCAGTCAGGTGCATTCTTATTTTGAAGTTCACGGGCCGACGTTTTTAAAGATACACTCTGATCGATCGGGGTGAATTTGAGCCAAGGGACTGAAGTAAAATTAGTTCGACTTAGCAGGGATTTTGAGTTATGTGATAGTAAATGACTGAAAAAATTGGGTTAAATCCAGGAGAAATCGGATTTTGTTCGAGTTAGCGTGGTTCTACCGTAGTAATTTAATTTAGACTAGACTGTTTAATCCTATCCGGCTAAGCTGGTTTGCCCTAGCCCTTTTACTCCCAGACTTGCACATCAAGAAAATTTGAGTCTGTAAATAAAATCCTAGCAAGTGCCTATCCCATGCATATGACAATCCGCCACTACTTAGCAGTACTCTCAGATTCTGCAGTGTGTTGTATATTATATACTCTACAAGATGTATAGATCCTGAGGAAAACCACCTCTTTGGGTGACCGTTCAAATAGAATCTATACTACTGAGCCGTACCTTCATGTTGTGCTGCTTATTGTACTCTTTTCTAGGTGTTCTATATATTATATTTTTGAGTGTGTGGAAACGCATCAAATTCTTAAATATGCTGGATCCGATTCGAGTGTAAGCTATCAAGCAGTAGTTTCCCGTGGTGCTGTTTATTGAGATCTGTATTTAGGTAGTGGTTCTTTTATAATTGGATTCTGTGGATGAAATCCTTAAGAGAGACTATTGAAAGCTCTTTAGCAGATACTGCAATGTGCAATTTGCCAAGGTTTTGAGCTTATGCAGTCTTGGAAATAAAAGGGTTAGGTCTGCAAGTAGTCTCAACACTGTTTGCCATGCAGTGGCCTCCCTAACTCAGCTGAAGCTGCTTTAGCCCTGCTACGGCGGACTGGAATCCAGCATTATAGTCAGTCGCGACTTCGTTCATGATGTAATCTGTCCTATCATCCTTGTAGTTGTCGCTCTGATCCGGGCCTCCCACTAGTGCGCCTTTCAAAACGTGTGCATTCGGACGGGGATCGCGAAAATTATTCCAGCCACACGGGGCGGGAGCTGATGGACAGGAGCTTGAACTGTGATGTGGTCTTTGCGGGGGATTGTGGCCAAACCCAACGACAAAACTACGTCCGCTGTCCCCCAGCATGTAATGAATCTGTTGTTTAGCGAACTGGCGGTAAATGGCCGGTTTCAAACCGTGGTCAGCAGCAACTAGCGCCAGGAAAGCAGTGTTGGCAGCGTAGCGGTTGGAACCCCACTTAGCTCGCCACGCTAAGCCTTTTGGGGTGTACGTGACGCTACCTCCGGAAAGCCAGCTGTCGAGCGACGACTGGATGGCGTCCTCGTATGATTTCTTTCCCGTCAATTTAGCAAGGAGAAGCTGTACACCGGCTTTTTTGTCGTCCCATGAAAACGCCCAAGCCTGTGAATAAGACAGCAAAAAGCCACATGTATTAAAGGCAGCTGGCATTCTGATATGCGGAAAGATGTGAGATGGAAGTCTGATAGTTCATCTCAACGAGAGTTGTCAAATTCATTAAAAGTAGTTGCAATTTCAAGCGGCATTATTTTAGGGTTTTTCAAGCTATACTTAGTGCTCTTAGGGTCGCCATCTCAGTAAGGGCTTCATTCGATGGAAGCGTAGGGATGGCACAGTTGTGAAAGCCTGCTCCATGCCATTATGTCTTGTATGCGTACCGTGGACTTGATTTTAACGCTGGTTTATAAACTCCTGCTACGTTTTTGTCTTATCTCGAGCTCTTTTTTTGTCTAGTAGGTCTGATTGCCGTTTCTTTACAAACGTTATTTTATTTAAGTTAACTTCGCTCTGGAAAACTGTAAGGCTTCAGATTTGTTAGTCATTGTAATGTCCAATGCTACTTACACCTTCGATAGTCATTTGATATTTAGCTTTGAAGCGAGGAGGCAGAGTGGACGAGTGGTTAGAGTTTCGGACTTGCATAGTTATCCAGAGGTCCCAGGTTCAAGTCCCGTTCTGGTTGCTAGTTGGAGTTGTTTCTCGGCAGCCCCGAAAAAATCGCCAGCTGTCCGCCTCTTGCCAGCTTGGATTCTTAAAAATGTTCTGTTGTATTTGAAATATGTTTCTGGTCGGTTTGTTTCATCATCCCTGAAAAGCCCCTTTCGGGGAAAGGATAATTATGACATTATAGTAAAAGGGTAATGTACAAACCTGTCCGTTCAACCCAAAGTCACTGTAGTATTTTTCTGCCTTTTTGAGGTACGAATGATCGTTTGTTGCCCTGTACAGCCAAGTAGCACCCCAGGCCAGCTCGTCTTTGTACCCACTGTGCGAGCGGTAGAAACTTGCCGCGTTAGGAATGGAATCGCTGTACACCCCACGGTATTTGTCTGCGAACGCATACAGTTCCTTTGCATGTCTCAATAGCTTTTTAGCATACCTTTTAGAAGACCTGTAAATTAAATAGAGATCCATTGGTGAACCCGAGGCCATCAACATTGCTTGTGCTTTTGTTATAGAAAAAGGATGAGCTGATGATAGAATTTAATAGAACTTGATTGAGTGCCTTTCATGCGAACAAAAGATCTCGGTAGTATTATCAGCTTTGAGCATAAGTTTACAGTCCTATCACTAACTGCATAACCCAATGGTTAACTACAATTGCGAGGGACTATTGGTGATCCTCGTTAAATGTCTTTTCAAATAAAGGAGTCAAATTTTGTTGATTGTTTAACTTACCCCGTATTTCGAGCTTTAAACGCAATAGAAGCAGCGGCCAAGGCGGCTGCTGTCTCAGCGGCCAGATCTGATCCTGGTTTCTGTGGGTCGATTTTAAAGGCCGGTCGCTCCATCGTCATGTCCTCTGGTCTTCCCCAGTAGGCGTGGTCAACGTGTCCATCGCCAACCTTAAATAAATCATTCTGTTGTCAACATTTCTATTAAGCTCTAAGCTATAATAGCCTTTCACTGGCTAAAGAACACGTACGTATACCAAGTGTTACTATCGTGGTAGCAGAGCTTTGGATATGCTGAGCAGACACACTACGACCAACACCTTGCATGGATTATCTCGTGTTCGTCAGCTCTATGGCGTTGTAAAAAACAAACAAACAAACAAACAAACAAACAAATGAAAACAGAAAAAAGTGCCTTCTTTCGCTTGTGCGCATTTTGAGTAAGACCGAGAAATGTTGATTTCTTGGATGGTGGGTACTAGTGTAAAGGTATTTTTGCACGGTTTGTGAACATGTGGGTAAACGAATATCTTAGCAGGGGAGGGGCTATTAAAATCCAAAAAGACAATTGGGGGTAGTCATGCACGCATTTTTTATTATTTTTTTTTAATCCACACATTATTATACGTTTTAAAGCTTTCTAGAATTCTTGTTGCTTAGAAAAATGTGCGGTTACCTCCAATTTCTAACAGCCCTTGCTAAGATGTGCTTTTCGAGCATATTCAGAAACCACGCAAAATAACTCTGCATTAGGGGGCACCGTCTTTATACAATACTTGACGTACCTGTCCATAAAATTCCTCCTTTTTCGTGTGCGCCTTTATGAAGTAGTCAGTGGCCCACTTGATGCTGTTTAACATTTGGTCATACTGGCCAGCAGCTTCGTACGCTTTTTTGTAATCCACTAGTCCCCAGGCCAAAACAGTGGCGGATGAGGCCATTGGGAAGCCAAACTTGACGTAATCACCGGCATCGTACCATCCTCCAGTCAAATCCTCCCCATTTTCTCCCCGGTCGTCTAGTGCCGAGTCCTTTCTCCATTTCACGCGGTTATTTCTAGGAAGCTTTCCAGATCGCTGGGCCTCGTAAAACAGGATTGACAGCTTAAGCACATCGCCGTAGTTATATTTTCCAGGCTTTTGTGGTGCAGTTGTTGGCTTGTTAGATGGTTTAATAGTTGTTTGTGGCCGAGTTGAACTGGGACGATTGGTGCTTGGTGGCAAGGAACTTGGCCTGGTTGATGAAGGTTGATTAGTACTGGGACCGGCCGTAGGTGGTTGAACGGTTGCTGGCGTTCCACGTTTGAAAACCACTTTCCCAGTGGGGACAGAACCGCCCACGGCGGACTTCTGTGCGACAAAATACAACTCGAAGATACCTTTCGACAGCTGTTTGTTCCAAGGCATATTCCTCAAGGTGTAGACTTTGTCGTCTTCATTTTTAACGATCTCCGCCCGCCAGATTTCCAGATTCGGAGAAGCGGCTGAGAATGACAGAATCATGGTCCATCCGTCTGTGACGTCATCCTTGAATTTGAGAGTGATTTTGCCTTTAAACCCAGAGTTCCACTCGTCTACTACCTTGGTTTGAGTTTGTTCACCGTTGATTCCAGGAAAAAATTGGATGAAGACGATCGACAGGAACAGAAAAATCCAAGACATGTTGACACTTCGCCTGTCTACGAGGAAAAATAAGATCGCGTAAGGGAAGCTACTCTCTGCTGATGTTAGGTGATTGAAGTCGGCTTTGTGAATGGTGTTGATCACTATCTATGTCTATATTTTATTCGGAGTATTACGACACAGAAAACTCCTCCTTTATACAATTCTTCTGAATCGCTGTGCCGATTTTTATTCACATGGCCTAATTTGGCGCGATTCGGATGGTTATATTTGTATCTGTGGTTTATCCTATAGAGCTAGTCTGTGATTAATTTGTTGATAGTAATGCCCGATGTTTGATGGTTAAATGCACCTTTGTTTCCTAGAAAATAGCTTTTCTTTTTCAGTTCACTTTTGATAATGTTTATGGCCAGAACGCCAACATCTTGCAATTGGATGCGTGAAGAAGTACTGTAGGCTGTTTTTCGCGCGATAATATTTTGTGGGGCCGTAGTGGTCGATATAGTTATACCGGTTATTTTATTTAGGTCCATGAAAAGTAACTGATATTCATGGCAATATCAAAAAACAAAAAGCCCCATTCTTTCTGACGGAAAGAATAAATATCTTACCGCCGAACCCAATCCAGTGGATAACAAATTTAAATATAGAATATGACCCCCAACTTGATGAAAAAATTTCTGGGGCAACTATACCTGATTCTCTAACACTGCTTCTTAGTTCTTAGTTAGAGAACTTTACATTTTGAATTCATGTCTTCTCTAATTTCTTGGCTGCCTGAGAACATAGGAATTCCAATCACATGTATTTTAAAATAGCTAGAAAAAGAAAACCGATATTTTGTACCGGGCAGTGGCCACTTCTGACTGTCATTGCTAACCACGAAAGCTTTACATGTGATTGGTTTGCATATATTGTTGGCTGTCGGTTTTGGCGGACTTAGGTCTTTTTTCCACTTGTATCGTTGTTTAAGTATTTCGTCACGCAGGATTACTTAGGTGCTTTGTTAAAGGAGTTTAGATCGATCATCTTTAGTCCCCTATTTCCATAATCACTCACTAGTCACAATACTTTTTTCGATTTGGTCCCCCTTTCCGTCCCAACGAAATTATAGAAAATGTTATTGATCTCCTCCAATTCCATTTCGGAGATTGGTTGGTAAGGGAGGAGAGAATATAAATCCCCGCCGCACACTAACCGATTTTTTGTTGGCCGAAGAGAAATCTTCACTTGTCGGCTAGTGTGCGGTGAATTCAGACAAGTCTGCGACAAGATCAGGGCTTGTCGAGCGATATCTGACAGTGCTAGATCTCAAAACGTCTTGTCGGCTAGTGTGCGGTTGATCAAGACAATTTGTCGCGGCTAGCGCGCGCCTCAACCAATTAGGAAATGTCACGAGAGTCACGTGAACAAACGTCTTGTCCAAAATGGCAGAGATCGAAGCTGACGAGGTCCTCATTGTTGTGTTTTCCTTAGTTATGTCATGGGATAATAAAGCGAGTATTTCTTGATAATTTTCTTTAGATAATCGGAAGTACCACCGAAACTCAGTCGGATCTTCGTTTCCAAGCCCTTGAATTGAGGCTGTTATATACACCCTATTCATTTCGTCTGGTTATCCAGCTTTTAACCTTTGTTGTTCTTGTGCTGCTCTTGCGCGGCCTCTTTATCTTCCATAGAAAAGTCGATGTAAAAAAAGCAAGTTTCAATTTTCGTCGCGTCAGTGGAATAGGCGCCATCTCGATTTTGGATGACTCGCCCCAAGTCTCAACGCGATTAGTCGCGACAAAAAATCGGCCAGTGTGCAGCAAGCTGATGGCCTGACAAATTTTAACCCAATTTGACCCCGACAAAAAATTCGCAGTTCTACGAAAAAAACAAGGCTAGTGTGCAGCAGCCTTTATGAAGCGATTTAATACGCTCTTTAGCACGACAATTTTCCCCAGAAGGCTTGAGGTGGCGGTATTCCCAGCAGCTTAAACAGCTCCGAATCTTTTCTAATTTTTCGCTGTAATTTTTTGTTGATGCTTATTGTTGAGTTTGTTCATAACAACACACCTAAGGACATCACTTTGTCTTTCACCCATTTTAAGTTCTTTTCGGGACTGAGCTGATCTTCACGACCAGTACAAGGGCCAATCCAGAGTACCTCTTTTTTCTTATTATTGAGTTTCAGGCCAGAAATAATACTGAAACGTTCTAAATCATGCAAAGCAGCTATAAAAGATTTTTCAGACGGCATATTGGCTAATTTTAATTTCACTTCCATTTATAGAAATTCCCTTTATATCTTTATTTATCGTAATTCTTTCCGCTAATATTTCTACACAAAGTAGAAAGATGTAATGGGAAAGGGGACAGCCTTGCCTGACAACTCTTTCAAGTGCATGCAAAGAAATTGCGGATGCTTTCCCACCCATTATTTAAAATACAACTTACTTTCTTTCTTTGATAGCAAAGTTTGATGCAATTTGTAATGAATTGATGATCCGAAATTAAACCAGTCTAGTGTTTTTCAAATGAAAGACCATTCTACTGCATCAAAAGCTTTTTCAACGTCTAAAAACAGTAATAAGCCAGGTTTATTGTGTGTTGCAGTATAATTTATCATGCCATCAATTAATCTCATATTTTCGCCAATGAATCTGCCTTTGAGAAAACCGGTCTGATCGCTTAATTGATAATATGTGGAATTACATTTCTGAGACTCGGGATTTAGCAACTTTTAGGTAGCCTTAGGAAATTGAGAAGATGTTTTGGGTTTCGTTATGATCACAGGATCGATGTTATAAAAGGATTCACATCTAATCAAAATTTCATTATCAGACGTGACAAATTCATTTTTCGAAGGTTAAAAAATATTTTCTATGCTTTACCCCCTCGTTGTACGGCATCTGCATTTGGATCTTTTGCTTTGTGATCTATTATTTGTTCCAGTTTTCTCTCCTTTTCGTCCTAATCTCTATGGATTTCTTGCGGGCCTGCCTGTGTGCAACGCATATTGCCACTCCGAGATGTAAAGTGTGATATTACGGCTTTTAAGCCTTCGTAACGTGTATTGCCCGTTGCAGCCTATACATTCCAATTTGCCTATTGGGTTGTATAATATTAATATCATTTCAAAACTTACCTTTGAGCAGGGTGAATATTGAATCTAGCCCTTCGTTTAGTAAGTGACAGCAATGTTACCTTTATTTAGTCTATTTATCTGTTTATTTTAACCCCTTTCGCATCTCGCTTTCAGAGATGCAGCTTGGCAAACAACTCATCAAACGCCGTCAAAGGACAATTCGCTACATTTTCTTCCAACAATCAAAACCTGTAAACAAAGAACGTGCGTGGTAAACCAGGCTTTGCTAACATTTCAAAAGGAATGGAGCTAACACAAACAGTTTGAGCCGTTGCTAACAAAATTTAGTTGCACTATTTTAACAACTGTTCAGTTGGAGGCAATTCTAAGAATGCCTTTCTCCCTAAAGCAAACAGCTTCCAAAAGAAGTTAATTTCTTTTGTTGGTTACTAATCTCTGAAGATCGTCAAACGCCAACTAATGTGCGTCATATTGGGCCAAATAATCAAAGCGAATAGAATACGTTCAGCTCACTCTTTTTTCCTTTAGTTTACGGTATTTTTTTCTAGTTTTTTTTTTTTTTTTTTTGCGATGTAGCGAAAAATAAGAATATTCAAATGTTTCCCTCAAATAAATTCGCTCAACTTTGATTTGTCAGTGCAATATGGTAAATCTTTCACTCTAGTGGTATTATAATTCGGAAGAGATTCAGTCCCGATTATTCAGCTATCACAGTGAAGTAGCGTTCCGACAAGAAACAGGTCACTGTTCCTGTGAAATTGTTGACGGTTGACGGTTAAATTTTAGGGCTTTCCGTTGACGGTTGACGGTTATCAAGGGCAAATTTCTTCCATGATTAAAGTTAATATTCATCTTTATGCTTTTTTAATATTAACATTGTGCTCTGAAAGATTTTTTGTGGTCAGAAATACATTATCAATGTATTAAATCGTTAACATTTGAAACTGGAAGTGGTTAATTCCTGACAAAAGTTAATTGTGATGTCACTTAAGACGCAGATTAAGTGGAAAAGATCATAAAGCGAGTTTATTTCGGAATATTAAAACTGGTTTACCACTTAAAACGATATCTTTGAGAGCCATAAGATCGAGATGAGCAGCTGAAATAGTAATATTTGAAAGACCCTGGCACCATTTGACGGCTAATAATAACTGCTTTTTTGACGGTTGACGGTTAAACTTTAGGTTGTTTGACGGCTGACGGTTAACCCTATATATTGAGACCCTCGTGAAAGAGCTGCGAGCCACTCACGTCACACCATTCACTTTCATTTGCATTTGTAAGTCTATTTGATAAGTTCTTGCCATGTCTGGTAGGAACGCGAATGTATACAGATAAAACAGAAATTTAGAAAAATGTTATACATAGAATTCAATAGAATATTTAAAGCATAAGAAGCAATTAAAGAGAATTTCTTGACAGGGAATCAAAGCACAATATGAGGCAGTATTGACCCAAACCATGCGTTTTTGGCGTTCGTGTTCTCAGTATCACTATTTTTGCTAACGCAAAACAACGCAATTTTACTGAGAAAACTAAAACAACCAGCGGCAAATGTAGCCAAGGATAAATTAACATGGTCACGTGGTCATTTCTGCCGTTAATTCTTAATCTCTCTAAAGACGCAAGATATTATACGCTGTACTAGTAAGAAAGCGCGACAGAATTCAATGAAATCACTTTAATGAGAATCAAAACCATTGAAGTTATACTCCAGCTTAATGCATATGCAAGGTTAAGATCGCGGGGTTTAGCTTTTTGAATGACAGGAGAGTTATTACAGTAATCTCGTCTAAGTAAACTTAAACTTCTTTCAGGTGATTTTCGTTATTCAGATTTTGTTTCACTTTCCCCTGATGATTCAGTTATAGGGTGAGATTAGACACAGTATTTTTTTTTCTCCAGTTGTCCCTTTACACGCTGTCCAGCACACGTATGGTTTCAGTTCACAACTTCGAGTGTTCTAAAGTTTATGTTTTCAAGGGACTTTAATCTGGAAACCGTACTTTTAAAAACATTTAGTTGCATGAGACGGGAGGAACATGAAGGTAAAAACGTTTCCGTTTCCCTACAAAAAAACGTATCGATAAAAATGGCCTACGACCACTATAAAATTACCTGCCTTTTCTCAATTTTATTCAGTAAGTTAGAAAGCCGAACTAATCACATTACCAAAAGGAACAAACAACATAATGGACCAATCAGAACTCGAAGCAGATACAAGTAAAATGTCGCAAGCAAAGACAATGCGAGCAAGCGAGTGACAATTGGTTGCCTCTTTACTTCTGATTGGTCAAGAAAGTGGCGCGAGTTTTACAAACCATTCACATTGTTAGAAGGAGGCGGCGTGGTCGAGTGGTTAGGGCGACGGACTCGTAATCCGAAGGTCTCGGGTTCAAGTCCCGCTCTGACAACTTGTAAGAATTTTTTTCTCGCTAGTTATGAGTTCAACTCCTTTGCTGCGCTTACAAACAGCCATTTGGTCTGCCCCCCCCCCCCCCCCTCCCCTGCCAGCTGCATTGGATTCTTAATCTGTTATTTTCTATTTGCAATATTGTTTTATGTCTGTTTGTTTCATTATCCCTGAAAGAAGGGAGAGAGGACCATAAAGTTATTGTAAACTATAATTAAGGTGATTCCGCTGAAAAAGAAGGAGTATTTTAAAAAATTGTCTAAGACTTAGTCCAGTTCATGACTATGTTATGAGCATTACAAAAATGCAATAAAAAAAAAAATGGGGGTCACCGTGCTCGTTTTTGTGGAACCTGGATGGCTATTATAGTAAATATATGACCCGCGAGGTTTATATTAGGAACGCTAAAAATTAATTTCTTGCATTAAAATATCGAAGCAGTTCAACAAAATTTACTTTAATCTTACACAACAAACTATTTTAATTGAACTGGAATTAAGATTATGAAAGAAATTAAAGATTTTGCTACGTGTGCACGTAAGCAGTACTACCTAAATACGTGCTTTAAAAGCATTCAAATAAAAATATCTCAAAGTAGAGTTTTAAACTTTTCTTTAAATTTAAATTGATCCATTAAAAAATGGGGATCACCGTGCTCGTTTAGAAGAAAAGGACCATTTATTTTCCTGCCGAGCTTAACCTCAAGGAAATCCCGTAATGTTGTGCGTGCGCGCGCTCGTGTGCGCGCTAAATGACGCGAAAAATTATGCGCAGCAAGGATGCGCAATGCAATTCAATGGAATCACCTTAAGTGAAGTAAAACGATGCTAAATGCGCGTGTTTAATTTGCGCCGCTCGCTTTGGTTTTTCTTACTATAAGCCTTGTAATCATCAAAAACCTAGCATCACTTCATCGACCTGTCACTAGCTAAAACCAAAAGCAATTGTGACTTTTTTGCTTGCGTTTTTCCGTGCTTACTGTTCCTTGTATTTGTATCGAGTTCTGACCTGGTGTTTTGCGTTGTTCACGTTTATTGTGATTTACCAGTGTGGTCACTTTTGGTTTTTGTTTTATAACATTCAATTTAAAACCGCTAGGATGACGCTCAAATTCACAGCTGCTCTTGTCATTGACATCAGTGGTCTTTCGTTCGAACCGAATTCGGAATAGAACGGTTAAATAAATAAATAAATAAATAACGTACGTTAAAGGAATGATTTATTTCCGTCAAAAGAAAACAGGTTACCCTTACCCAATAATACAAGCGTACGCTTTACCACCTTCTGATTGAACAGTTACACTGAAACAGAATATATATGAGTATCAGTGTCAATTTTACTTTTAAAACCGTGTCTTATAAATATTTTGGGTTTCATTTTCAAACTTCTTTCAAGCACAATGCAACCCCCTTTCATCCTCTGTGCGACCAACGGCGACCTCTAGAATCTGAGGGGTATATCCTCCCTTTCTCTTTGTTGTAACTTTGAAGTTGAACTCAAACTCGTTTCCCGCAGATAGACGTCGATGCCAATGAGCCCCTTTGAGCGCGAAGACGGTTTTCTCCTGGTTTGTCTTCTGTATGTTTGCTTGCCACACTTCAAGCTGTTTGATCGGTTCCGAGAAAGTCACGACCATGTTCCATCCGTTGTCAATATCTGTGCCAGGTTTGATGCTCAAACGGCCGATGAGGCCGTCATCGAATCGATGGTTTATGAAGAAGCCTCCTTCGTCGAAACAGAACACATCGCCATCCAAAAACGTAAGCAGAAACAAAACCAAAATGAAACGCATGTTTCTTGTCGTCTTACTGTTGAGAAAAAGATTAAATGAACTTAGAAATGTTTAAAAATGCCAGATCTAAGGAGCACTCATTCTTGAATCAGGTGCACCTAAATATATTTTTTTTTCGATAGAATATCTTCTCGGAAGCTAAGGCCTTATTCGCCTTTGGAATTGTGATGAAAGTCAGGTAGCGCAGCTTTCAGTTTTGTGAAATACCTTCTCACAACATGGGAAATTTTATTCCTTTTGGTTTTGAAGGGACAAAAATATCGCTTAGAGTGCGAGATAAAGTCGGCTAACACCAGCTTCGAAGACGGAGAGTAAGAGTATGTCCCTACCCTTGCGACTTAAAATTATCAGCTAAAGAATGCCGTGAAAACTGTGGTGCCTTACACAACAATGGCTTTAAAAAGGCTACAAAACGATCTGGTAGGACAGGGAACAAGTCAAATTGAATATTATAAATGTTCTCATTATCATAAATGTTCGAATTTCAGCCTCCGGAGTAAAATTCTTTTCAAAGGTCGAATTCGAAGTAAACTTATCTTCCATGAGACACAACTGGATTTCCTTCTCACGTTCTAGAAAACAGACTTTCTGGCTAGAAATTACGTCATCAGTACAAAATTTTTACAGTCGTTACTCAGACTTCGTTTCGCGGGGATTCAACAATGGTGGCAACGCGAAACGTCATCTGTTTACTGACAGGCTAAGAATTTTCGATGGATCTTGATTTGAAATTCAGGTCCAACCTTAGCAGCACATAGTAAACACAACAAAAAAATGAACCTCGCCATCGCATGGAAAGCCCCCCGGTATAACAATGCCAAAGGATATTCTGACTAGCCAGAGCGTGAGTTCATCCATGTAATCCGGCGTGCTCTACAGACCAGCAAATCAGTTCTTAAGATTAACTTCCCCTTCAAACCGTGTGGGCCACTGGCGAGTCGATCTTTGAAATCTCTTTATAAATGACATGCAAGGATAGCAGATCGCGAAGGTGACTGAAAAATAATCCAAAAATTGATGGTTTAACAAAACTGAAAATTACTCGATGCATCTTCGTTGTTCGTCCTACTCCTCACGACATAGCTCCTAAATTTAGGCAGAGGCGGCGGCTGGTCCGTCTAAATAATACTGGGCTGAAACTCCGAAAGGGACGAAAAAATGCACCACACGGCAGTATGTCGTCCCTTATTAAGCTTCCCAATTATTCCCTTTTAGTTTTGTCATCGTTACTTACCAGTTCAGATTAATGTCTTGCCCAACGTTTTCTGTGCTGATGTTTTGACCGCTCCTGAAAGTAAACTTGCCTCTAACGTCCTTTAGTCATTAATATCTGCGTTCAAATAGACTCTATTTACATAAAGCTGCTAATAAATGTCGTGCGATTAAATTGAGGCATACGGTAAACAAGAAAACGTGATTTTCAAAAGCGATTGGCGGCTTGCAGTCTCTTTATGAACTTAAGTCAAATAATATACGATAGATAAAGATTAAAGCATCTTCAAAAGTTACCGACTGTTTTCTCTCTGTCATGTCGTATATAAATTTATTACGTGAAGTATCTTTTCCTTTAGAAACAGATTTATTTGTGTCAAATTTAGATGAAAGTCCGAACATCGAAAAAAAAAAGAATTACCTCACAAATCAAAATAACAGTAAATGTAAGAAAGAACAGAAAAAAAAAAGTGGACATTAGATACTTTTAACTATTTGGAAATATTTAAACAACCTTAGTTTAATCGACGAGTTGTAGAAAATCAGTCTACTCGACAAAAGTAATTTAACTTTAAAAACGTTTAGAACAAATAATTAAGTTCAAAAAGGGATTATTTTGTAACTAATTCTCTGTTGTGTACTTTTGATGTGTTAAATGTATAGCCGGCAAAGTAATAAATTTTCTTCCTTTTTATTGTATAGTTTCTCATTGAATTTTTCAGCTAACTCCATTGACTGCAATTATGAGTTTTTACAGCTTTCGCTCGCATTCAGTGATTAAAAATCCTAGGTAAAATTACGGGTTAAGGCGGGGGTACACCAGAAAGCCGTTTTCAAGCCGCTTAAAATCGGTTTAACGGAAATATTTCGTTCGCGTTTCAAGCAATACAAAAACCCTTAGCTCATAACACAAATCAATGTTTTGGGGTATTTTGTAAATTTTTGGGGGATTTTTAGGTATATTTGGGAGGAGAAAATTTTTCTCAAAAGAGTAGTAAAATTTGGAGAAATAAGAAATAGTTAAGATTTGATGTAGTTTAAAAATTAGAATTTGAAGTTAAAAATTGATAAATGGACACCCAAACAGTCCCCTACCAACCTGGTGTGCTCTTAGGTTGGGGGCAACTGTCTGTTGGTGTTCCAAAAATAATTTTCTTTCTTTTATCCCTTCTTTAAACCTTTTAAAATTCCATCCAAATTCACGTTTACCCCCACCTTAACTAGCTTTTGCCTTAAAGGAGGCACGGTTGCGCAGCGCTTATCGCGTCGATCTCATTCTCGATATGCCACCGAGGATCGACGCCATTCGCAAAATAAACCGGGTGAATAAACTTATCCCTTGAGCTACTGCATCTGATACTATCTTGTGGATTGTGGTTTTCACTTAAACGATTAGCAGTGAGTATCATGGAAAGCTATATGGAAACATTGACAGAACAACAAGGCTAACAGAAGCCAAACAGTCTTGTTGTAAGCGAATTATCTAGTATTTACTTTCCAGGTTGTTTGAAATCAGTTTCTAAGAAAAGCATAAACAAGTAAAATTATTTTATAAGTACAGCCACAGTTCCAGCTTTCAGGCAGAAAAATTAAAGGTCACAACAATAAAGGCGTGTTCTAAAATAACGCGAAAAGATTCCCGAAAATATCGGGGGACAATTCGGGACACTTTCGGATGGTCTGAAAAACACTTGGAGAAAACATCCGAAAACCGCCTCGAAATGTTTTCGGGCTCGAAAAGTTTTCGGGAGTTTTGAGAAATGTACTCCAGGTCTGATTCCCAAAGATTTCTCTCCGGGTTCTCTGCGTTTTTCCCCTTCTCTATGACAAACACTCCCAAGGGTTACAGGTGCGATACTAGTTTAGACTATTGAGTTCCTGCCTTTTTAACAGACTGCAACGACGGTTTCTCCTTATTATTATCAGAGTATTTTGACCAGAGACGTAAGTGTGTCAGGATCAAAAACCGACACCCAAAGAAGACGCAGTTTTACGGAGATCAAATTTATTTCACGTATAGCGACAGTGTTCTGGTCCTAAAACATTCACTCTTATGTTTATCTCAGGTATCCTGTTTGTATTTAACTTAAAGTTTTAATTTTGTTTCTATTTCGAACTTGTCATCAAACATCACAGGGGGATGGCTTGACAAGCTTGGCATTTCCTTTAATTCCTTGTATGAAGTCGTACCACTTATACACGTCTCCTTCTCCACAGAAGTACGTCTCAAACATCTCCTCGATCTTTTCTGCTGGAACAACGTAAGACCAAATGTTGACACCGGCCAAGCTACCTTTAAACGAATCTCTGCGCTGGAATCCTGATCCAACGCTATCCTGATCTTGCCCCAACACTAAGGATCCTTTCCCCTTGACTGTGTATCCCTTCTTGACGTCTTCACTGCTGAAAACCAAAACTCCATCTTTGTAGCCTTTCAACGAACCATTAGTGTTACTCCAAGAATAGCAGAGGTGGTGCCATTTTCCATCATTAGATAACATCGGTGAGCTCCTGTCGAGGTCAATTAAACAGTCAATAATTCCATTAATGCTAAACAGAGCGCCTCTTTTTCAATAACTTTTCTAGGAATTTAGTCCACACTAAAAAACAAAAGCATACATATAACTGCGAAACTTGAGTAACAAAAATGCAGACAAAACGTTTTAGGTCCCAAAATAAAGTGAAATGCAATACCCGTCACCTCTTGTCTAGCACTACCTAGACTAGATTTGATAAAATTGCACCAAGTTACGTTTCTTACATCATTATTTTTTGTCATGTAACAGTGGTTAATTGAATTAGATACAGAAAATCCAAGATGCGTTTTACTTCATAAATGTAAGCTATTACTTAATTATAGGGCTGAACACTTGTCATAGTGTGAGGGGCCACTTGTTAGACAGTTAAACTTTACGTGCCCAGTGTAAAATATTTACGAAGAATCACACCTTTCGTTCTTATTAGTATTACACTTTACTTTGTGCCCTCAGTTTACGATTGATCAAAAGTAAAAAAATGCTCCTCCTCCCAAAATCTTTATATAGACACTCGAACGTCGTTTTCTTTCTTATACAAATACTTCTTTGGAAGTCTCAGTCTCTTAACTAAATCCAATTAAATTTACCTGAACCAATTTCCCTTTAGATAAAATTGGTCTCCGTAGGCCAAAAGGAGAATTTCGTTGTGCTTCCCTGGTACAGCGTAACTAAAATGCGCTCCAATACCAGTAGCAGTTGATTTTATCCACGTGCATACGGTGAACTGAGACAAACTTGGCATGTCATTGGCCGGATTAATGATCACGTAATTTCCGGTGTCAAAGTCTGGAAATTCAATAGCATAATCTAAACAAGACAAAAAGAAAAAAAAGAAGAACAGTCCGCAAAAATTCTACGTTAACATTGCTTTATTTTTTTAATTCTGACGTCGTAACTGAACTATCGGTAACATTTACCGCGTTCCCTTAAAAGAGCCAGCTTAGGTTGAAATTTATTTTATTTTATTTTTTAGACTGAAATACATCTCATATCAACAGATTACAATTCAGATGTTTCTCAGCTGGTAGTACAGCAAAACTAAAACAGTTCTTCAGTCTCTAAAGAATGACCCACAATGACCTCTTCTATGTCTATACTTTTAATGACTTTCTTTACCTCATCTCGCAAGCAACAACTTTCGATTCATATCCCTAGAGTACTAATTATAAGTATTGTACCCTGTGCGCAGGTGAGTTCAATCTCTCGGGCTATTTCATCGAATAGCGTTTTAGCCTCTTCCTCTTGTTCCTCAATCGCTTTGTTACGCTTGTTAATCGCATCAGCGGCCTTCTTTTCCTCATGACAAGCTGCAAACGACATTTCGAACAACTTTGTGAGTAGTCCGGTCGCCAAAATACTTTGAAAATGCGCTTGAAAATTAATCCTTAATCAGTTATACTCGGCACCTACTCTGTACTCCGTAAACGTACGTGCGCACGTACGGACGGACAGTGACACCATAGCCAGAACCAAGGTTATAATGGGTTACCGTGATATTATCTAATCCATGGTGCTCCGCTAATTAGACAAAGGAAACCAAATTTTGATATGCACTTTTTTCAGGAATCGGAAAGTTTCGGTTTTTAATGTATAGAAATTAACTATCTTATAGAAACTTCAACGTGTTAAACCATTTTGTGTTTTTCTATTTATTTTGGTGACTTTTAAAGCGATGTTTTGGATTTATTGAGGTTTTGGAAAGTCAAGAAATGTAAGAAACGTATAAAGTGCTTTTTCGCGTCATATGACGTCAATGATTCCCATTGCAGAACTCAAACATTTTAGAACGCACTTTCTATCCCTAGAATCCATTGTCATAACTTTATATTTGTGAGGTTGTAGGGAGGAGGGCCTGGTGGGGGTTGGGTGGGAGTGGGGAGTGGTTAGTGTCCTTGTCAACCATAGTCGACGAAAGGAAGCCCGGCCTAGTTAGGATTAAATTACCTCCAGGATTTACAGGCTTTTTATTTGCCTTCATTGCCATTGGGGATATCATGATGAAGAGCAGAAGGCACACTGTTTTGAGAACAGACATCCTTTGATTCTGTCTGTTCTGAAATCTCGTTGGCGATTTTCAAAACTGACATTTAAATTTCAAAACTCCGTTCAAATTTCAAAAAATTTCGTTCACGCGTGACCTGGGTTGACTGTAAGCTTAATGTCGAGATTGGGGAATGATTCGCTTTTGTGACAGAAGATTTAAACCTGTCAGTCGATAAAGCGGTACTTGAAAGCACCAAAAATAAAAAATCCATACGCTGTAAACGTTTTTGACGATATTAAAGCTGTTCGTAAACGTTCCGTCTAAATTGTGACCAGGATCTTGACACAATGTTCGAATACTCCAGCTCGTTGACAGATTTTCGTTTGCTTTTAACCAAGTTTCACTCTGTTCAACAGTCCTTGAATTAAAAATATGACAAAAACATATGTTTGAGAAAAAGTTTTAGCCCATTTCATTTTAGAGTAATTGTAAAATAAATTTTCTTTCAGACTAGCGAAAAGACAGATCCATCAACAAGCCATTAAACGAGTTTACAAAATAATAGCTTGTAAATATTTTGCGAAGATTTTACGTCGAAGCTCGCTCACATGACGACAAATATGACATTCGTAATTCAATGAGAGCAATTTGTGCTGGCCTGGATAGGTATTTAAATAAAAAAAAAACAACAACAACAACAACAAATGCCGGCATGCCGGCAATGACGCTCTCAATGCTCATCTTGTAATGCTCATCTGTAATGCAAATAAGCCTCAAGCATTTTTAAAAACACTCGCCTCTCAATCAAGAGCGGACCTGCTAAAGAATCGAGATGTGTCAAGAGTGTGGATAAGCCTACAGAATGTAAGTCGTACATTTCCAGCGATCGTTTGCTAGATCTTAATAACAAGTTCAGTTTCCAAACAATATTGTCCTTTTCCTTGCATTTTGACTGTTGCTGTTACAAAGAAGCAACCCAACAAGAACAAAACGCTTTCAACATAGGCATTGATGATCAGTAGGCTTCTCGTTAAGTAACGCTTTGCAACGAAAGCGCGAATTCAATGCGCAACCCGCATTTCCTTTCCTCAGCAACTAAGTCTCGCTATTTTATAATTAAGGCACCGTTAACTCGTCTTTTGACGTTATAGCTTTGCTGCAATACCAGGGATTATGTCGAGGACGTGCATGTGCGACATCGCACTTGGGGGAAGAGCGGGCCATAAACAGTGGCCGTTACTCGGCCCATACTCATGAGTCAGTACGCCGCGTTAGCAGTTTTTGAAGTGCACTGTGCAGATATATCATCAACTGTGGTAGCTTACGCAGTGCACTGTTGTAAAAAAAAAAAAACACACAGCAAAGCTGATCAATTTGAGAATGTTTTCCAGGGTTCTCCTCAGCACTGATCCTGTGCTGCTCGCTCGCTGTGCTCAGTTCGCAGCAATTAATTGCAATTTTTCGCGAGTATTGACATAACATAAAATAACAAACAGAACGTAACATGGCGTAGAATCCTAACTAGCATGGTGGGGACCATCTGGCTATTCATTAGCGCGGCCGTGGGGCTCGAGTTGAGAAACAACCCCGACTGAAGCTTTCTTCATATCCTAAAAAAAAGAATTAAGCAGTCAAAGCGCGACCTGGACGTACCTGGGACGCCCATCCTGTTTTTGAGCTTTCGTAAGACTACACTGTTTGGTGAGAGACTGCTTTCTTTAGAGTAACGTCCCTGTTCTGTCCTTTCTTTCTCAATATTTGTTGCTACCAAGCTATGAAGGTCTCTCTGTCAGTTGTGAAAATCGTCGATCCATATATAAATGTTCTACAACATACCTCAAAGGTCTTAAACTTTCAGCTCTGATATGCTTTCCCAAACTAGGTATCTCTCGCAGACCTAAGTCCTGTTTGATTAATTACGTTTCTTCTGAGACACAATTTATCATCCTTTTAATTTCCACCTGCAGCTGGGTAAGATATTGTTTGCATAATTCACCAGAAGTTGCATATTAAATGAACGAGAAAGCTGCTTAGGGCACCCACAATAACATACATTTTCCCTCATGCCCTCCTCATCATTCAGCAAGGGTCCATATGTTGCACGTCCATCTCCTGTTGTTTTAATTTTAAATGGTCACATTTTCTGGCCTTAGTATTCACAAATGGAAATTTCATAAACAAAAAACAAATTATCTCAGCTTGTCAACTGATCAGTAGTGCTTGTCAGTCAACAGGGAAGATCAATTTGCAAGCAGAAACTTAAATATAAATATGCTTTCAGAATACTAGTATAACATTTTACTCGAGATGTATGTATGTAAAATAAATATCAACATCCTCTTCGTTAATCATGAGTAGCTGATAACAAGTCATGAGTTACTATTGCACTGGGGTCGTGTTTGTATGGGTAGATATGGTTACGATTAATTTATTTGAATACTTGCTAATATTAAAATTCAAAAGGTAAAATTAATCAAAGTTGAAGTCTTATGAATAATAATGTGGATTAAAGTTCATGAGTGGGTAAGAAAAACGTTTAATTTCGGCCAGTCAAAATATTGAGGGTGACCAATAAATGCCTCCAAACTAAAAGAAACTTCAGATGAACTGAGGGGTATTTCAACCGGCAACGTGCCTGTTAGATAAACTAAAACGAATAGTCAGCAACTGGTATGTTGAAAAAATTTGTATGACGAGTTTTCAGAAAATATTCGATCGTATATGGTATGAGTTATTACCTAAGCTTGTTTGCTCAAGATGGCTGAATACTGGCCAAGTTCCTTTCTTTTGCATTTTTTTTTTATTTTGGAGGTGGACTCTGTCTCGGTCTATCCAGACATCTTTACCAAACAAACTTGGTCAATAAATAATATATTATATGGCCTCACTGTCAACAACCCCGACTGAAGCTTTCTTCATATCCTAAAAAAGGAATTAAGCAGTCAAAGGGCGACTTGGACGTCCTTGGGACGCCTATCCTGTTTTTGAGCTTTCGTAAGACTACACTGTTTGGTGAGAGACTGCTTTCTTTAAGGTAACGTCCCTGTTCTGTCCTTTCTTTCTCAATATTTGTTGCTACCAAGCTATGAAGGTCTCTCTGTCAGTTGTGAAAATCGTCGATCCATATATAAATGTTCTACAACATACCTCAAAGGTCTTAAACTTTCAGCTCTGATATGCTTTCCCAAACTAGGTATCTCTCGCAGACCTAAGTCCTGTTTGATTAATTACGTTTCTTCTGAGACACAATTTATCATCCTTTTAATTTCCACCTGCAGCTGGGTAAGATATTGTTTGCATAATTCACCAGAAGTTGCATATTAAATGAACGAGAAAGCTGCTTAGGGCACCCACAATAACATACATTTTCCCTCATGCCCTCCTCATCATTCAGCAAGGGTCAATATGTTGCACGTCCATCTCCTGTTGTTGCCTAAAAGCGGAGCTCCAATTTTTTTGATAGCATTGATAGAAATCTGCTTATCGTATGGACGTAGTTCCTCATCCTTTGCATATGCAACAAGCTCCCCATCAACAATTTAATACCAGGAGCCCATGATCATCGGCTCCTGGTAATACAGAGAGCACAATAATTTAAGGCTGATTTGTTGTAACAGAGGGCATTTTTTCTTAATTTTCCTTTCACCGAGCAAGGGTTGGTGATTGGTTGATCTTTGCGCTTGTACCCCAATCTCGTGCCCAGAGCCCACGCGCGTTTTTGAATGGGAATGAGATTCCTAGGAAAATCCTTAAACACGGAGCGATCCTATAAGACCAGGCTGAACAGTTCAGACTGTCAATCAAAAATCCCAAACGCGCGTATCGGATTGGTTGATTACCAAAGGTCTTATTTTAGCACGGTCAAGTTCACGCAACTTTGATTCGAAAGGACGTGACAAGTTGGCAGAAAAGCTGTTTTAGTTCGAATTATTTTGTTCAAAATCAATCCAACGAATATGGCTACAGGAGAAGAATTTAATAGGAAGTTAAGTTATGGGTCTATTTTGAGATCGGAAATTCATTTATCGGCCTTTCGAGATACTTCCGAAATGATTAGAATAAAGTTTGTAAACAAACTCTGTCTTGAAATAGGTTGTTCTTCTGAAACCGGCTTCCGAGATGGAGTCGCTTCGATCCTTTGTGTCGTTTAGTGGGGGAGAGCTAAGTGCGGCGAACGATCGCACGCAAGACGACGGAGCTGGTAATCTTTTTGAAGTCGGCCTCTCTATTGCTTACTGTATACAGCTATTTCAATTAACGTTGTCGGTTCAAAGCATGAAGCTAAAAGACAAGACCGAAAGTTTACGTGGGATTTTTATGAATAAATTCATCAACATCAGTCATGCCTGGAGAAAACAGTAGGTTGTAATAAGCAGTACAATGACCTGCTCGTGCAGGGATGATTTTGATGAAATTATTCATAAAAAATAATCCCACAAAACATTACGGTCTTGTCTTTTAGCTTAATTTTAATCCGACAACGTTAATTGAAATAGCTGTAAACTTAGAATATATTTAGTACTGGCTAATTTTAATACTGATGTGAGAGCCATTGCCATTATCATTTCATCCATAAGATACATGAGAGAAACATCAGGTCGTGTTTTGTTTATATCTTTGGTGATTTTTCGAATTAGCAAATTATGCAAATATGCATGATCAGGTACGCAATGTGTTTAGATATCTTTATTTTTGACTTGTGCATAGAAGTTTAGAATTTATTACTGCCACTTCCAGCAGATTAGTAGAGTTAGTTTTCACGTACGTGATCGATAGATACACAAGCGGTAATGAACTTGAGCCCAACATGACGACTCGAGCGGCCGTTTAGCGGAAAACATCTGCCAAATTTTGAAAATTCCGCCAGTTTTGGCGAACAACACAGACTCGTTTTGGTTATCGGCATGTTCAGATGGAGGGATACAGATGTTCGTCGCAGAGTGCCTAAAGAGAGTTGAGTGCATGTACAGCAATAGTCCTCTTCTGAATTCACAAAATGATGTACAACATATACTTTGTTTGAAATATTGCAAATTAAAAGCATTTTATCACTCTATTCTCCAAAACAATCAGTGAATTAAACTATTTTTATATAAATAAAGATTTTACATAAACGCTGGACAGAATGGAAAAGGAAAATAATATTATTAAAGTGTTTTTCCTTATGTTAATGAAAAAGTTATACCAGACTATGTCATAAGGTGTAGAAAACTGTAGCACTGGTTACTGATGTCACAAAACCCATGAAAATTAACAGTTATTATTGGATAATCAAAAGTAAGAAAAAGAAAACAATTCACTTGGTATATTAACATTTTTATAATGATGTTATGCGACAATCACTGCAGTGGAAGTACCAATTTTTTTTAAACTTCCTAGGGAAAGTGAATTTTGTTCAAAACATGGGAGGCAAAAAACTGACTGAAGCAAATACAAGAGAATGAACAACTATTTGTCCAAAGAATTGGGAGTACTGAAAAACATTGAGAGTTCAAATAACTGAGATAGCACTGTAAAAATAAATAACTGTACATATTTCATAGTTCAATACCCACTATCAAGTTTTAAATTTTTCTTTCAGTTAAAAGAGATGGCTGATAAGAAGTTTGACCTTTTGTCTGTTAAATCACAGTTATCAAAAGAATCCAGGGTCTGATTGCATTAAACATGGCCTGAATATCAGTCATCTCCTCTCTAGATGATTGGTGAGAGATGGGAAACAGCTGATATTCAGGCTTTGTAAAAAATATATATAACTAAAGGTAAGGTGAGGTTTTGTCTTACAGTGGAACAAACTCAACCGGGGCCACCGATAAAACCGACACTTTGAAATTTAAAGAAATGTTCTCGTTTTTGATGTGTAAATGTGACCTGTGATTGGCTGATCAATGTTGGCTGGCCCCAGTTAAGTTTGTTGCACTGTAAAGTATACAGGGAATGCCCGTTGTTCAGCATATTTCTGTAGCCTCTATCAATTGAATAGTTATAAGAATGATTGAGTGACAGTGCTGACTGTTGCTTAAAAACACAGCTATCGTAGGCCCAGACGTCCAGTGGCCAATCTCTGTACACAACATGCTAGAGCAATAGCCCTGCCTGGCCAACTAAGTAAAATCTTTACTGCTGAAGAAAAAATTTATGTGTTCAGCGAGTGCCCATTCAATTTGGTTCCTGCCATCACATCAACATTTATCAAAAGGTAAAAAGTTTAATACACAACCGGATCTATCCCTTGATGGGAAAAGTGCACAGAAACTTTCACACAAGAATGGATAATTTACAAATTTATGAACTGCCTCAACAAGAACTTCCATTAACAAAGTGATTCATGAACCATACTCTGTTTTCATCACATCTGTCATGATCTGTGATGGTAAATAAAAACCTTACATCAATTTATTTTTTGCTACAGCTAAAACACAAGATCTACACCTACCAGTAAAGGTTACACCCTCTGTGCATGGCTTTTGTGCCCAGGCAGTGGCAAATCTTAAAACACTCCTGAGTGAGGGTTCATAATCTATGCAGATGGGGCCTATGATGATTTTTAAATTTTTCCGTAAGTTCACGTTTTGGATAATGCTATTGTTTGATGAGGTCAGGTTCCGAGATGCCGAATTGTCCAGAATTTGCAAGTCTGATTACCGCATCAGGATTCATCAAGCACACGAAAGCAGTGACGGGGCAGAAGCTGGCTGGAGAGGACTAATCCTGCAGTCGACCGAGATGCCATTACCGATGGCAGTTCTATAAAATAGAATATTTTCAGATTTCATGATAAATCAGACAAAGAAATTTGCAAGATGACTGTGACTAACTCACTATGAAATTACGAAGATAAAGAATGGAAAGAAATGCATGGAGGGTTGCCCATGACATAGCGTTGCACATTGACGATGCACCTGTATTTGTAACAGAGAGGGAGGAGGAGGCGGGTTTTTTTTTTTTTTAACAGGACCCAGCTAGTCATGATTACTTGAAGGCATCTGAAAGTTCAAAAAAACATGTACCTGGCTATAATTATTATTTTGCTTGTGGCTAGAGTTGTACATGGAATTTGTCAAAGACACCTGCGAGGTTAAGAAAGAGCAGCAGTGCGCTTCATGTGAAAATGGTTGGCTGGCTCCATGATGGGCAGAATTCCATGCCCTTTCCTGGATTTAAGAGAAGTTAAGGTACAAATTAAAATGTCTTTGAATCTCCGGGCTAATTCTTTAGATGGAACAGCATGACCAGTACTGTTGATGACTTTATGCCTAATTCCTTCCATGAAGGAAAGCTGAACACAGCGAAAGAAATTGCAGACTTTTCTTCTACCTTAGTTTGTGGTTTCTGAGGAGCTAGTGAAAATATACCTAGACCATTTAAGACATCTCCATTTTTCCAAAGATTTGCGAAGTCAAGCAACCATTGAGAAGCGATGAAACAGAGAACGAGGATAACAATTGGGAAGAGTTACTATTATCTGGAGGGTTAAAATCTCTTTTTTTTTTAACTTGACACTCACTTGAAAAAACAGACCCTTCCATACAAGAAAAATTGAAAAAATGAAAAGATTGTGCTAATAACCAGTCATCTACAAGAAGCAAAGGGGACAGACATTAGCGACAATGAAAGTCCCAGGCCAAAATTCCAAAAACTTTCCTTGAAAAAACTATAGCCACGGTAACTTATGAGTAATTTTTATCTGTTTTAAGCTCCGTTAAGCGCCGCCATAATATACTTAGCAGAGGAACCAGAGTTTTCGCGCCAGAAGTATCTTTCAAATCCCTTTTCTTTCCATTCGTTGTAGTATCTCTCATTAACTTTGAGCAATATATTTGATAATCTTGCATTTTTTTAGTCGAGCTTTTATTTGAGACACGCACGACAGCTCTCAAAATATTTGACGCAATGTGCATTCAATACCTTCTGCGTCCAAACTCCCCCTTACAAAAGAAATAGGCATACTGTCATGTTGGAAATTGACATATTATGCCGTGTTTGAGTATAAAATCATGGCTAACTCGCGTACGTGCCTCTTGAACAGGCTCATGAGTTCATGTATGACTCTAATTCATTGAATAATTGTTGATTAGCTTGTGTAGGAAACGTTATTATAAAATGGAATTTATTTGCAAAGCAAAAAGTTGGCTTTTTACTGAGTGTGACATGTTCAATCATTAATTTTCTAACTTCCGGTCTCCCCATTGCTGCGATACGGGACTTCATTTTGTGATGTCTTATAACGCATAAAAATGAAACACAAGTCCTTATCACTCGCTGTTCCAAGGAACCCAAGATCAGTATTTCCTCACTTCCTCTTTTGCTTTTGCATTGTATGGTGGGTGTGTCCTTACTTTTCTGGGACAATGTCTTGTATATTTGTGTGTTCCCAACTTAATTAATGCTTGATTTTAATAAACGGCCACGCCCGTAGGTAAACTTTATCCCGTAAAGATATTTTTTTGCTTCCGCGCCAGCAAACGGAGCTCATCCAAAGCCACCTTGGCAACAGCCATGGTATTTCATACTGAAAGAACATAAAGTAAAAAGGAGAATGATGTTGGGAAAACACAAGAAGTTCACGCGAGGGAACAACAGTTCTTGTGTCTTGGGCATCGTATCCTTTGTATCTAATGCCAACACTTGCTAATTCAGTCTTAAAAAGCGACATGAGACTATTTCAAAACTTTATCTGCGAACAAATTGATGTGTTAGGTCAGGGCTTGCTGAATTAGATCTTACCACGGGAACCAAATGTTGAAATGCATTTGAATGTTCTGTCTCTTATATGTATAGAAATAAACTGTCTTACAGTACCGTTCACTTTTTATACTATTTTGTTTTTCTTTTCATTTTGGTCACTTTTTGGTCAATTTTTTGGGTTTTCTGAGGTTTTGGGAAAGTCAAGAAATCCAAGATGGCGGACCCAAGATGGCCACCATTTTGAAATCGTAACCTAGTTCTTGCGTCTATGACGTCATTAATTTATATTGCGGACCTGAAACATATTAGAACGCGCTATACATCCTTTAACATTCATTGTCGTAACTTCATACGAAGTCTTGGGAATAGGTCGGGGTAGATGGGTAGGTTTCCCCACTAGCCACAGAAGGAAGGAAAAAATATATATATCCTGGTGTAGATAGGGTTAAAAATCACCTCCAGGGTTCGCAGGCCCATTTGCCATCATTGCCATTGCGGATGTGATAGTGAAAAGGAGAAGATACACTGTTTTGTGAAGAGACATCCTTTGATTCTGTTGGAGAAAAAGGTCGCAAGTAGTTAGTTAAAAAAAAAAAAAAAGATTGATAATAGAAATGTTGTATTACAATTTTCATGGCAAGTTTTAAAAAAAGCTAAAGCGCTTTTCTTGACTATTACATTAACAATTCGTTCATGCGTCAGAGTGCGTTCATCGAGATATGAAGTACGCGGGAAGTTTGGAGAGCACGAAAGATGCGTAAGAGTTGCTCGAGGCGTGGCAGAAAGCAATTCTAGTTTCTTAAGTGCTCTCCGGCTTCCCAACTACTTCATATCTCAATAAACGCACAGCAGACTCACGAAACAATTGTTTTATAACAGTTTTTTTCAACGCAGTAGTTTAAACTGTTGATTCTAGGTTGACCAGAGATTTTCCAGGCATTCACCCACTGACAAAGTGGTAATAATAACCCCATGTTCAGTAAAAATACACAACTTACGGGGTAAAAATAGCAACACCCCTTTGGCCTAAAATAGTCAAAATTTCGAATTATTGAATAAGATACACTGGTAGCCAATTAAATTTTTTTTCAAAAAACGAACTTGAAAATTTGATCCTCGCGTTACATGGGAGAATTCCAATGACGTGTTTGTTTACGCAAGATTTACGCAGTTATCATGTTTCATCAATGAAAATAGAAAGAAAACAGACAACTGAAGCTTTCCTAAATGAAAAATTTATACAGATAAGTCTTTGTTCTAAGAAGCAATGGCGTACAACTTTTAATCCGAGACGATAAACGCGCATTTTGAGGTGAATTTCATCGAACCGTGCGGATCACGGTTTCAAAAATTTCAAAAAAAAAAAAAAAAAACTCTTACTAGTTATGTTATAATATTACCTATCCTATACCTTATGAAAATTATCCGTTATATTTTATAACATAGCTAATAAATTCGTGTAATCAAATTCAATTGCGCGCGCGTGCTTCATATTTCCCTTTTGCACGCTGATGACGTCAGCAAACAAATGCCTCGAGAAGAAAAATTTCTCCGTGAGTGACTTCGGCATTTTGCATTCAAAAACGGGGAAAAACTTCAACAAAAAGTTTACCTACAGATAGCAACAAGAGAACCAGCTGATGCTGCGTACCTTTTCCTTGGGAAAAGAAAACTAAAAAAAGGGAAAAAAGAGAACAAGCAAAGCCAGTGTCATCTTGTCTCGCAAAACTATTAATTTTCAGACGCCAATTTCGCTTTCTCAGAGGGAAAACACACCTTTTCGAAGCGATAAACTGAAAGAAAAACTGCTAAGGAATACTCGACAGTCTCAACAGCGGAAAACGAATAATTAACGGCGAAGAAATTGTGCTTCAAGGACAAATTTTTCTTTTATCCAGCCGACGAACAAGCGGACATCTCAGATCATTATTTTACAATAAGCCACGGACTATCTTGGTAAAGTTCGAGTACTTGTGGGAATCCAATTCAGAATAAATAACAGTAAATACAAAGTATGCCTGGTCGCTACTAATAACAGGTTTGATTGTGAATTTGTACTGAAATACTTTTCTAATTGAACGATTCTTCGTATTCCTAAGAGTAGCAGATGGGCATTTTGTCTGCGCATGATCAACCGGGGGTCTTCTCATGGGCCTATCCGCTGTCATGCGCCTGCTCAGCGCGTACGCGGCGCGGTTTTCCCGCCATTTTGCTGGATTAAAAAGGAGAGAGAATGTAAACAATAATGGCGGTCTTTGCGGCGAAATGTTTTTTCGTGATTCAGTGCATCTTACTTCTCTTGCTGTACACAGAGGGTGTGAAAAGATCAAAAGACGGTTGTCTTGTTTGTGGTAGAAAATCGCAGCAAACTGAGTTTAGAAGTGCAAGTGCATACGTGAGCGATTTGGAGAATTGTTTTGGAGCCAAGCTAAGTACGAGTTCAAGTGCAGATATCTGCGAAGGATGCCGAAGGGCTCTTCAAGAGCATAGACGGACTGGACAGACCTTTCAGCACGTTAGTTTTGAAACCAGCTTTTATATCTACATTAACCCATTTGTTTTGCTTCATTTTCATTGTCCGTATGAGCTGTAGTTATATGAGCTTACTGTTGTTGAACATTCAGGAGGCTAATCCCTTTAAAGAAAATAAACATGTCTTGAGTCAACGTTAACACAATCTTGTCTTTTTGTTTGAAAGTTTGTTGGCATGAATGTGAACGAACGTGGACGACTGGCTAAAAAGCGACAGCGTTGGTGTAATAGTAAACAGGCAGAGTCAGATAGTGAGGATAGTGCTAGGGAGATGGTAGTTTTACCGAAAGAAAAGTATCTAGAAATGGAGCAAAATTTAAAGATTTTATCAGAAAGTAAGTAAACTAAATTATTTGTTTTCATCCAAAGCATTGAAAATCACCTCTTAGGTGAAGAGTAGAGTCTGTATAGTGCATTGGTTTAATCGGGACTATATAATTATGAAGCCCATTGCTACATAATTTAAGGACGGTACCGATTAATACCAAAGTATTTTTGTGCGGTTTATTACTATGCGGGAAAAGCAGATCTTAGGAAGGGCTATTGGAATCCAAAAAAAAAAAAAATTAGGGGTAACCACGCATTTTTCAGAGATAATTAAACATTAGTATTTCTAAACACCACCAAAATATAAAGCAATGTATAGGATTTTTTCCTAAATTGAAGCCTAATTATCTCTGAAAAATGCATGGTTACCCAAATTTCTTTTGAGATACCAAAAGCATTTGATAAGTTCTGCTTTCTATGTATAGTTTTAAACTGCACAAAATATTCCTGCATTAGTAGGCACCACCTATAGGAAACCCGAGTATCTCACGATGCGCAGAACGTATGCACAGTAACAATAGTAGGCACTGTCCTTAAACTAAAAGATAGCAAAAAGAGACTACGTTTCAAAGACATCCTGGCTTCATTTTCAAACGTAGTCTCTTTTCACTAATTTTTATTTTAAATTTTCTCAAAATCCTTACTTAGTAGAACCATTGCTAAATGCAGCATAAAAAAAGGAGGGTCACATAAAGAAAATTTGGGTAGGTGTAGTCAAACGACATCCTTGTGTAATCAGCTAATAAAGTTTTAAAAATAAACAGTTGACCTTACATTGAATTATTCTGGCAATAATGTGTGGTGCTGACCAATATTGGGAAAATATAACTGCTATATCAAACACGGGTATTTTTTTCATTTTTACCTCAAGTTAATGCTGGTCACAATATTAAGTGTATCAATTGTATTTTTATTTTTCATGTAGGATGTGACTTAAAGCAGGAGCTCCAAATGGTGAAAGCCAAAGTGTACAGTGAATTTATTACAAAAAAAGAAACACATTTGTATGACCCTGACACATTCAGGGAGTTTTGTATTTCTGCAGGAGCTACAAAGTTATTTGATAACATTCTAAGTGCAGTGACAACATCAAGACATTCTTCGGACCGGATAGACCTAAACAAAAAAAGGGTTGTTTCAGTTATATATAACATGTGCTATTGTTTGAGCCAAGCATGTAACCCCCTTCAAATTGACCATGCCCTTTATCTCAGGAGTAGTCAAATCAACCAAGAAGGGTTGGAAACTGAGCACATTATGGGACACTCCTGTGCCAGAAGAACACTAAATAATGTTGTTAATATGATGTCTAAAACCCACTACCAGTCATTTAAAGATTTCATAGATGACGCTATAAAAAACAAGTGGCTGTTAGTCCTCATAATAGATGACTACACCTCAGTTCACACAAAACGGAGGCCACAGGAAGACAAGGCATCTGAGGCTAAATCAATGTGTACTATAGTTGTTAAGGCATTTAAACAAATTCCAGCTATTACTGTGCAACAGGCAAATTTCATGCATGACCCTAACGCAATTGAAATAGAATCATGCCATGGGATAATAACATCTGCATCCAGCATGCATGATCTAAGTTGTTCTTATGCTTCCATCATGCCAGACTGGCTTACAGAAGCTTTTTTCAACCCTGAACTACAACGACAACGTCTAAATATACACCAGTACTGTGAAAGCGACAACGTTCAGACCATGAGGAAAATGGATGATCTACACCTGGCTGATTTTGTTGAATTACAACTTAAGTCAAAGGCTGACTTCGAGGCTGCATATGATGTAGTGATTGGTGCAGGCTTAGGTGATTATATGAGAGAGTTTGTTGTTATCCAGCCTGGAGATTGGCCTTGTCAGTTTTATTGTAGACAAATCATCTACCAGTGTCTAAAGAAATTCATCAGCCACAATCCAGATCTGGACAATGCCATCGATAGACATTTTGATACGAGTGTTTCACATAACCATTCTGCTTATTCATATCCGTCCACTACTGCTTCTGGATATAAGAGCTTTCCCAAGAACTTGACTTCCCAGCCATCACTTCTATCCATTGTACCAACTATTGGGCCACTGCACATCTCCCTAAACAGCAGAGAACATGTCATTAATTCTTTTCATTCATTTTTCAAATCTGTATATGAATCAATTTTTCCCAAAAGCAAGTTTGCAGATAACCCTAAACCTTGGAGAATGAGTCTGATACTGGAAATTGTCTATGGAGGGTGGACACTCATACGGCAAACTGTAATGGCAAAGTTCTTTAAATTCAAAGATCTAGAGTATGGAACTCTTCTGAATCTACTGGACAATTACATCCCTCTCGTCCTTTCCATTTACAGCATTTCTTTCAAACTAAATAACTTTGCAGAGTACTTCAGAGCAATGATTAGAATTTGGATAATGTTTACATGCCTAAACCGACGCCACTACAACAAAGCACCGCTTGTATGGATCAACATGTGTTCACACTGGGGAAAATATTCGCCTGAACTTTATAAACTTCTCCGTAATTACATTACAATATTTGATGAATACCCAGTGGAAAACACTCACAGCATTTTACGTGCACAAACAAAGTCTTCAGACAGCGCTGATCAACTCAGAAAAAAAGCAAAGACCATTTTCCAATCCAAAGAGAAACAGTGTAATTTCAGATCTTTCTTTACAGCACCTAAACAATTTTCATTTTCACACAACCAACTACAATTCCTGAAAGTTAAATGTGCTCAGCTGCTTTCTTCTATATTCAAACAACTGTCCCAGACACCAGGGCAGAGTTCATTCTCCTCTGAGGGCAGAAGCAGATACGTAACATTGCCAACAGTGTGTTCAGACAAACCTATGAAAACAAATGTTTTACCACTTGGATTCCATTGTGTAATCAAGCCAGATCCAACAAAGACCTGCGACCTACCAGAATGTGAAATCTCTGAACCTGACGAGGAATGGGTTCTTTTCAATGGTTGCTTCCACTCATTTCATAATGTTTGTATTAAGGAAAGCGCATCTTGCCCTCTATGTAGACATTTTCTGCAACAGAAAGTAAAGGAACTCAGTAAAATTGCTAAACAAGCAATTCTACATCCCGCATCAGACATGCCCGAAATGCTAAATGATAGAAGTGAAATACCAACAACAGCCTCAAATACTGATGAAATTGAAAATGAAAATTTGGCAGTCAGAGGAATGGAGAAGGATGAATTAGAAAAAGTGATTGGGAAACTCAACGATGAAATTTCATCTTTAGAGCCACCACAACATCCACATGTAATTACCAATGGTTACCAACCCCCATCTCAAAGTACTTCTACATCCAGAGCACCTCCACACTGTACCAAATGTCACCACCCAGTCAGAGGACACAGAAGATCTCGCAATTCTTCCAACATTTCATGTAATTTTTGCCCCAACACCACTTGTATTTCAACACCAAGTTCTTCTTCATGTACATGTGACTGGCACAGGGCAAACAAGATAAACAACAGAAAACAGCAAGCCACACAACCAGCACCCCAAACCAATAACTTAACTGTCATTGTAAACCACTACCTTGATGTAAGCGAGTGGCTGTTGCCCCCCCATATTTGCCAATCAGTGATAGGTGGGAGACAGACTGGAAGCAATGCTTGCACTATCATTTCCATGTTAACAGGCCTCCATTTCCTTGAAGAATCTCTTCCAATTCCGAAACAAATCCAAGATCTCAGTCACACTATACCAGTCTACAGCCAGTTACTCTTTAAAGGAAACCACATATACAGCTCTTTTAATCTGCCACCTCAGCAACCAAACCTTGATGTCAAGCAAGTCCTGGAAAAGAAAGATGAAAACTTTCAGAATCTAACTATGATTTCAGACAATGGCTTTTTCTCTCCTCAACATTTGGAAGACTACATTGTGCAACACCATCGCCACAATCCAAAGTTTGCTGCTGTGCTCATAGTACCACCAGATAAGTCAATGGCACTATGCTTCAACCATGCTGTCATGTGCCTTTTTGAAAGTCACTCACATGGTCTACAAGGGGCCATTATATCTACAAGCTGTTCTGGCAATGTCAGTAATTTTGTGCAATACCTAAAAGGAATGGTCATGCGGGACTGGCAGACTCATTTACATGGCGCAAATTTGGCTGTGTTAGGTCTTAAAAGGTGAAAGAAATTTAATAACAAAACAGAATTAAGCACATACTGTACAAATTACAATCATGAGTGCAGAGTTATGTAATGTAATTTAAGCCCAGAAATTGCTCCCTTACCTACACGTACAGTCCCAGGACATCTAATCAAACAAATTAAACAAAGTTTTAATTAAACACTATTGAACTTGATCAAACATAACCAGAAAGATTTCTTAGCTGTTTCTGTGAGTTTGATTGTGTTTGATTGGGCTTGGCAATCAAATCCAATCAAATGATTGAGTTTGACGATTGAATGTTCAATTAGACGTCACAGGCTACAGTTAATTTGACACCAGCACTATGCAGTGGTGAGAAAATAAGGTCTACCCTTGTTTCCTTGATTTGTGGGATCATTGATGCTCCAGTAATGTCATGAATTGTGAAAGAGTTTTCATCAAAACCTTGTTTTACTATCAGACCTTATAAAAAAAAAAACATCTAACACAAAACTGGGTTAGCAAAAGTACTTAATTATGTACATAGAGAGATTTATTTACAAGCCAGATACTTTTTCCAGTATCAGAGGCATATTGAAATCCATTGATTCATTTGTATTTTGATTAATAAACAATGCAGTTTTCTGAGGGTGTACTTCTGGTACCTACCACTTTGTAATTAACTCACAAGATTCTCGTGACAGATACCCCAATCCCTTTATAAATTTGACGAAATAAAGAAAACGAAAATATTGGGAGTGTACGAACGAAATGAAGTAAGCTTTAATATACACTCGATCAATTCCTTCCTTCTTGAAATGTCCAGATAAGCTATTAACAGTTTTCCAATATTTTCCCCCCAAAACAGTTTAAGTTATGGTATAATGATCATGCTGGTCACATTGTTTGGTTTCAAAACAACACGTTGAGTACCTAAAAGCTCAATCTTATATTTCGTATGAACCGAGTATCATGTAGAACTGAAGCGGCTCAATTCGAAGTTCTGAAAACAACTACGTAAGCTCAAGTTGGCGTAAGCGCCGAAAGACAACAGCGACAAAAGCAGCTGAAACTACAGGCTCTAAGAATGCGTTAAGTGTAAAGCGCACATTTTTTTAACAGACATAAGTCGAGTATAGCGAAAGACAAATAAATTACCATCGCAATGACAGCAATTTGGAACTGGGGGAACGGTGAAACAAAAAAGATTTATTTACTTTTCTTCTCGAGCTCAAACTTCGAGAAAGGAAACCACTGACACTGAACCTGACAAAACACAGTCACAAAATAATAAGCCATATCTAAATTTTAATGCAGTCTAACTGCAAACAGTAAAAAAGTACATCAATACTTACCTTTCACAGCAGATGTGAACGGCAACTGGACCAAGGAGTTTAGAGATCCACGTCTCAGAAAATCTACTAAAAACTCGCCGGATGCGAATACCCCAAAACAGCCGTGGAATAGCATACCAATCTTGAACGCAGAACATTTTTTATTCCCTCAGATCGTATACCACTGAAAGGAGAGAGGAATGACAACGTTGTCTATAACAATTTAAACTTGGGGGGCCGGTGAAATTTTTAAGCAAATCGACTCTCAATTTGAAGCAAAATCAGTTAAAGATCAAAATTTAGGACTCAAACATCACCGTGCACATAAAGAAAGCTTTCGTGTAATCAATCTACAATCACAAAAACAAAACTTCAACTCCTTGACACTAACCTCACTCGATTGATTTCTTGTAGGCACTTCTTGATCCGCAGTCAAACCAGACCAAACTGCTCTGCTTTGCACGTTACTACCATTCCTATTCACGCTTTGATCGCTAAAATCTCGCCAACCAAAGTGACAACAAAAACTGTAAATATGCTCAGGGATAGGACTCTTCGTAAAAATGTTACTCCCTTTCACGTTTTGCAATGGCAGCGTTTCTGAAGCGTCGATCGCCCACCTGCAAAACCGGACAGCGCGCTCTACAGAACAAAATGGCGCCAACCTTGTGTTCGATTGCTTATCTGATGAGCATGCGCAGACAAAATGCCCATCTGCTCCTAAGAGTTGTTTTGCAAAATTTTTGAAAACCGTGATCCGCACGGTTCAATAAATGCACTTCAAAATGGATTTGCAGTTCCTTCAAATCGCTTGCGCGTTTATCGTCTCGGATTAAAACTTGCACTTTTTTTTAATTGTACGCCATTGCTTCTTAGAACAAAGACTGAATACATTTTTCATTAAAGAAAGCTTCAGTTGTCTGTTTTCTTTCTATTTTCGTTGATGAAACATGACAACTGCGTAAACAAACACATGTCCTCGCGAGCGGAAAGAAGTCTCCCGTGTAACGCGAGGATCAAATTTTCAAGTTTGTTTTTTTGGGGGAAAATTTTTAATTGGCTACTGGTGTATTTCATTTGATAATTTGAAGCCTTAACTGTTTTAGACCGAAGGGGTGTTGCTCTTTTTTTTACCCCGTAAGCTGTGCATTTTTACTGAACATGGGGTTGTTATTACCACTTTGCACATTGGGTGAATGTTTGGAAAACCTCTGGTCAACCTAGAGTCAACGGTTTAAAGTACCGCGTTGAAAATGTTTTAAAACAATTGGTTCATGAGTTAGCTGTGCGTTCATTGACATATGAAGCACTTGGGAAGTTTGGAAAGCAACAAAGAAGCTAGAGTTGTTGTCGGCTACGTGAGTTCATTGAGATATAAAGCACTTGGGAAGTTTGGAGAGCACTCAAGAGGCTAGAGTTGCTCCGCCTACACCTCGAGCATCTCTTACGCATCTTTCGTGCTCTCCAAACCTCCCGCGTGCTTCATTTCTCGATGAATCCACGCTGACGCATGAACCAATTATTATATATATTAGAGAAAACATTTTTAATGATGAGTGCCTTTCAGTTGTCAAATATACACCAATATTTCCAAGTGAGATAACGTGTCGTGTCTTTTCCCGCGTTTTTCTTAATTAATTATTAAAAAGACCTGCGCTCATCACAACTGAAGATCGAAACCTTAAACTTCATGCCGTGTAAATAAATGAAAGATTTCGTTATCTTTGACAAAGCTTTAAAACTAAACTGGGTAAACCGTCTGTGTTCAGACCATGACGCTCCATGGAAATATATTCCAACCTCTCTTCTTGCTAATGTCGGCGGCGCCTTCTTATTTCAGTGTAATTATGACTGCAAACTTCTTTGCCTAAGTGAATACCTTCCCAGATTTTACAAAGATATCATTACCTATTGGCAGAAAATTGCTGTAAGCTGTCCCCAAAACAAAGCTGAGGTGTTAAATCAAGTGATCTGGAACAATAGGTTTTTAATTGTTAAGAAAAAATCGATCTATTTTCCACGCTGGCATCAGACTGGAATCATTTACATTTCAGATCTATTTGACGCAGAAAAGAACTCTTTTCTATTTTTTAACTCCCTCTGCGAAAAATATAACGCAAAGTTTAATTTTTTCCAATACTACAGCATGCTTTCTTCTGTTCCTCCCTCCTGGAAAAAGCTATTAAATTCTAGCGAACGACCCCACATCGCATCTGTTAACTCAATTAGCGACTCATTGTCATGCAAAGCTTTATATGAAAAACTACTATCTCTGGAAACGTTACCACCACCCACGGCAGAAAAGAAACTTATAGAATATGGTTTACAAAAGAATAACTTGAGTAAAGTGTACCTTTTACCCTTTAATGTCACAAAGGAAACAAAATTGACGATGTTTCAGTATAAGATCATTCATCGCATTCTACCCACAAATAGTTTATTGCATAAAATGAAGAAAGTTGACTCTCCAAATTGCCCATTTTGCCCTTCCGAGATCCATACTATTTGGCACTTGTTTATAGAATGTTCGCAAGCCAACTCTTTCCGGGTAGAATTTCAAGACTGTTATGGTAACCAAAGTGGAAGGAAACTCCATCTTTCGAACTTAGATGTTTTATATGGTGTATTTCACTCCTCTCGATACTGTTTAGCCCTAAATCATCTCACCATTATAGGAAAATACTATTTATACATCAACTCCAATGCCAGAAATAAAGTTCAGTTTGGTGAATTTAAATATCTAGTTCGCGACAAATTAGTATTAGAAAGATATATCGCGAGTAAATCAGGCACACAAGCTAAATATATCAAAAAGTGGGATTTCTTACAAAATATTTAGTTCTTCTTTCTCTACGGTGTGTTTTACAAAATCAGTGATCAAAACTTTTTATGATATTTACTTAATCAATATATATATGTATATATATATTTTGTTTTTTTTTGTTTACGGTGATAGTAATATTGTAAGTGAAGTTAGTAGTTAATAGTATATACAGCCACATTGTAAGTAATTAAGCTAAGTAATTGTATGTTTGAAACACTATTTTAATGGCAAATAGAGTTTTGTATTGTTAGTAGACAGTGTAAGTAATCTGCAGTGAAAGCATTGTAATATAATGTAAGTAATGTGTTCCTGAAAATAAAGTCTAATTTTGTAAAAAAAAAAAAAAAACATCATTTAGCTGTCAAGAAAGGAAACTGCAATGACAAAACAACTTAAGGCCCACAAGGCAAAGTACACAATTCAGTTTACAATTACACATTGTTCGTGTCTTATGCATTCTTCCTGAATCAAAGATTGTTCATAAATCTCTCAAGATAAGCAAGCTTGCAAACTAAAACTGTTCACACATCAACTACTCAAATCGATTCACATGGAATTAAAAGTTGATTTTCAGGCCCTCGTCTCTTGTTGGTGCACAGTACATTGTGGTAGCTTGCGCAGCGCATCACTCCGCCAGCGGAGTGGTAAAAAGACAGCAAAGCTGATCAAGTTGAGATTTTTACTAGGTTTCTCCTCAGCCTAATCCTGGCTGTGTCGCTGCTCGCTCGCTGTGTTCGACCCGCAGCAATTATTTGAGATTATTCGCGAGCATTGACATAAAATAAAATAATAATAATAAAAAAACCCAGAATATAACATGGTGTAGAATCCCAACTAGCAGGGGGGGGGGGGGGGTTAATTGGCTACTGGTGTATTTCATTCGATAATTTGAAACTTTAACTATTTTAGACCGAAGGGGTGTCGCTCTTTTTTTTACCCCGTAAGTTGTGTATTTTTACTGAACATGGGGTTGTTATTATCACTTTGCACATTGCGTGAATGCTTGGAAAACCTCTGGTCAACCTAGTATCAACGGGTTAAACTACCGCGTTGAAAATGTTTTAAAACAATTGGTTCATGAGTTAGCTGTGCGTTCATTGAGATATGAAGCACTTGGGAAGTTTGGAAAGCAACAAAGAAGCTAGAGTTGTTGTCGGCTACGTGAGTTCATTGAGATAAAAAGCACTTGGGAAGTTTGGAGAGCACTCAAGAGGCTAGAGTTGCTCCGCCTACACCTCGAGCATCTCTTACGCATCTTTCGTGCTCTCCAAACCTCCCGCGTGCTTCATTTCTCGATGAATCCACGCTGACGCATGAACTAATTGTTAAATATATTAGAGAAAACATTTTTAACGATGAGTGCCTTTCAGTTGTCAAATATACACCAATATTTCCAAGTGAGATAACGTGTCGTGTCTTTTACCGCGTTTTCCTTAATTAATTATTAAAAAGGCCTGAGCTCATTACACCTGAAGATCGAAACCTTAAACTTCATGCCGTGTAAATAAATGAACAAAACAGAAACATCATTTAGCTGTCAAGAAAGGAAACTGCAATGACAAAACAACTCAAAGCCCACAAGGCAAAGTACACAATTCAGTTTACCATTACACATTGTTCGTGTCTTATGCATTCTTCCTGAATCACGGATTGTTCGTAAATCTATCAAGATAAGCAAGCTTGCAAACTAAAACTGTTCACACATCAACTGCTCAAATCGATTCACATGGAATTAAAAGTAGATTTTCAGGCCCTCGTCTCTTGTTGGTGCACAGTACGTTGTGGTAGCTTGCGCAGTGCATCACCCCGCCAGCAGAGTGGTAAAAAGACAGCAAAGCTGATCAATTTGAGATTTTTATTAGGTTTCTCCTCAGCCTAATCCTGGCTGTGTTGCTGCTCGCTCGCTGTGTTCGATCCGCAACAATTATTTAAAATTATTCGCGAGTATTGACATAAAATAAAATAATAATAATAATAATAATAATAATAATAATAATAATAATAAAAAAACAGAATATATCATGGTGTAGAATCCCAACTAACAGGAGAGGGACCAGCTGGCTATTAATTAGCACGACCGAGGAGTTGAGAAAACACTCCGACTGAAGCTAAGCGGTCTTCCGATCCCAAAACAAAACACCGAATTAAGCGAGACTTGGGCTTACCCGACACCTCCATCCTGTTTTTGAACTTAAGAAAGCCTACAATGTTTGGTGAGACCGTCTTTGCTTTCTCTTAGGGTACCGTCCCTGTCCTTTCCTTTATTTCTCAATATTTGTTGTTAGCCAGCTGTGCAGGTCTCTCTGACACGCAGTTGTGAAAATCGTCATTCCGTATAAAAAGTTTTACAACATACCTCAGACTTGATATACTTTCGCAAACTCGGTATCTTTCGCTATCCTAGGTCCTGTCTTATTTATTCCGTTTCTTCTAAGACACAATTTAGCATCCGTTTTAATTTTCACCTGTAGCTTAGTCTCCTGCGCAGCCAGTCTTAGTTTCGCCACGCAACGATCCTCCCCACTGTGGAGGAGAATACCTGCAGCCGCGTGGGTAGAAAGAGGTTGTTTGAATAATTCATCAGAATTGGTATATTAAATAAACTAGAAAGTGCAGCACATACACCATAAGATATGCCTTCCTTCAAGCACTTCTCATCAGATGTCTAGATGGATTTATTTACCGCATATGGCATTCAGCCTCTCACGGGTCCATATGTTGCAAACCCATCTCCTATTTTACAAAATAATGTCAATTTCTGGCCTTAATATTCACAAATAGAGATATCATAAACAAAAAACAAATTACCTCAGCTGGACAACTGATAGTGCTTGTCGATCAACAGGGGAGATCAATTTGAAATCAGTTAAAATGGTGAAATAAGAACTTAACTTAGCTACAAAATAATTATAAAACAACGAGAGGAAAGAAATCAACTCAATTCTTGAAAGGAACATCTCTTGATCTGTTCTAGCGCATTTTCGAAACAAAAATGCGCGAACTTGAAAAAAATTAGCCTAACATTTTTCAAGTTTCAATCCATTCCAACCCACTTTGTCGCTGACTAGAGGCACAAATCGACAGTTTTGTTTCACTGGGGGTGATAATTTATAACAAAACTAGACAATTATTTTCTTGTTTCTGTTGTTGATGATGAGATAGCTGATAACAAGACTTCTTATTACACTCGTGTGTTTTTTTTTTTTTTATGGATAGTTTGGGTTACGATTAAATCATTTGAATTCTTGGTAATAAAAAATTCAAAAGGTAAAATTAATGTCATTTTTCTTTCATTAATAAACATATGGATAAAAGCTCCTTACTGGGTAATGAAGAAACGCTTAAAACCGGCCAGTGAAATATTGAGGGTGACCAATAAATGCACTCGTGTTAAAAACAATATTTTACTCACTCGCGCCACTCGAAAATAAAATTAAAATCTTCGCGCCCCGTGTAATGTCGTTTATTATTCAGCACATTGTAACACTGCCCAAATATGGTCATGGTGAACTCAATATACGTCGTCCGCACATAACAGATATCCTGCGATGTAAGTAGTTTCGTGTATCGGGAAGAAAAATGGCAGAGCGCTTTCAAAATGTAACGACCTCGCAAGTACAACAAATTATTAATAATGCTGTTTCATAAAACACAAAGAAGGCATCCAAGTTTGCTGTCAGGATTTGTAATGGTTAGTGCAAAAACTTTTACTGCTTACCTTTTTGTTTATGAACTGGCAAATTACAGTTCAGTATTTTTTTTTTTTTTCGCTAGACTTTTGTATTGTCCCATATTCCAGAAAAGGCCCCGAAATTACAAACAGTATTTTCTTCTTAAAAAAAAAAAAGAGATCGGTTCTCGCAACAATTAAACAGAGTTCTCGATTCGTCTTGAAGAGATTGAGAAAACCACCTGAGAAAACCCACCTCGCAAAGTGCCTCCAGAAATTTTATCTCGGCTGATAGACAAAAAGACAGAGGTAGTACAAAGCAATTACTCTCAGAAGAATTAGAGCTGACTGAAAAAAACCAATCAGTATCGTAACAGGTCCAGAGTTCTTACAAGTAATACGGCACTAGATTAGTTTGTCAAAACACCGAGGAAAGATGGTGAAATTGCTAGCTTAGTAAACAAAGAAACACTCACCCGAGAAATCGTTGAAAAGCTTTTCCAGTTTGTTCAGCTCGGCCCAGCACACAGCAAATCCTTCGCAACTTCAAAATACTGTTTGGTTTCAGCTTTTGAGGCGATAACTTTGTGGAAATTTTTGCCGGAGCGATTGGCGCACTAGACGAGTACTCAATTTTGAAGCAAGTTCGGTCAACGCTCTGGATTACATTCAAACTTGCACAAGGCTGCCACTTCCATTCATGCACGTCCGCGCGCGATCAAATGTTACAAGTTTCTTTTTGACAAATACAGATCGCCTGCAGCTTTCATGCTATAAACCTGTGTTTTGTTATCAATGTGTTGAATAATAAAACAATTATTACCCTGCTCAATCTTGCGAAATATCGCCTTATTTTAGTCAACTCGGCCTAGTATCGGTCTCGTCGGCTAAGTATCAGGATATATTCCGCGCTTTTTCGCAGGATAATTGTTAACTATATAGCATGACACAGAAGCAAATTATGAAAGACGCATTTCTCAGACTTCTCAGTTGCTTTGGCATATTTAAAGGGCAACGTTGTACAAACTCAATTAGTTTACACCGGATTATTGTTAGTGATTGTATTACCTGCAATTTAACATTTTTTCTCACCTCGATAACATTATATGTATTCAGCTCAAATTATTATTTTATACGTGTAAATTAAAGGTAATGGACAAACAAAAATATCCATATTCTATCTACGGCAGTTTACATCTGAGTAACTCACACAGGACGAAAATCCAAGTTTCCGTATTTCTTAAACCTGACGGAAACATGAAACTGTGCTCATAAACGTCTCGTTTCCGTGTTGCGGAAACGTACAGAACTAACTCATTCGGTATGTGTCACGTTTCCGTCATGTTTCATCAACGGAAACGTTGTATTATGTTTCCGTTACGTTTATGTTGTTAGATTCCCGTTGTTGTCTGTTTCTGTTACGTTTCTGTCAACGGATTTACGAAAAACCTAACGTTGCTCAAGGTTAACATGCTGATGCGTGTTTCAATGTCATTTTAACCGTAGAGTTGCAATTGTTTTGTAAGTCTCTGACCATATAAATGTAAGATCAATACATATATGTTATTTACCGGGCGGGCACAGTTTTTTGCCATACGGACCTACCGAGGTCTTGAGTATGGATTACAGATTTTTTTTCTAATTTCGCCTACAAGTTGTCTAGATTAAGTAGTTGAAATCCCTAAAGTTTCGTCATAAAGTGTCTGACTAGATTTTGAGATAATCGACAATGTTTCAAATGAGAGGCTATGCGCTACCGTTGCTATTGAATAGTTGTTGCTTGGAAACCGATGAGAAAATTAACTTTGATCATATGTTGAAACGATGATGTAGTATGAAAGAGAACGAAGTTTATCTTGTATGCGAGATTGTAATTTCAAAACTTCCACTGCGAGCCTCCTTAATCTAGTTGGGTCATCTGGTTGGCGACGGAAACATGAATGGACGACATGAATCCGCTACTGGAAACACGTGTTAGTCGTTGTGTTTCCGCGACGTTGTCATGCGTTTCCGAAATGTTTCAGTTTGTGGATTCTTGGCATTTCGTCCTGCGTCAGACATTAGACTCGAGAAGTATAAAAAATAATGATAATAATAATAATAATAATAATAATAATAATAATAATAATGAATAACAATTATTAATGTCAAGTTTAATTGCTGAACATATTAACTTTAATTTAGTCTTTATCTTTGTATCTATAAACACTCAATAAAAAAGAAGAAATGAAAATAAATTACGTAACGGATGTTTTCAGAGAAAGTGTAATTTTGTTTACTGAGTACCGTGTAAAGAGGACCTGAAATTGTTAACAGAATTCTACTTTTAGAATAGAAAATTTTACCTTTCCAACAACATTAAAACACTGATGAAGATTTAAGAGAAACAGGCACAAATATTTCTTTTAATTATGATTTTGCTCTACTCGGGTACCCTGGCAGGTTGGAGCTCAACATATTGAAAAACACGCCGCCCCCTCCCCCCCCCCCCCCCTTCCTCTAAAAAAATGCATTTTAGGGGATTTTTAGTAGGTTGCTAAATTGAGTGCCCTGTATGGTATAAAATTGAGAAACATTCTGTGGCCAGTATTTTCAGTTGATGCTGGTCATCAAAAGTTCATAGATTGGCTGGACTAAAAGGCGGAGCAGTCTGGTAATCGTCAAATAAAAGTCACCGTGAATACTAATTGTCATCCTTCTGTTTCAAAACATTACGGAAGCAACAGGAATGGTCACTATGAATATAAGAATATACCTTAAAAGTAAAATATTTGTTTTATTTAATCCGGTTAATGTATTTAGGAAATAAATAAATAATTACTAAAAAGGCATGCGTCAAATGGACCTAATATGCATAGTGAAAACAATTTTGCTTTGCATACATCTTGAAGTGACTGACAACTTAATTAGCCCCCTGATAGCGACCTCATTTCATTGTGAAATCATCTCGTTACAAAACAGAAGTCACCGGGAGGAATTACTAATTACACGGTTGTGGTGGGCCTACTATTTGTTGTCGAGTGGTGAGAGTACATTCGACGATTCGCACCAGTGTAGCCCAGGTCCGATTCCCAGAGATTTCTCTCCGGCTTCTCGGCTTTGCCCTCTTCTCCATAACCAAAGTTTCCAAATTCTAATTCGTTCTGGAATCCAAGGCCCACAGGTCCGATAGTCAATTAGACTATTAAATGCACACCCTTTTTTCCAGACTGCAGCGACGGTTTGTTCTTATTGTTACCAGAGTATTTTGATCAAAGGGGTTAGTATTTGGATCGAAAAGCGACGCCCAAAGTTGACGTAATTTGAGGGAGGACATAAGTTTTATTTCATGCATAGCAACTGTGTTCTTATTCATCAAAAACATTTACTTTGTATATTTAACTTAAATATTTAATGTTTGTTTCAATTTCAAATTAGTACATCACTAAACAGGGGGATGGCGTAACAAGCAAGGCATTTCCTTTAACAATTCCTTGTTTGAAGTCGTACCACCCATACACGTCTCCCTCTCCACAGGAGTACCTCTCAGACATCTCCTTAATCTTTTCTAATGGAACAACGTAAGACCAAATGTTGACACCGGCCAAACTTCCTTTAAACGAATCTCTCGTCTGGAATCCTGATCCAACGTCATCCTGATCTTGCCCCAACACTAAGGATCCTCCCCCTTGACTGTGTATCCCTTGCTGAAGTTTTGAGTGCTGAAAATCAGAACTCTATCTTTGTAGCCTTTCAATAAACCATGACTGTTACTCCAAGAATAGCAAATGTGGTGCCATTTTCCGTCATTAGGTGACATCGATGGGTGGCTGTCAAAGACATTCAATCAATCAATCAATCAATCAATCAAGCCAGCAAGCAAGCAAGCGACCCATCTTTCTATCCATCCATCATTGCAGATGTGGTATCATTTTTCCATCATTAGAAAGCATCAATGGGTGTTTTTAGAAGTCAATCAATCAATCAATCAATCAATCAATCAATCAACCAATCAGTCAATCAAATCTGATTTCGTACTTGCACAATTTTGAATATACTTCTTTGAAATTAACATAAGGACATCGTAGCGTTGTCCTAACGATTCTGTATTCAAAATCGAGTTTTGTAAACGGATAAAATAATTAGTAAGATGTGTCTCGTATACCTTTTGCGAGTTTGCAAGCAACTCGCTAGCTTTTATATTTTGAACCCCACGCGTAGGGTGTAAAATATTTACGTAGAATCACACCTAACGTTTTATTAATAAACATTTAATGTTTTATCCCCTTCGCTTTTGATTAACCAAAAGTAAAATGTACTCCTCTTCCCAAAATCTTCATAAATACACTCGAACGTCGTTTTCTTTTCATACAAATATTTGAATGGAAACATTCCTACACTGCTTATTCCACTAAACTCACCCGAATCCTTTTCCATTTATAAGCAACCGCGCTCCGTAGTCATAAAAGAGAATTTCGTTGTGTTCCCCTGGTACAGCATAACTTAATGGCGACCCATGGCCAGTAGCATTTGATTTTATCCACAAGCATACGGTGGTCTGAGTCATATTGGGCATCTTGTAGGCCGGATTAATGATCAAGTAATCTCCGATGTCCAAGTTTGGAAACTCAATAGCATAATCTAAATTAAACAAGATGACAAACGAAATGACAAAAATTCACCGTTAACTTTACTTTATATTGTATAATTAAATTTTAATGCTGACGTCATGAACTACCGGAAACAATTTTAGCACGCAGATTAATAACTCAGACTTCCGTCAAGAGAGCCAGCTTAGGCTGAAATGCAGCTCATATCAGCAGATCACAATTCAAAAATCAGTTCCCATCCGGTAGTATCAAAAGTCAAACGTACAGTGCTTCAGTGTCTTGCCCAAACCCAAAATGGCCTCTTCCGTCTATACTTTAGTTATACTTAATCTCGTCTCGCCAGCAATAACGTTCGATTGAGATTCCTAGAGTACGAATTATAAGTATTGTACCCTGTGCGCAGGTGAGTTCAATCTCTCTGGCTATTTCATCGAATAGCCTTTTAGCCTCTTCATGTTGTTTGTCAATCTCTTTGTTACGGTTGATCGCATCAGCGGCTTTCTTTTCCTCCTGACAAGCTGCAGACAATAATTTGAACAACTTTGTGAGTAGTCCGGTCGCCAGCCACTCTACCAGGCTTTTAAAATGGATATGTTTATGGTCTGGTCGTCTTTAGCAGCGCATGCTCTTTGCTGCTCAGCTGACATTGGATGGTAGGGGTCTTGGATTGCGTAGCTTGCTATTGGCTATTAATCAGTAATCAATGATTGACTTTAAGTCGTTTTTAGAGTCTCAGTATTCCCTTATTCTTGAATGGAAGGATTATTTTACTACTTTACTGCTTAGTATACCCTCCTAAAACTAAAGCACAAAGTAGCATAATTAGAATACGCTAATGACCAGACCACAACCTCGTTTCCAGCGTCCCTCCCAGTTTACAAGGGAAAAGCCCTGGCTGGGAGTGAGGTTGACAAGTTCAGATTCCACACGCGTGCCTAGTGTAAAAGCATTAACATTACAATCGAACCAACGTCGACTTCATCATCATGCCACCTCGCCTAACGTTATGTTTCTTTTCATTTTGGCCACCTTTTAGCCAAATTTGTAGGTTTTCTGAGTGGCAAGTCAAGAAATCCAGGATTGCGGACCAGAAGAAAGGCATCTTTTTTCAGATCATAACGTAAGTCTCGCGTCATATAAGGTCATTAATTTTCATTGCAGACCTCAAACATTTTAGAGCGCATTATTTATCCTTAACGTTTCATTGTCATAATTTTGCACTAATGAAGTAGTGGGGAGGCGGGCGGGGTGGGTGGGACAGTGTCCCAAACAGCCCCACTAGAAGATGAAAAAAAATGGCGGTCTAGATAGAGTTAAATCACCTCCAGGGTTTACAGGCTTCTTATCTGCCATCATTGCCATTGGGGGTATGATGATGAAGAAGAGAAGGTACACTGTTTTGTGAAAAGACATCCTTAGATTCTGTCGGAGAAAAAGATCGCAAGCGGTTAGTTGTAACAATGGCAAAGTTGAATTACAATTAGCATAGAAAGTATGAAATAAAGTGCTTTTCTTGACTACCAATTACATTATATATTAGAGAAAAAAATATCGAATAATGACTAAATTTCAGTTGACATCAAAACATTGGCTTTTCCAAATGGAATTTAGTCAGATAACGAATTTTCTCGTGAGTTTCCGTATTCACCCTTGCTTCACGAGATGAAAAGCCCCATGTCCTTTTCTCAGCCTTTAAATCTCGCCTTTTTTCCGTTCTTGCTTTAATGCAATACCATGGGTGATGGTTATGTCGAAGACCTGCATGTGCAACATCCCAATTGGCGGCAAAGTCTATAAACAGTGGCCGTTATTCGGCGCTTACAGTATACATCTTGACCCGAGTGAATCCCACCGATCCCTCATACAGGCCCAAGGACAAACCGAAATAGCAAGAACTTGCTTGAAGTTAAAGTAACATTACAGCGAAATGTAAAAATAGTCCATTAAATCGAGAAAATTATGATCATCAATTACTTGGCGATGAGGTTGCTGATCTAAACAAACAATTAAAAAAAGGGCAGCTAAGGAATGGGGAAAGAAATTAAAGGTGAAAATGCTGAGCGAGCTGAAGATAATCATGGTGGCGAAGCACTGTAGACCATTTTAAAACAGACAAATAAAAAATACGGTAACTTTCCGCGTGCAACCCTAAACGAGACCTTCACGGCCAAATATAATGGCGTTTTACCCAGAACACCCTAAGTGAGACCAAAATCCGAAATTTATAACCCTAAGCGACACGACGAGCATCCCCGCCCCGAGGGGATTCCGTCCCCGTATGTAACCGAACTGGCGTGACGCGCGATGACCGCGCGTGCGCACGCTTTCAGAGATATTTTAAATTTGTAAGTTCGTGAGCATAGTTACGCGTACAATTATAGCGTGTACGAGTAGCAGCTTAGAGTCGCATTATTGAGGATTTTTTCGCGCAAGATTAGTGTCAACCGCTGTACCGTTTTGGAGGTGTTTGTGGCCGATTGACGCGCTTGTTTCCCGAAAAGTTTTCCGTAACTGCTTACGAACAGTCCCCCTCCATAAATTCGTAAGTATAAAAGCTATGACTGAAGCTTTGAGGAGAGATGGTGTTTCCTGTAAGGACCGCAGCGGGAACTGGTGACGTCATATGACGTGGTAATCACGTCATGATTGCCAAATGGCGGTCATCCTAGAACCGCCATCTTGGATTTCTGGATTTTCCCAAAACTTCTGGAAAGCGACGAAATTGAACGAAAAGTAATCAAAACCAAGAGAGAATGAAGGTCAAAGCCAATAAATGGACACTAATATGAGCTAGAAACATAAGTTATAGTAAGAAAAGTAATTTTTCTTCATTTTAAAAAGGGATTTTCCATTCTGTGAAAAACCTGCCTGTCAAAAATTGGTTGCCATGGTAACATCAAAGTCAATGAACACTAACTGACCACCACTAACCGAGCAGTGCATTGTGATAAAAAGGAAGCAAAACTGATAAATTCGAGATTTTTCCTAGGTTTCTCTTAGTAATTCTGGTTATGTTGCTTCTCGCTCGCGCAGTTAATTGAAAATTTTCGCCAATATTGACATTTTTAAAAAAATGGTGATTAAGGCAAATCTGACAGACACAAATATTTCAAATAGAACATAACATAGTGATGAAGACACCCAACAAGTAGGAGGCTAGCCAGATGGCTATTTACAAGCGTGGTCGAGGACTCCCACTTAAGCAGTCTTCCGATCCGAAAAACAAGCAGTGAAAGCGGGACGTGGACGTACCCGGGACCTCTATCCCGTTCCTAAAGTTTTGAAGACTACACTGTATCAATGGTGGAACACTGTGCTTTCTGTTAGAGGTCCTTCCCTGTTCTGTCCTTTCTTTCTAAATCTTTGTTATTAGCTAGCTATGCAAGTCTCTCTACCAGTTGTGAAAATTGTCAATCCGCATTAAAGTTTTACAACACACCTCAAAGGTTTTTAAACTTTATAGCCTGATACACTTTCCCAAACTCGGTATCTCTTGCTTAACTAAGTCCGGCTTGATTTATTCCGTTTCTTGTAAGACACATTTTAGAATTATTACTCCTTTTTTTAATTTCTTCCTGTACCTGGCTAGAAAGATGTTATTGGAATATAATGTATCAGTCATTGCACATTAACTGAATAAGAAAGCGCTGAAAGGGTAGCGCATACAGCACAACTTACGTTTTCCTTCATGCATTCAGCCTCTCACGGGTCCTTATTTTGAAAATCCACCTCCTAATTTTTCTAAATTGATGTCAAACTTTACAAATGGAGATATCATAAACCAAAATAATATTTTTTATCTCAGCATGACAACTGATAGAGCTTTTCGCTCAACAGGGAAGATATCAAGTTGCAACCAGAAACTTAAAGACGTTTTCATTATTAACTATAACATTTTTAAAATATCGAGATGTGAGAAAAAATATAGTCACACCAAAATCCTCTTTGTTGAGTAGTCAATAACATGACTTATTATTGCACTTGGGGTCGTGTTTTATGGATAGGTCGATTATGATTAATCAGTATTTGAATAGTTGGTAATATTCCACCAAAATCACCCCGCCGGCAAAAGGTAAAATTCAGTAATATCTGTTATAGTCTATCATGAATAGAGCAATAAACATATGGAATAAAGCTGTTTCAGTTATCACAGGATATATGAATCGCTCATGAATGGGTGAAACGAAATGCATAAAATGGGCAGTGAAAATTTTAAGGGTGACCAAAAGATGCCTTCAAACTAAAAGACACTATCGCAACGCTAGATTAAAAACAGTCATGCAAAGTTTTTGAGTGCTAGACTCAGTGAGACATCAAATAAACAAGTATAAATTTAACAAGCTTTAGAAAAATAATCTGTCTGTAAGATTCAATGCAACGGCACTATTTATTGTAGCTAGAGCAAAATTTACACTGCACCGATGTTTTCATCAGTTTGTGATAAGCTTTTCCTATTCTCCATTAATGTTGAGAAATTTCCGATAGTTTCAGAGTGCCGCTTTTTCCAGCAAAACGACAAGAAAATCGATGAAAAGCTTGCCGAGTAAACGGACAACGGGTAATTCCAAGCGGCAAGATGGCCGTTCATCTTGCAGTTCGGATAGCCAATCATAGAGTAGGATTTGATTCATCTAGACCTCTCGCGGAGCCAGCCATATGATAACATATCATTATTTTTCATGCCTTATTGAAATTAACTATATATGTGCTAACTTTCTTTGTATTTTTACCGTCTCATTAAGCCGGTGACACGATGATGAAAGGTATTTGGCTCGTTTTGCTTCTATTGAGGATACCAAAGTCTAAAGCTGGTAAGAAATTTTAGTTTACCTAAATAAGTTAAACCAGGATCCCCACATTTGGCTATTATATTGATATCCGCCGTTTCCTGTTCCCTAACAAGAATAGTCTAGCAAAGTAGAAGTGTTACTGATGATAAAATAGAGCGTATACAAAATCGCTTAATTGTTGATCAAGTGAAACGTCAACGCAAGTTAGGGAGAACAAATTGAAAACTGCATGGGATCTGATGAAACATTGATCAGATCTTTTCGGCTTGCTTATCCAAATTACTATAGAGTTAATATTGAAAAATGTTTGCGCGTCTGGGAACAGCCGATAAAACTCCATCTTTTCGAGTAGCTATACCAAATAACGAAGGGTTGTACATGTAATCGCTTTTAGTAGGGAGAGTGGGATTAAGGATTTATTTTTCACTTGTATTTTCTAAGTTTTCTCAGATCAAAGATTTGTGAGAAAAGCCCTGTTTCCTAAGGCCCGTTTAAGCGGTTTCAACATTTGCTTCAACATGTGTTCAACACGTTATTGAACCAAACATCGGAAGCGTTTGAACAGGTCGTTCAACATTGTTGAAAGTGGGAAAAATGTTGAAAATAAAGCTTGTTTGAAAGCGTGTAGAATCAAATTTAATTTGGTCAGTAACCTTTCATTCAACGTCGCTTCAGCTTTTCCTTTGCTCTCGAAAATGTTGAATGGCGTTGAAGCCGTTTGACTAAACACTCCGTTTAACATTTGTCCAACATTTGCCCAACATCCGTTCAACTTTTGCTGAACGAATGTTGGTCAAACGGTTGAAACTGTTTAAATGGGCGTACAAAGCGAAACTAGATCTAGAGGATTTTTATATACATCTAATAATATACTTTTAATTCATGATTACTTATTTTGTAACAAACGGTGGTAAAGTGAAAGCGCGTGGTTGCAATGAAATTTGTGTATCAAACTATTCAAACGCGCCAGGCGTCTAGTCGGTTGTTTCTTTTAGGACGTGAAAATTTACCTTTTGGCCGATTTTCCTTTTTAACCCATACCTAGACCAGAAAAAAAAAGGGGCTTGGGAGGGGCGTCTTCCCGCATCCTTTTAATTTGAACCTAAATGACTTTCATTTTTTTTTTTATTTGAGCAAACGCCATGACACTTCCTGACTTTATCAGAAACTTATCCATGCACAATTTATGCGGTCGATTAGAGCTCATAGTTACTATGGCAACCATTTTTTTCTAACAGCGTTTCTTCAAAAGTTCCCTTTCGTAAAAGAAGAAAATTTAATTTTCTTACAATAACATTTATGATTTTAGCTCGCACTAGTGTTCTTTTGTTGGTTTTGATAATTTGAATTCAATTTTGGCGCTTTCTAAAGTTTTAAGGAAATCCAGAAAACATAAGATGGGGCATTCATGACGTAACCACCACGTCACAGCGAACATCTTTAGACGTACTATTTATCCTCCAAGTGTGATTTTTCTATCTTTATTAGTTTCAAAGTTAGCGAGGGAGGAAATATATCTCAACCCCCCTCTCCCCCACCTACGGCCCAGATAAAGACGAAAGAACAACAGATTCAAAAATCGAAGAACTCGTTGACTGCACTAAAGTGAATAAACCAACCTCGATTCATTCATTCATTCATTCATTCATTCACTCACTCACTCACTCACTCACTCACTCATTCATTCATTCATTCATTCATTCATTCATTCATTCATTCATTCATTCATTCATTCATTCATTCATTCATTCATTCATTCATTCATTCATTCATTCACTCATGCTTTTGTACGTTTCTAAGTTTCTTGATTTAATTATTTTATTAATGTTTCCTTCTCAGCTTTACATTGTCAGGATAACTGGGAAGAGTTTGGTCATTCTTGCTATAAGGTCTTTGAGGGATACCGATACTCAAGAAGAGTTGACTGGTTGACCGCTGAGCGTGTGTGTTTTGGGTTTGGAGGAAATCTCGTCAGCATAGAAAATGGAAACGAAAAGGAATTTGTGAATAACCTGTCATCAAAGTTCAAGGATGATGGTGTTTGGATTGGCCTGGCCCACATGTCCCACAAAGGTGGATATCTGTGGAGTGATGGCACGCCTTTTGACAGCTCGGTTTACCTTCAGGCGTCCAAACCATGTAACATAAGTAGAATAAAATGTGTTGAAATCATAAGAAATGGCTGGAATCTTACTAAATGCTGCAAGGAAAACATCTATTACATCTGCAAACGACCTAAAGGTGAGTAGCTGTTAAGAAATAATTACTCGGAATGATGTAATCTTGTCTATTTTGGACATGCAGCTGGACATGACGAGGTGGAATCAGCTTCTCTTGATTACAACCTTCTTAATCTGGATAGCTTATCTGTAAAAGAACTTACAACTTTAGAATCAAAGGTTTGCACTGAGTGTATTGTAATTTAACGTCATTCTTTACAATAATTCAAGTATAGCTAAGGACGCCAGATTAACCCGGCTGCAACTGATTTTTCTCACATTTTCTTTGTGTAGTCGATCGATCATACGAATGTATTTCACCTGCGCGTCCTACCACAAGCCAGCGCCTATCAGTAGTAGAATCTGAAAAAAGCTTGTTAAGCTATAAAAGCTACGCAAAAGTAAAGGACGCTTTATAATCGTTTTTTTCTTTGCATTTAGGTCCACTAGCTTGCCCTGTTGGCTGGTTTCTCAATGGCGAGTCTTGTAACAAATTAAGTGACAATCCAGATACATGGTCTGAAGCAGATCAAGACTGCAAAGCATCTGGTGGAAATTTGGCGAAATTAGATGACAACGATGAAAACAGTTTTCTGGTTCTCTACTTACGTATTACTGGTCTTAAGGACGTAACCAGTGTAAGTATCAGTAGTAGTACACAGTCCAATTAACTGACGCTAATTATCTAGTTGCCAACTGAAAGGTAACAGCTAAACTGTTAGCTGTTAACTCTCAGTTGGCAGCTGAAAAAATGATCGGATGTTAATCGATGATAAACGCCAAGAAGACGGGTTTTGACACGATTTTAAGATTGGCGATTTCATACTATCATGGTGGTTTCACACTTTAAAGGGAAACTTGAAAGGAGAAATGTGTTTTCAGGCAAACTAGAATGCATGTTTAATTATGGTGTTTCAATAGAGTTTCTGAGGGACCATCCTCCACTTTTTCAAGCGGCTATTTAAGGTAGCCTTCTCCGATATCGATAGATGTTAAATTTGGTCATTATTACCATGACAACGATAAGCAAAAGCTGAAAATCAGCATATCAGCAAACCAGGTAACCAATAGAAGAAAAGTATGGGTTTTGAAACCTAAAGCTTACACGGGCTAATACGTTCGGACTGTGCGAAAAGAGGTTAACACAAAGGATGTTTGCTCATTGAAACAGGAACACTTTTAATAAAATATTGCGAGGTTAAGTTGGCTTAAAATAACACAGAAATAAAGGTGGCAAACGAGGATATGGCGTACCATGTACTAAACCATTCCATCCAAGTTGCTAATTTTTCTTTGTTTGATAGTATGTGTGGATTGGCCAGAAAAGGCAACAGCAATGTTTCCAAATGAAAATTGACGATGGAAAGACGAACGAGGAGGACTGCGAGAAGTCTAGGAACTATGTGTGCATGAAGGCAGTCTCAGGTATGAATTAACTGTATAGAATTTACTTGAAGCACAAGATCTGCAATACGGGATATGGTACAATAGAAAAGAGAGGCAACAAAACTAATATGCATTTCAGTTACTTCCTCTGGTTGCTTTCCCTATTTACTTTGTTCACATTTCCAAACCCGCAGAGTGAGATCTGAGTACAAGATTAGCAATTCACTTGCCAAATAGTGACTATCTGCAATCCTGTGTGGAAAGTGGCATAACGAAAAGCTCACTGATTAAGTATTCTTGTACTGTTGCACATATTTTCTGAAGACGAATAACAATAGAAGCAGGAGTAGGAATAGGAAGTACTTGGAGCTCTGTTAACAAGCGGCCTTGATTTGCCAAGTGTCTGCAAAATAGTTGTCCTTTTACGTCTGCAGATCTGTTTTAGAACAGGACGCCCTTCAAAAGTGTTACGTTTTGATATTGTTTCCTTTCTTCTGAAAATTCAGATTGTTCTTTCATTGTGAACGTACGAGCTGGCTAAGGTATTCCAAAGCTGCATTGAGTCACAAAGGAGCAACACAGGTTCGGTGCCTAAATTGGAACCTAACAATAATACTGCTTGTTCTTACCAGGTAACGTCTGCTATCAGTGCAACACAATTACATGTATAAGCAACATGTCCTCTGCTGGATGCTTGGTTAACTGCAGTCACCCAAGAAACCTTTGCTATAAACATAGTCGCAAGACGGAGAATGACCAGCAAGTCATCATTCAAGGCTGTATGTCAGCTAACCAATGTAGAGGAAATGACAGAACACATTTGGAATGTTGCGCGGACGATCAGTGTAATAAAGGTGAGCCGGTAACAATGCATTGTTGCTTGAATATTTCTGAATGGGTTAAGGCAGTAGAAAATCCGTTGAACCTCCCCAACCATGCAGTCTTGAGAATGCTAAAGAGCCGGAACGGGCTGGGGTAGTAAGATGTACCAAATAATGGCAATAAAAGAATAACCATTAGATTGAAGGCTTCATTAAACTTCTGCCATGAAAATGTGCATTTGAAACGCTCACAACTTCCAATGGAACTTGAAAGCATAAAATCGACTTCTGTTGTGATACAAATAAAAAAAAAGGAGGGTTTGAACGATCACTGAGTGTATGATCAAGTAACATTGTCTTATTTTGGAGGAGAAAACTATAACAAAAAATTCCAAATATATGTTTAATTTGATCCGGTCTCAAAGCATTGCTGTAAAGTGCCATCTGACGATTAAAAAGACCAATGTCTAATCTTGGAAAAACGTGAATTATGCGTGTAGATTTCAATCTCCCTTAAAGAAATCACTGTCGAGAGTGTAGGAAAACTTCACTCCCCCCCCCCCCCCTCCCTACTCGGTGCTACTTTGAAGGTCAAGGACGATTACCCAGCCTTCTTTGCGGCGGCTGACCAAAAGAGGAGGAGGGTACGGGGGGGGGGGGGGGGGTGTTAAGTTGTTGATCTATCAATGTAGCGATGGAATTTACAGGTTGACAAAGTGTTTCCAAACAGTTTTGTCCAAGGTTGCTGGTGCGCAATATCTCTGTTAAGATTGCTTGTGGCACCCTGTGCACAGGAACCCTCTCTGATTTTTTTTTTTTAAGGGGAGCGGCTATTCACATGTTAGCCTAACAGTATTTCAATTTTCTTCCTGGCGACAAAAATCCGTAACCTTTACATCAAGTAGCTAGCCTGGTTGGAGACACTTATAAATTTTTCTGTTGTTTTAATAAATATCAATATGCAAAATATGTCCGTTCAAAGAGCTTTTAAAGGCACATTCTGTCCTACTTATAATAGCTGCGTATTACTTTTTAGACCTCTACTGTTATCAGTGTTCAAGCAACATGTCGTTTGAGGACTGTACAGAAAAACAAACAGTGGTGCACTGCCCAATACCTGTACAGCATTGCTATAAAGCAACTACCAAGGAGGACAAACTGACAACTTATCACAAGGGATGTGCTACTACCGACCAGTGCAAACAAACAATTACAACGACTGTGGATTGCTGCAGTGATCACAGGTGTAACACAAGTAAGAAAATCGTTTTAATTAATTTAAATACGTAAAAAAGCAAGCAAGCAAGCGATCGAATGCACGTTTGAGTGTGCGAGTTTCTTAAATCATTCCATATCCAACAAGCGCGAGTGCCACAATTGGTTTATTAAAGCAACCGAAAAATATTGGTAGGTCTTGCGGATTACACGCCGTTGCAAGCCTGATAAGCAGTAGACGTTTTAATGGACCCTTTTTTTTCGCGCATGATATAATGGCCCGTTAAGTCAATCAGAACTGTGGAGTCGCATTATCCACGGAAAATGATCCAATATATTTACGCAAAGAAGTCCTTCTGCCTAACTGGTCACTTTTCCGGTCATTAGTCTTTGTAAAACACAAGCAGTGGTTTGGCTGTCCGAGTAAATATCTCTATTCTGATCAGATTTAGGACCCAGATGCTACGACTGTACCAGTACCGAGACGTTTGAAAAGTGTCCCGCCCGTCAGTGTACTTTCAACGATGGCCAATGCTATTCTGCCTGGATACAAGACGCTTCAAGCGTTAGCGTAGGCCGTTTTAAATATGGATGCACCAAGCCAGGTCTTTGCAATAAAACCAAGGACGGATATTTCCTAGAATGCTGTAATGGAAGTCTATGTAATCAAGGTTAGCAAGAAGAAGTGATTATTTGTTGTTTTTAGATGATCGGTTAACACCTGTTGGAAAATCAATTCATGGGGTAATCGAATCTCTCTACATATACACACATTGACCTTAATTGCTTGTTGTAACTCGAATTTACAGCCGGGTAGCCTAAAGGTAGCCGCTAAAACATTCAAAGAAAAAAAAAATAAATGGAAATACATCAAAATTATGATTTATTTGAATCTACAGCAGCCAGTCACGTATTAAAAAGTTTAGTTGCCGTAGCTGTTGCTTCAAGTCAGTCAAACGTAGAATTGTCCTGATGTTGTCCGAGAGGGTGTTCCACAACTTACCAGGGGCCCGTTTCTCGAAAGTCCCGGTAACTTACCGGGCCCGTTAAGTATATTTTTAAATGTTTTTTTGCCGATTACACAACGATTACAGACATGGTACTTTGCCAATGTTTTGATAGAATAATAAGATTTTAAAATTTAGTATTCAAAGCTAACAAAAATTGACTTCTGTTAAGAAACATTTGCCACCAAAATTACTTATCGGGCCCGGTAAGTTACCGGGTCTTTCGAGAAACGGGCCCCAGAACAGTATTTAAAGGTGTATACACTCGATTGCAAAAACGTTGACACCTAAAAAGCATAAACCATGAACGATGAGACCGGGGCGCGAAAGATGGCGGACGTGTTTTCTGAAGCTCCGTCTTCTTCTCGATAAAAACCAGGATGCCTACAGAGGCGGATAACGAAATAAACCATGAAGAGGCTGATAAATCGAACAAGTATCCTGCAAGGAAAAGTGAATCCCGAAGAAAGAAAAGAATGCGAGAACGAGGATCTCAGACTGATGGCGAGCAACACGAGCATGGCTGCGCGATGTGCAACACGAAGCTGAACGACATACAATGCAAGCTCGATAAGTTGATATCTGTGCTACCTGAAATACAAAACCTGAAGATCCAAGTAGCAACGCTCGAAAAGGAAAACGAACAGCTTAAGGAGAGTCTGGAGTTAACACAAGCAGAAGTTGAAGGTTTGAAGGAGCAAGCCAGCGTGACCGCGGCGACGCTAAAAGCAACAACCGCCAAGATAGTCAAACTAGAAGAGCTAGAGCGCAGGGCTGTCAAACAAGAATGCTTCAACAGAAGAAATAACATCAAATTCTTCGGCATCAGCGACAATGAGCAGGAATCCCCAGAAGACACAGAGGCAGTTCTGAGAAACTTTCTTGACAAAGAAATGAAATTCTCAAAGAAGCACCTTGATGAAATTGAATTCGAGAGAGTCCACAGAATTCCAACTCGGGTACGCGAAGAAAAACCAAATCAGCACCCAAGACCGGTAATTGCCAAGGTATCTTTCTTCAAAGATAAGCAACAAATCAAATCACACATCAAGCACCTACCAAGAGGAAAAAAGTTTGGTGTGGCTGATGACTTCCCGAAAGAAGTAGATGAAATAAGAAAGGAGCTTTACCCGGTGCTGAAAAAGGCAAAGAGAGATCACAAAACGGCTTTCTTCAACATCGAAAAGCTAATTATTGACAAATCTGTTTACCGAGGACCCGAAACAAAAAACTTTACACTTTACGGTCGAATCATGGACAATAATTAATTTGGTTAATCATTTAGTGCCTCTGTAGAGCAGTAGGAAGGCTTACGTGAATCTCAGACAGGAGAATTCGCCCTAATTGCTGCAGGTATTTATGTTTCGTGTTGTATGTTGTATTAGTTTGCATTAGTTTGTTGTTTTATCGCTCTAAACTGTCTCTCGCTAGCTCTAAATTCACATGCTCATCGCTCCAATTGTCCGCAATGAAATCTGTGACTGGAAACTGCGTTTCATTTCACTTTTCATGTACGTATGGTCTTCAATGTTTTATCTCTGAATGTTAGAGGGTTAAACAAGACGATAAAGCGACGTCAAATATTCCGATGGCTGCATCAACAAAAACCGGATGTAGTGTTTTTACAAGAAACATATTCTTCTGCGCAAAATTTAAAATCGTGGGAAGCAGAATGGGGTGGTAAAATGGTTGGAAGCCATGGCACTAATCACAGTCGAGGAGTAATGATCTTATTCAAGCCAAAACTTGATGTAAACATCGAACAAATTATTTACGATAAGAATGGTAGATATATCCTTGTTGAAGCATTGGTAGAAGGCGATAAATTTGTTTTTGTGAATATTTACGCCCCAAATGACCAAACTCAACAGGTGCAATTCCTTAGAGGGTTATCGAATTCCGTTTTAAACAAATACGCCGGAGAAAGAATGGTCCTAGGGGGAGACCTAAATTGTGTTATGAATGAAATTGACAAACGCGGAGGGCGTTCTTTCGAACAAAAGAAGACAGTTATTCAAGAAATAAAAACTCTAATGAGAACTCACAATCTTATAGACACCTGGAGCTGCAAACATCCAAATGAACAAGCATTCACGTGGAACAATTCATCCATGAAGATATATTGTAGATTAGATTACCTTTTTATATCAAAAAGTATGGAATCAGCAATCCAAAACGCTAAAATTG